>NC_139788.1:2880117-3395757 GCF_965231275.1 Zosterops lateralis
TCACCGCTCGTCTTTTGGACTGGATTGGAGACCAAGCTGAACTCTGCTGGCTTAATTAGCTAACCATAAATAAACATCATTTACAAGACCTAAACATTTTAAAACACCCTGTTAAGCATCTGAAACATAAATGCTTTAATTATAGACTAGCTCAAGACTGAAGTAACACTGGGATAAATGCTATAGAGCAGCTGTCTATGAATATTTTACAATGAGATTGCCTTTCGTTCTCCAGGTCCGCAGGGACTATCGGGTTGGAAAGAGAACATTCATTCTCTAAAATGCTTGTTCTCCTTTCCCTGGGGGTGCCACTGCCCCACAATCACCCCCAGCTCTGCCAGTTTGCCAAAAGCTTTGTCCTCAGTTAAGTGCCCACAGTGAGTCCAGATATTTGGGGGTTCTCTGCTGCTGTGCCAAGTTCTGATCCTTTGTGGCTCTAATCCCTGCCCAGCTCAGGCACTTGAAGGACTCCCTTGACTGCAGCATGTCTGGACCAGACCCCAAAACCCACATGGTCATCTTTAAAATCTCCAGAGAGAGTCTGGTTTTCATTTTATCTCTAAAACCCAGTTTCATTAATAATTGTATAAAGGGATCAACAGCATTGAAAATAAGGCCACGAATGCTCGAGGGAGACAAATTACAAAAGACAACCCACAAGTCACTGGTATAAATAATTTATCCTTGTGCCCCAGCTCCAGCCCAGCATCACTCTGGTCACTAAATTTGACTCCAGCTGGGACCATTTCTGCTGAGCAAATGCAGCCCCAAGGTAGGGAAGGATCAGCAGTTTCCTGGCTTTGTCCAGCTGATTCCAAGTCTTGCATCTCAGGGCAGCCTGGATTCTCATGAGCTGTGTGCTGGTGTCTGGAAAGCCCAGCCAGGAGCACTCCTGCAGCTCATGCTGTACCAAAACATTATAAAAGATGTATCTTATTCCAAAGAGATGCAACAGAAGAGCCATTGATGCTTCGTCCAAGTCCATCTCCTGAGCTCCAACCTGGTGCTGGATGTCAGGCTTTGATATGGAGAAAATGGCAAAAGGGACTTGCATATTCCTCCTGCTGACATTCCTATTTCATCAGGAAAAAATTCAAAATGCCTCTTAATTCCAGTCAGTATAATTTACTCTAAAGATAAAAGCCCTCAAAGGCTTTTGTTCTAAGTATTAATATGATGGTCACAGGTCTCTAATTTACTGTAAAATATGAGCAAACAGACAAACTGAATCAGCCCCCAGAGAGCAGAAGGCAGGCAGCCAATTCCACCTCCAGACAAGGAGCGCTCCATCCCCGGGATCTGTTGAACACCTGCAATACATTGATTGCACTTAAGCAGCCACCATTAGAATGTTAATGCCATCCCTGCCTCCAAAACACAGGATTTTTCACACACAAAGCACGAGCTCTTCAGCGTTCTGGGGTTGGATTTTTATTTTTTTTTTTTTTTCTTTTTTTTTTTTTTTTTTTTTTTTTTTTTCTTTTTTTTTTTTTCCTGTATGAAGTAAATGGAGCAAGTGATTTTTTTTTTTTTTCTTTAACTACAGGCTGGAAACTCCATTCCTGTTACACTGACAGCAATCTATTAGTTAAGGAAATCAAGTTTTTACTCACTACAGGAGGGGAAAGAGATACTTAAGCTTTTATGTCAGTTCATTCTCTATTAATGATAAACATTGGGAGCCTGGCTGGAATAGATCATCTCGCACTTATTGCAGCCAGTCTATTAAGAATTAACAGCAGCAGAGCAGTAATTAAACACCAAATGGCTGTGCCCACTCTGCTGCCAGAGCACTTCACTGCACACCTGGGCTGGGCAGGAGCAGGGCCAGAGAGAGGGAGCCCAGTGCCCCCAGAAGGTGCCAACAGACAGTTTGGGAACCCTTCAGCCTCCCCTAATCCTGGTGGGAAGGTGTCCTGGGTTGCAGTGTAGGATGTGCACAAAGTATTTATTCCATCCCCATCCCCATGAGCTGTTGGAACCAGGTGGGGCAGTGTTTTCCCAGGCCCCTCCTTTGGGCTCTTCTGCTCATGGCCCATCAATGCCTTGCCCAGGACTCACAGGGAACTCCCTCCAGGAGCTCTCTCTGTTTAATGGGCCATCAAGGAGCCACTGCACGACTCCTCATCCCATTGGGAGATGCTCCCAATGCCCAGGGGGAGGAGCCAAGCATTCCCACCTGGAGAGAATCTGGGATTTGGGACAGGACAAGCAGCCCTGAGCCACTGGATTCCCAGAGGAGCAGAGCTCCCAGACCTTTCTGTGGGATCACTGCTTCAGGAAGAGCCCCTCACCTGGACTGCTCCCACCACCCTGCTCAGGGTGTGTTCTGACTCTGTCAGTGCTCTTTTGTGTTATTGCATTTGTTTAATTTTATTTTACCTTTTTACCTTTCTTCTTATTAAATTGTATTTCTGACTTGGAGCCTCTCACTCGTTTTGCTTTTCAAACCACAACAGAAGGTCGCCAGCATCTCAAGGGATCAGCCTCCATGAAAAACAATCCCTGTTGCACCACTGCTTCCAGTGCTGGAATTAAATTTTAACTTTTCCACTCTGCCATTATCGCATATTTTTTTTTCCTACTGTTTTCTTTTACCAGTTATTGCCTCAGATTCAGGCTCCAACATTCCAAACATTTATTTATGCTGCCACGATAAATGTTAAGTGTATTCTGTTTGCATCATGTTTTCCTTTCCCTCTCTTATTCAATGCTTCCAGATTTATTAAATACAAGTGCCCTAAAGCAAACCAGGCTTGTTATCCCTTTGGGAGACCTCAGGACATATTTGGTTTATTAACCATCTTAGATCAAAGCGGTTAATTTATATTAGTGTAAATAAAATGCGCAGATTACCTTAATGAGAATCTAAAACTTAATTTGATTTTGTGTAATACATCATCTGAAAACACGTAAGTTCAGCCTGGATTTTCTACTCAGGTTCAGCCATGCCCATGAATTCCCCTATCATCAAGAATGCTTAGAAGACCACAAGGAATTTTTTAAAATAAAATGCATATTTCCATTCTGTCTTTTAAGATTACTCTTCCTCCCAAAAGAGCTTTTCTAAGCAACTTTCCACAGCAGCTTAAAGTTCTGTTCAGTTTAAATAAGCGTCCACACATTCTGATGATTATCTGAAGTTCCTCCAAACTGCTGCAGGGGGAAAAAAATAAATCAGATTGAGCCCAGTGTGCATCGTGTCTCTTAAAAAATCCAGCTCCCAGGCCCTGGGAGAAAAAGCTTAAAAAGAGATTTTCAAAATTCCAATTCTTTTGCCAAAATGCAGCCAACACACTGGGCTTTGATCCCCACCACCCTCCTCTGGAGCTGCAGCCTCACTGGGCACATCACGCCAAAACCTCCAGAGTCCCAGCCAAAAATCCTACTTAGCCTGATGCCAAAGCCAGTTTAGAATTTTATTATGTCACACATTCAGCTGGGAGAACTTAAATGCCTTTTTTTTTTTTTTTTTTTTTTTTTTTTTTTTTTTTTTTTTTTTTTCTTTGCTTACAGAAATCAGTTGTTTCCAGAAGATTTTTGCTCAGGAGCCTCTCCAGGGTTGGGCAGAGAGGTGACAGCAGCCCCTGGGGGAAGGTGCCACGTGCTGACACACACATGGGGACAAGCTGATAAAACAGAGCTGAACACCTCTGTGACAAGAGATAAGGCTGCTGCAGCAGCCAGGTAGTGCAGGCTCAGCCCTGCATGCCAGGTTTGCTCTGTTGGATGTGGCACAAACACGTCCCTGCTCCCTGGTATAGATATTTTGGAATTAGGTTTGAGCTACCCCAGCCTGGGCCCCTCACCAAGGCCAACTGTGAAGCCTGTGGTGCAGTTAGAAATTAGATGTTGAGGTGTTAATGGGAGATAGTTGGTTTTCTAGAGGTTACTAAGTATATTTATTAGTGTGGACACTTTAGCCACCTTAAGGAACAAGTAAAACAATTTATGTTTGCATTTTTCCTGTGCTGTGTGCCAACGAAAATGTATCTGCATTTGTAAACTATCTAGAAGAGTATATAACCTGCCATTTTAGACTAAATAAACAGAGAATGTAGAATTCATCATAGTGATTGGATCTGTGTTTGCTCCCGTCCAGCTTCCCAATTATTTTAAGGGTTTCCCTTTGCTTTACCCTGGATGTGCCACAAACACGTCCCTGCTCTCTCCCTCCCAGGTCACACTCCCAGCTCAGCTGCTGCAGGGCTTTCCCCCCACTGCTGCTCACACTCTGACAGAATGAGCAGGTTGATGCTTTCTTTGTTTGCTCTTCCTTCGAGGAAAGATGATGTGGATTTTCTCTAAGGGAAGAGGACTCTGCTGCACGAGGGATTCCACCTCTCCTGGGTGCACCCTGTACGAGACACCAGCAAATCCCTTGGAAGGAGCAGCATCTGCCAAATTATGGTCATTTCAAAACTCAAACTGTCCTAGGAGAAGATAATCACAGTCCTGATGCTCTTGCAGGACTCCAGCCTGCAGCAGCTTTACCTGTCTCTTATGAGATTATGGATTCAGAGCGTGTCTGGGGGTGAGGAGAAGCAGAGGAATGTTCATCTGGTTCCCACTCTCAGGCAGGTATTCTTGAAAACTCCAGCCTAATCTTCACATTATTTGCTTTATGAAACACTCTGAAAGAAGTCAACTTTGGAAGGACTTCTATCAAATGTACATATTAGCAGTTTTCGTTGTGACCTATTTCTCAGGCATTCTCATGTCAGAGTATTTATAGCAGCTCTGCAGAAAAGGACTGAAATTAGAAAAACTCCCTGAATAGAGCAGCAGGCACATTGTGGTTCGTTTTATTATTTAAATGTGTTCCTTTCACTCCAAACAGCAAAATTAAATAAGGAGGGGAAAAAGAAATATTCTAGCAGTCAGAACATTTGGAGTGACTTGCATTCCTATCAATGTCCACATCTCTATATTCACGCACAGAGGAGATGGCAATGCAGCAATTCTATCTGGCAAACCCAGTTAACTCTCATCCATAAAATGTGCCATTTAAATTCCAGAGGGGCTAATGAACAGCACAGCAGAGGAGACCACTAGAAAAAAAAAAAAAAAAAAAAAAAAAATAAACAATAAGCAATTGGAAGCAGCTTTCAATGGCTACAATGTACTTCTCTTCCCAAACCTGCTCTGTGGGTTTTCATTTGCTGAAGGTGTGGACACCTGCCAGTTTGCTGGAGCAGGTAAGTCGGTGGAACCCATCAGCCATCTGTTCTCATCCCACACACAGCCCAAAAAGCAGCATCAATATGCAAAGAGCCACAGACCTCCCCGAGGGAGCGGCTGGATCACAATAGCTTTAATTTTTCATTTGTTTATTTGATTTGCTGTAATGAAGGAGCTACTGGAGCAACATCTGAAACAAGTGGGATGCAACAAATGAAACTTTAGGGCAAAAAATGGATCTCTCAGAAGCAAAGCTGCTGCTGTTTGATTTGATGCTGGTTTGGGTTGTTTGAGTTCACACTCTTTGTTCAGTCATCAGCACCACGGTGTCGTGGACAGGGCTCTGGCTTTGTTTAAGTATTAACTCCTCACTTTGAGGGACTGAGTTAATCTGCAACCAGACATTTC
Source organism: Zosterops lateralis (assembly GCF_965231275.1). Classification (NCBI taxonomy): domain Eukaryota; kingdom Metazoa; phylum Chordata; class Aves; order Passeriformes; family Zosteropidae; genus Zosterops; species Zosterops lateralis. The sequence goes on from NC_139788.1 coordinate 2,885,707, forward strand.
CATGGCTCTGTCACTCACCATCAAAATATCTGATTTAATGCTCGGAGCAAGCTGGAGGAGCCACTGCCCCAGCCCAGCTGAGTGATGTATCACATTTTGCTATCAAAGATGTTGAAAGCATTTTCCCCCAGATCTTTGCAATTCAGTGGCATCAAAAAGCATAATTACAACTGGAGGGCAGGGATGGATGGATTGATGCAAAATCACTTGAACAAAACCATCATAATTATAAATGACAGGAAGCCTGGGGTAGCCAGCTCTGCCACAGAGAAGAGAACCAGACACAGAAAAAGGCCTTCAGAACAACTTCAAAAAGTCAATTTTTTCATAGAAACAAGGGACAGAAAAGAGCCCCCAGCCCCTCCAGGAGCTCCTCACTCTTACAACCAACCAGCAAACATTTGCTACAGGTGTTTGCCCAGAAATGACCCTCAAGGTGATCTTAGATAATTGCTGCAGGACTGAAGCTGATGGGACTTGTATTTTACTGTTGCCTGCATTTTTCAGGAAGAAAAATTTTGCAGCTTTTTAGGGAAAGCTGCCTTTGAGGAACAGAGCAGTGACAGGATCCCCCTGCTGGGAGGGGACTGGGAGCAGTAAGACAAAAAACTCCCAGTGAGTTCCACCTCCTCCCAACACCCCCAGTGCTTCCAAGGGAGCTTTAATGCATCTTACTTCAAGCAGCAATTCTGAAGAGGAAATAGCAATCTTCATTAAGGATTAGGCAAACAATTAACTTATTATGTTCAATCTTTTTAATGTGTGTCTGGGTACACAGGAACAAAAACAAACACAGTTTAAGCAGACTGCAAGGGGAAAAACCTATGTTTGTTTCCTCTCTCCAAATGAGCTTTCAGTCTTGCCTTTGTCTCCAGCTTACAACTCTGAGATCAACTCAGGCTGATTAATTGGGAAATTATAGAAGACACAATAAGTTCTCAGTAAGTTTAAGGGGGCCAGGATTTATTTCTGCATCACTATCTCAGAGTCTACATGTGCTCAGAGTCCTCACCACCCTCACCCTGAGGCCAGATGGGCCTGACCAGGCTGGAACAGCTGTTTTAATTGTGCCTGGGTTATTCTCAGGTTGGTTTTCTCACCCAAGATTCAGGTTGTTTAAAGTCCTTGGCCCTCTAAAAGCCCTGAGGCGTGTTGGTACAAAGAAGCGGAGTCTTCAAGGCCTTGTTTTCTGGTTTCTCGTGTTGTTTATTATTTGATATCTCAGAGTTTTCTCTGCTCCCAGCCAAGGTCTGGACAGGGCTGGGACATGAGGGGACTGCCCCCGATGGGGTCACCTCACATTTATACAGATAGTTACGTGTAGGTTATTTACTATTTTGTACCAATGCCCAGGGCTCACACTAAAAAGGTCATTTCTGCTCTGACCCAACCCACTGTCACTGCCCTGTGCCATCACCACCTCAGGGGATGGAGGATGAGGAACAAGGAGAGGGACACGAGGCACCACCCAAAGTCCACCATCTTGTCCCCCATTTACCTCTATTCTAAAAACCCTTAAACTACTGAATTTTGCATGTTCTACTGTGCTAAACTACTATTTTCACTTCCTGGTGATTTGCAATTCCTCTCCTTGTGCTGGAAGTTTCTCCCATGGGCTGAGATCAAACCCAGTGTCTTCCTGGGCTGTGCCAAGGTCTCCAACCCCCCTGGACCAGCTCCACACCCCCTGTCCAGGGCTCAAATTCCCTTTCCCAGGTCCCAGCTCATCCAACAGGGTGTCCTGGACTCCAACGGGTTATTAATGTGTTTATCTATTCATATATCTGGTTTCCAAGGAGCAGGTATCACTGCAGTGCTGCTGATGAGGCATCAAATTCTGCATAAAACACAGGAGCCACCTTCAAGCACCCCCCTCCTCCTCATTCCTCGCTTTTCTGTGTAAAAAAAAGGCACTAAAGCATCACCAGCCTGATGTTTTCAACAAAACTTTGTCACATTCTAAGATTCTGCTCTAAGCTTTTTTTTTTTTGTCTGTTTTATTTTATGGCACTTTTAATGAGAGGTTTCAACAACCCCGTCATTAAACGGAAAGGAAAGAAATAGGGAAAAAAAGAAAAAGAATAATTAAATTTTTTAAGATTCTTTCTGAAGGAAAACGGTGCTATATCATTTTAAATGTTTAAAATCCAGCTGACTCCAGCATTTCTGCTGATGACTTCAGCAACTCACTGAGCAATTTAAAGAAATTAAGGCAGCTGGGAAATACAGTCTATAGTAAAACTACATAGATTATCCTTTTTCAGGGGGGAAACAGCACAAACAGATGTTCTTAACTTCAGCAGATCTTCTATAAATCACATATTTGTGTGGAGTTTGACACCCATCCCCACCATTGTGGGTCTCACAGGACAGAGACACCCACACCTGGGACTTGTTCACCTGTGGAAAGCAGGGACAGAGAGGGGTAAGGAGTCTCTCTGCAGAAAATGCATCCAGGGAAGGTGCAGCTCATGCTGAAAAGTAACACCAAAGCCTCTGAGAGCTTTGCTCTTACCTTGCTGCTGGACCCACAGAGCCCCTCCCCTCTCCAGGGGCTGTTCCCTCAGCCTGGACACCCGTGAGCCAGGACAGAGAGGGTGCCCTCAAAATGGAAATACACATTTATGAGGCCTGGGGGTCTTGCTGTCTGCCTGTCCAGCTCTGGGAAGCACCAACACCAGGGGAACTCAACCCATGGATCTGTGCCTCTTACTCCAAGTCACTCAACAGAGGACACGAGCTGCCTCAAAGAAGTTTAAATTGGATGTTAGAAAGAAATTCTGCACTGAAAGACTGATTTGGCACTAGAATAATCTGTCTAAGGAGGTGGTGGAGTCACCGTCCCTGGACGTGTCTATAAAAAGAGCTGACATGGCACTCAGTGCCGTGGTTTAGTTGAGGAGGAGGTGTTGGGTCATAGGTTGGACTTGATGATCTCAAAGGTCTTTTCCAACCCAGTTCAGTCTGTGATTCTGTGACTCTGTTATCCTGTGATTCTGTAATTCTGTGTGACAGGGGCTGCACCAGGGACCCCACAATGATCAGTTCACAGCCCCCAAGTTTGTCCTGTCAGGGTTTTCTCCAGGCACTGCTGTGCCAGTCCTTTCTGGCTTTTTAAAACTCCCAGTGTGAAGGTGCCCAAGCCTGGAGTGGAGCCCCCAGACCAGGAAAATGATACACCAGACCTGTTTTAGCAGCTAACAGCAGTGGGTGTGGTTGCCAAACAAAACCGGCACTGTGAACTGTGGAACTCCTGAAATGTGCTGAAGTGCATCACTGCCCAGGGAATGGTCTCTATCCTAAATTTACCTCTCCATTCCGGAAGGATTTTCTGCAGAAAGATGTCTGCAAAGTTGTCCGAGTTAAATTACAAATGTGATACCTTACCAAGGAGGGTGATAAAAACTTAAGGTTTTATCCCAAAGGGGATTCTGGGAAGAGAGCCCAGGGTTGAAGGGATCCAGGCACTAACTCATGCTCCAGAGTGAGCCTTTAATTTATTTATCTCCCACTGAATATCCCAGTACTGCTGCTTGCCAAGGAGGAAATCCTAATATGAACTTGTAGGATTTTGGGGCAGGTACGTGGCTGGGGACAGGGTGAGCCCACCCCAACTGCTGCTGCTCCCTGAGAGCTGTGTCTAATTCTCCCCACTACAACTGAGATTTGTTACTTGTAAGTGTTGCTAATGCAGCTTCGGGACTCACTGTGGAAGGTGGAAGGAAGCTCAGAGAACCCAAATCACATGGAAGATCCAGTCAGGATCAAGTGGGGATGGTGGGATTTTATCTGTTTGGGTTTCTCCCACCTGGTTTGGTTAGAGGGTGCCCTGCTGCTGCTGGGACTCTGCTGACATTTATTCCCATTAACCCTCCAGAAACGTTGTGGGAAATTCTGGCAAACTTTAACACAAAGCACTTTTCCCTTTCCTTCCCTCTGAGTTGTTTGGCACTAATCCACACTTTATTTATGGTTAATAAGGTAGAAACACTGCCAGTTGCTGGTGATGGAAATGGAGATCCTCACACCACAAGGTTCCCTGGTGCTTTGAGCAAACACAAAACACAAAAGTAAAGGGTTTGATGACAAAGCTGAGCTCTGGCACTGGGCAGCCCTGATTTCACCTGCCAGGAGAGAGGGAAAGGGAAGAGGGGCAGCTTGCTTGGCAGAGGAGATTAAAAAATTAAGTTATGCTAGACTGAAGCAAGGTGCTCTGCCTTGATGCTTTTTGGGTTTTTGATGCTTTTAAGTCAAGCAAGAAGTCTGGGCTAGGGGAGAGAGGAGGGAGGAGCAGAGAGAAGGGGAAATAAAAGAAATGTGGGAGCTAATCCCAGGCACTGTGAAAAGGTCATGTGCTTCGATATGAGTAATTAATTTTCTTAGAGCAATGTTGAAAAGGTTAACCTGATTTATGGAATGCAATTTAATTTCAAATGTGTTGTGTACCTTGTTAAAAGGGTCCAATTATGGCTGCTAATTCCGTGGACTGACACAAGTGACGTGTTCTGATAAAACCCTGGAGTGAGGGGGAACACGTGTCAGTCAATAATTAGACGTGGCCTATCGAAATTTGAGGGGGAAGAAAAATTGGTAGAAATGCTGAGAGAACAACTGTTCTCCATGCCCAGGGCCTGCAGTGTCCCCTTGCAATTTCCTGCTCTGTGGAGCAGTGGGTGATTCATTTCCAGGCAGGTTTGTGTTCAGAGTGGTTTATCATGGTGCTTTGAGACAGGAGTAAAAATGCCAGATTTGTACAGGTCAGCCCACGCTGCTCCTTGACCTTCATTCTGTTAATTCTTCCTGCAAAAACCAAACTAAACACCACCCTCCTTCCTTCATGACTTGGTGGAGCAAGAGGTTGAAAAAACTGTCCCAGTGGTGCTTGTACACAGAACTTAGTAATAATCTAAATAACACAGGCTGTAGGGATCCTCAGCATGAAGGGTTTGTGGTCAAAATTTCCAGTGTGAAAACTTTTGTCCTAATCCACTCCTTGCTCGGCTGCTCATCCTCCAGATTGGGCTCTGTGGTGTCCCTGCTCCTGCCAGTCCTGGGGAGTGTGTGCCCAACATCCCCCTCCACGTCCCCCCTGAGGATGCAGCCCTGAAGCCACTGTGTGCCCAGGCTGCAGTGAAATATTTCATTGCATTTTCACTTTCTCTCAGTCTCTCCAAAACCAGCAGCCAGAGTTCCTCCCTGCATGTTTTGCAGCCACTCCTTTAGTGAGCAATTAATGGGGTGTGAGTGCAGTGAGTGACAGCTGTGGGGATATTCCTCAGTGCCATATTCCCCAAAATGTGTGTGCAATTCTCCCCCAATGTTCCTTCCCACAGTGAGCCCCTGCTCAGTTTGGTACACTGCAGATTGACAGAGGAACTATTGCAATCCTAAAACTGGCTGACAGGATAAATATTCCTACAAGGAGCAGAATAAATCCATTAATGCAGCTCCAAGGTGCCTCTGGTTCCTAAATTGGGTTGGTAAAAGCTGCCAAAATTGTGTGGCTACAAAGAGTGGGTTTGCCAGTGGTAGCTCCAACTGCATGGGACCAGGCCCTGTGTTGTTGGGAGGGCTCACCTGGCTCCAGGTGAGCAGGAGGCAGGAGATCTGCTGCTGAAATGGGGTTGTGTTTTCACCAAGAAGTCAGAAATACCCCCTGTGTTCAGTATGGAGTTTGTCTTTAACACCAGCAGCATTCCCACTGTCAAACACAGCGAGCTGTGCAGGTGGATTTCCAAATCATTGCAGACTGTCACTCCACCAGGCATGACAGAAACTGTGCCTGCATCCTTCCAGGACCTCTCATGCATCATTTGTCCACAGAGGTGGAGAAAAATCAGCTGAGCTGAACCTCAGAGGATCTTGGATGGTGAGCACAGCATCCAGCCCCTGCTCTGGTGGAAACTGTCCCTGCTCATGAAAGGGGGGCTGGAACAAGATGAGCTGGAACAAGATGAGCTTTAAGGTCCTTTCCAACCCAAACCATCCTGTGAGTCATTGTTTTGGTGTTAGTTCTGCTGAGAAAAACAACCTGTGTGTATTGGGCTTTCCTGCAAGACCTGATGGAAGTTCCTGGAGACATGGAACAAGCTTTTGTTTAACACATTGAATGGACAGAGGCAAGAACAGCTTGGAGTTATATTGATCTTTCAGGTTCCTTTTGCTGTGACATTGAGTACTAAAACTTTTCTGGCATTTTATTAAAAAGTCTGTCTGAAAATGAGAGGAGGATGGAAGAAACTCCTACCTGTCCTCTATAACCCCCAACTATTCTCCTGTTCCCTTCTGCAAACAAAGCTCCTCCCCACCTTTACCCAGAGCTGGTTTATATTGCCATCACCAAATTAGCTCAGGAAGCTGCATCTTGTGATAACTTCATTATGTTCTATTGACTTCTCAGGGAGCTGAAAGGAATATAATGGCAATTTCCCATAATGGATAACTGGCTGGGGAAGCCAGGCCAGGGAAATGGCCGTTCCCTCCTCTCCTCTTATGCAGTCAAATCACTGTCAGACATTTCATTTTCTGATGTGCATGTTGGCCTCTTATCAAGCTTTTTTCACCCAAAGAGGATTCCTCCTCAGAGGAACATGAGGATTAGCATCAGATGGGGAAAATGCAGTTAGTATTACCAGAATATTAAAGGGGCAATTGCAATTCCTCAGCTGCAAGGGACACTTAAAGCAAATTACCTCAATTAAGAGAATAAGGATCAGGGAACTGCTTTAAATTGAAAAAACATTCAGATGGGATGTGTGTGTCTGTTTGTCATCGGGGGCTTAATATTTACTTCTGCTGATGAGACTTGGTCATGCTCTATTACAATTCATAGACTCGTGTTCCCAAATTTTATGCACCAAAATGCTTTGATTTATGGGGTATAAGTCCCTTTTCTCCCTGAATTCCTTTAATATTGTCATAAATGTGGTCAGCGATGCTCATCTCACGGTATTAATGTGCCTCATTTAATTATATTGTCTTGCTCAAAAAGCCCACTTGGTTCGAAAGAACCTACAAATTGTTCATTTTTGGTTAAGTGCAACATTTCTCACTGGAGAATGAGGCTGGTGCCTTCTGCAGCCAGCAGTGGGGTGGGTGTTTGGGAAGGGTCAGTGGATGGGAGCACACAGAGGGCTGTGTAATAACTCAGGTCCTTTCAGCCTCTGCTTTGTCCCACATTCCCTGCTCTGAGGCAGCTCCCGGGTTCTCATTCCCCTGTTTTAGGCTCAGGAAGGTGTGATTCTCTATTGATTACTTGATCTGTGTAATTACAATCAAAACCACTGGGATTTCAAGCCTGATTGACTGCAAAATAGAAATCTATTGGCTTGGCTGGACTCCTAATGACCAGGATTAGGAGAGAACATGGTTTGGGGCTGCTCTTTCTCCTGCAGGATTGGTTTTGGGTAACTGGAGATTGATGAGGTTTGTGATCCCATCAGAGCAGGCTGTGGGGTGGGGTTTATCTCCTCCAACCCTGCCTGTGGCTGTGCTTGTGCCATCCTGATTTCCTGACCCTTCTGCTGTCCACAGGAGTCAGGAACAGAGCCTGGGGGCAACTGCAGGGCAAGCCAAGGAGCTGCAGCAGGGAGAAATCCAGCTGAAAACCCCTCTCCAAGATGCTCTTGGCATCCTTCTCCCACTGGATGTCCCCTTGGCCAGTGTGTGAGCTCCCAAAATAAATCCAGGGCCTGGAGTTTTGTCTGTCCCCACCCTCAGAAGCTGAAGGAAGGAGGCACCAGCAGGCAGGGAAAGGACCTTTTTCTTTTTTTAAAAATAGGTTTTCATTTAAAAGATGCCAGAGCCAGCAGATTAGTGTCTTGACTATATAGGTTTCCTACAGATAAGGCAAAGAAATTGATTTCAATTACCAAAGTGGATAGACAGGCTGCTCTGCTCTCCCGAGGATTGTTAACCCTCGAGAGGCAAGGAGTGAAAACCAGGAGGGGGTTTGGAACCTCAAGCCATTTCCTCGGGAGCAGCTGTGCCTCTCGCAGCATAAATCCTCACAAAGGGAGAGAGCTAAAGAAAGGAGGTTTATTTAAGGATGTACAATGATCCTTGTGATACTCTGGGATTTCAGCAAGCTCTCAGATCCTTTGGCGAGGCTCTGGAGGCCAAGGGTTAAAGTGGCTGCAGGGATTAAAGGCTTCGGTGCCTTTCAAGCACCAGGTTCACCTTTTCCAGGAGCAGTCTGGCTGCTGGGAAGTTTTTCCTGGGAGGTTCCAGGGCTGGGATAGGGCAGGGCTGTGCAGTGCTGGATCCCAGCTGGACAGGGAGCAGAATCCCAGTGTGTTGATGGGGTCATGTCCTGCTGCTGGGCACCTCCAACAGCCCCTGGTGACCTTTGCCAGCACTGGGAACAGAGGAGATGGAGCTGCCAAGGTGTGGACAGAGCAGCTGGTGGGGCTGGGCAGTGTGGAGGGACAGGAGCAGCAGCTGGACATTTCCTTGAGACACGTGGGGAGATGTTGGGGAAGATGAATCAGGGAAACCTTATAAATATGATTGCTTAGCAAAAGATTCTGAAAATATGAAACCTAGAATCGAAATAGAAATGGAAATTTACTTTGAGTTGTAGGATACCGAGTCTTAGTTACTTATAACCTGAAGACAACAGCCTGGGCAGCTGAAGGAGAATCCCTTTGGATTGAACAATACTCTTCTGATGGCTGAGGAATCCAAAGGTCAATGCAAAAAAGAGAAAAGTCTAAAGAGTAGTTTTTAGAGTTTAAAATATAACACAGTATGGTAATGTAGTAGTTCTTATAGGCTGTATGCAGATTCTATAGGATTTTGTGTCTTGTATTGGTCAGTCACTGTAAATTAGAATATTCATCACAAAAGGAGATAGAATGTATTGTAACCAGGACCTTGCTCTCTTACCCCAGCTCTCTCCAGCTCTCTTCCCCCTGCACTCTGACCCTGCCCCTTGCGCTCTCACTCCCTTCTCTCTCAGCTCTCACCCTCTTGTTCTCTCCCCCTCTCTCTTTGGGGTTCCCTCCAGCCCAGGCTGGTGGCTGAAGGCAAAGCCCTCTTTACCCACAACCCTTGCAATAAACCCATGTATTCTAGAATATCCCAGGTCAGCAGAGTTCCTTCTCCCTGCCATCCACAGATGATCCTACAGGGAGAGGGCTCCCAGTGCATCCTCAGACCTCTCCCAGCTGCTGCTCCTGCATTTACACACCCTGCAATTCCTGAGCTGGCTCTGTAATTGTGTCCGCAGGGTGCCTGCTTCCCTTCCCTCCTCAAATCCAATTTGCTCCTTTTTTGCAGCTCCGCTGCTGCCTGATAATGGGCACCTTGCGATGGATTTTTCCGCTATTCACTCGCCGGGTCTCTTTTGTCCTACCACAGGGAAGTTTGCCCCTGTGGGTCTCACAGTTGGCTTCTCAGCTGGGTTTCACACAGGCTTTTATTGCCGGCAGCATCTGCTCTCCCCTCCAATTACTCCAGCACATTTCTTTGATTCTTTGCTTTGCTGGGTTCACCAGCAGCTTCTGCCCTGGCTGAACTCCCCAGCAGAGTCTCCCCTCCAGGTGTTTGGGGGGTCTGGCTGTGGTTAGGAATCAGGTTTTGCACATTGTCACGTCAGAGCAGAAGGAATTCAGTGGTCTTGCATGGCAAGAAGAGCACTGTGATAAGCATATTTAAGCAATCACAGGAAAGCACAGCACATAAATAAGATTTTGTCTCAGGCCACGGAATACATTTGTTGCTGGAAGCAGCTCAGCAACTGCAGCTTTTGTGTCCTTTCAAACACAATTACACATTTCAGAGAAACACCCTGTGGTTTGTGCTTTGCATTCGTGTTAAGGTGGGCAGGACTGTCCTCTGTGGGCACAGCATCCTCTTTCCTTCCCTTTTTGCTTTTCCCAGAGTTTGGGAAAAGGGATCCCAGGACAGGGATGCTCCTGCCATGCCCTGTGTGCACCCAGGTGTGGCCTCAGGCAGGTTCTCAGGGAGGCTGCAGCACAGTAAACAACATTTCTGCAGATGTCTGGGTATTTTATTTTATTTTTTTCCCAAATGAAAAATGATTTCTGACATAGTGGAAATGTGAATATACATCTAGATAGAGAAATGTTTAGTTTTTATCGTGTCGGAAGCTCAAAATGAATGTTTTCCATTCCCAGCAGTGTTTTCTGCAAGGAAAACCCAATCATTCCCTTCACGGCAGTTCAGTTATTTTCCATCTCACTCTGTGGACAGCTCCTGGATTTCAGATAAGGATCTCCTGCTTGAATGCTGAGGGAGGAGATGGCAGAGAAAATGTCAATGGAAAATACCCTCACACCTGCCCAGTTTTTTCCTCTGCTCTTTGGTGGGGAACACGATGGGACCTCAGTGGCAGAGCCAGAGGTAAATTCCACCACAATTGAAATCCTTTGAGAGGGCAATTGGTTTAAACTGGATTTCATGCACAACTCAGGATTTCCAATGCACTTGGCAGATTTTTTTTTTCCCCCCTTTCCTCTTGGCTGCTGGCGTCATTAATGCCAGGATTTAAGATGACAGAACTTTAATTGTACAGGACAAAGGCGTCTGCTTCCCTGCTTCACTGATCAATTCCAGTTTATAAATTGTAGCAGGAACAAAACTCTTTAGCAATGCTGACAATTAAGTAACATCCTGATAAACATCCCCTTTTGTTTTATTTAAATGAAAATGCCTTTATTTCCACAGAGTGGTATCTTGTAACAATAAGATTCACTGTCCCTGAAGCTTGGTTAATTAAACACAGTATTTGCAATCTACCAAAACAAGCTGTTTTATGCAAGCTGATAACAGGGTTTCCGTTTCATAATGTGAACAATTGGGTTATGCAAATGCCAGGATTTTAAGCCCTTGTGATCTGTTTTTGTTGCCTTATTATCTGTCTCTGTCTACGAACACCAAATATAGACATCCCAATTAAAGCAGCTAAATGCCATTAAGTCCGACTAAAGATGTTTTTATCAGTTAAAAACTTCCCCCGATTTAATTAAAAATAAGGTTTGAAGGTGGCCTTTCTTAACCTAAACTCCACTCCCACACTTCCATCTACTTGATTGATTCTCCCTCTAACTCCACTGCGGGTTTTACTCCTTGGTGGAGCTTTCAGAGACAGTGACTGGTGCTCACCTGTTGGAAGGTGCACTGACTCCTCCAGCAGCTCTGCTGGGCCTTGCTGGGTGATGTGGGGAAGGGTCAGGAGATGGATGAGAAGATTAAACCTGCCCAGGCAGTGTCAAGGTGGGAGCTCATCCTGCAGAGCTGCTCTGGTGCATGTCCTGTTCCTGCTGGGTGCAGCCACAGGTAGGGAGCAGGAAGATAAAATCACCGTGGGACAGAAGGGAATAAACAGGGCAGAGGAAGCCTGGGGCAGGTGTTGGCTCCAGGTGCAGATGTTTGTGCTCAGCAGGTTCCCCCCAGCCTGGCTCACTCGGGGTTTGCACATCCTGCAGCTCACTGGGAAAGTTCCCATCCCTGAGAGCTCAGCTGGGCTGGGCTGTGGCCACCAGGGCCAGCAGTGGGAGGTTTTTTGTCCCTTCCTGGACCCACTGTTGCTAACAGAGATGTCCCTTTCCCCTCTGGCTGTTCCTGCTGTGCAGGGCTGGAGGAGCCCCTTGTTCCCTGGGGTGATGCATTCCCCACACCTCCAGCAGGTGCTTCCAAATAGGGGAAGAGTTTCAGTTTACCTTTAGACATTTTAGGGAGTTTAGCTGGAAAGTTCTGTGGGTTTCTCATTGTAATTGGCTCAGAAGTGTGGATTGGACTCTGGGAATGGAACTCAAGGTCTGTTGTTCATCTCACTGGGCCAAGGGCCAAAAAGCCCAGCTAAACCATTAAGTACTAAAGAGAGAACAAAGAAGCTCCTCAGTCTTCAAGGTGTTGTAGCAAGTAGGAGACTTGTCTCTACACTGTGCTCAGTTTTACTATTTGTTTTTGTATTATTTTCCTTCTTTTTTAAAACCTTTTTGATTTTTCAAGACACACTCGGTGATTAATATCAGCCACATCTCTGCCAGGCTGGAACCTCAGAGATGTGGGTACAACCCACAGTTCCCTGCCCTGGGACTTGAGGCTCAGCCCAGGAGATGAGATGAGATGAGATGCCTCTCACTCAGAGACAGGTGAGTGCAAGGCTTTTTGTGATGACATTTGGGGGAAGGCTCTCAACTCTCTCAGCTTTCCCCAGGAGGATGTAACAGATCCCCCAGCGACGTTCAAAGCTTCCAAAGTGCAGTAATTTAACTTTCTATCAGCCATGTTTGCAGCAGCTGTCAGTCACCATGACAACAATATTAACACTCGTGATGGCTTTGTTGTGAGCACCAGAGAATGTCATATTCTGGAGGGAAGAAGCAGCAATTGCTTGAGCAGTTGCTCACAGCCCAAGTGACTCTATTGAACCGGGAGAGGTTCAAACTATATTTTAAACATACAAGGAAAGATTTGCTTTTGGAGTAGAAAATGACTTGAATTAACTTCAGCCTGACAAGAGGAAGCAAAGGGAATCACTGGAATAAATATGTGTGAGACTGGAAGATTAGAAAGACACATTCCAAAATCTCACAGAAATGCAAAGTCCCTCTTTTTGAAGGCACTGCCTCTGGAATGGCAATTTACATCTCTTTAAACTTGGGGAGAGGGAAGGAGGGTGATCTAAAGGGGCTTTGCCAGCCTTGTGGTTCTTGTCTTAAACATTAAACAGTTACTCATGGAATACTAAGGGTAGTTCTTAGTCTGTATCTTCTCTAAGGATTAAAACAGGGGAAAATTGTCCTGGGTTTCAAACACTGGAGTTTGTCTCTTAATCCATTTCCTTTTATGGGGAAAAGCAAATCATTCTCTCCCTCAATATTTAGTATCTTTACTGTTTCTAACCTCCCTCCTTCCCCTCCAGAGATACCCAGCATTAAGATAAGGCATTGATTGTCTACACTGGGAAATGCATTCTAGTTAATTAGTTCATTATTCCTTTTTTAACATAAGATTGATGACTTATTAAGCTATGGTTAATTACAGAGTTTATTACTTTGAAAATAAGGACAACTCCACAGCTTCAGCTGATTGTGTTCTCGGCTGATCTGGATTTCTGGCACTGCTGTGCCCTGGAGATTTGTGGCTTCCCTTTTGCACCAACAAAACCCATTTTTGGGGTGTGCAACTTCACACTTCTGAGGCTGGTTGAGAAGATGTGCCAATGACCTTGCAGCTGCTGGTTTTCCCTGCAGGTGCAGAGCTGGGATCCCCCAAAACTTTAGAAGAAAGTTTGAGGAGCCTCTGTAGCTCCAGGGCCCCAGTGAGGACCAGAGCTGGAGCATCACCACAGGCCAGCAGCACTGGGGAGGATCCACGAGGAGCCAAGGAGAGAGCACCAAGCACCAGCTAAGTGAGGGAAGGTGTCTTGTCTGTCCTCAGTGCACACTCCAAGTCCATCTCCCAAAAATGTCCCCTGCCAGCAGAGTGTCCTGAGCACCTGGTGACACCAGGGCAGAGATCCAGACTCAGGGAATGCCTGCAGGCTCATCCAGCATGAACTGACATTTCCAGTGGCAGAAATACCCCAAATTTTGTCTAATAATTCAGTCAGACCAGCGGGAAGTGCAGGACCCATGGCTTCAGCAGCACCTGCTAGGATTTTGGGAGGAGCTCTGAGACCAACCTGGCAGTACAGCAGCAATACAGGCAGGGATGCTGCTGCCTCCTGCCGAGAGAGGGCACAGCAACAGTTGTTAACCACGTTATCAGCTCCCAGATAGGAACTTTTGATTCTAAAATTAACACCCAGCAGGCTGAAATGCAGAGAAGTGCAATGTGAATCTCCTAACTCCGGGAGCATGGACAGAGTTATTGCTGCTGGGTTTTTCAGCTGGCACCACTCCTGTGCTGTCTGTGTGAGAGCAGCACCACTTTAAGGAGAAATTAAAATATAATCAAACACCTGTAACACAGATTGTTGCACTGCAGAGTCTGCAGAGCAGCAGGGCTGTCAGCAGAGGAGAGAGGCAGAGGGACAAGCCGGGAGCTGAGGGTGGATTTCTCACATTTCTGGAGCAGTGGTGCTCCCTCCAGGCTGTGTGTTGGCTGAGGCAAGGGCCAGGCTGCAAAACCATCAATGTGTGAAAGAAGCCAAGAGGACAAAGTTGTAGTGAGGTGGGTTTTTTTTTCATTTTTGTTTTCTCGTTGTCAGTGCTCCAGGTGGTGGAGGAGATATGAAGGAGATGCTGCAGCCTCCAAATCTTTCCTTTGGATCCTCTGCTGTTTCACTGTCAGGACCACAATTAGCCGTGAGCCCCACTCCTGCCTTGTGAAAATGTCAGCTCCCCAACATCCCTGAGAGAACAGATTCTCAAGAAAAACACAGATGTTAAATCAATTCCTCCATCTTTCCGCCCTCCCATTTTTTCAGGCTGCTAACATCGTCCTTTTGGGAATGCACTCATGAACCATAAACATCTGTTGGTTTGCTGCAAACAATTCCCAGCCTTTATCTGAGCAGGTTCTTCTCTCTCTTTACTCGCTCCCAGCAGCCAGGCAGGTCACAGTGGGATCGTGGGGGATGAGGGACAGGCAGAGGCTGATTGACACTTTGCCTTTAGGCATGAAAACAGGTGCTCGTGGCTTGTTTTCCCCCTCCAGAGGCAGCCAGTTGGAGAAAAAAAATTAAAGGTTTTGGGATAGGAGCAGAAATAGCTCCAATGGCAACTCATGAGAGTGGATTGCAGGATGCAAGAGTTCTGGAAATGTCAGGAAGTGAGCAATGGGGTAAAAAAGTTTTAGTGTCCCCTGCCTGTGTCCTGCTCAGCACAGAGGGGTCACAGTGGGCATTGTCCCATGTCATTCCACAAGAAGATTCCACCCCTGGGCTGTGCCAGGCACCAGCACAGACGCAGAGACAGCAACACCACTAAATCAGGCAGAGGTTTTGTGGTGCCAGCCCAGCTGAGTGAGCACCATCCTCCAATAACCTCCTGGACACTTCAGAACATCCCAGTGACCTTCAATCTTCGTGCTTAAATAAACAGAATTGGAAATTTCCACCCCCAGGCTTTAAAACCAATTTAAGTTTTCATCTTTTGGGGCCAGGGACCACAGTTTTTACATCACAGATCTTGGTGCATCCTTCAGACAGGCAGCAGGGAGAGAGATTCCCTTCAGCTTGGGGATTCAAGGGAGTGTGTTCAAGCAGGGGGTCTCAGGTCTTGGTTTCCAGCTGTAAAACCAGAAGCCACTGGGGATTTCTGGATGTTTTCCAGCTGCCACCTGCTTTCCTCTATTGTGTATCCTTTGTCCCTGCTGAAAAATAACTCAGTTGTGTGGCTTTTCTTAGTTTTATGAAGAGTACTGTGGTTGGTTTATTTTCTCTTATTTTCCAGAAACATTCACGTTCGAGGATAAAGTGCCATTCACGTAGGAAGATTTAGTCCCTCTTCATAAAGTTATATATTACCAGTGAAAGGGAAACAAGCAAGGGCTGGCAGCAGAAAATTGAATTAGCTCAGCAGTGCACTACACAAAATAAGACAAATTTTGTACAGAAATATAATTGAAGCTGCATTATTTATCCTCCCTTTTTGGGTTATTTGTCAAAGTGAGCTGCAAGTTGCAAATTAAAAGAGCTATTGATTCTAAAGTTGTTTTTAAAGTATTTTCTTCATTCGGATCCTTGGAAACAATTATCTCAAAGTGGTGCCAAACAGCCCAATCCTTATTGCTGTTGGGTTCAGAGGGATAATGTTCCAGCTTCTCTCCATCGTTTGTGGACATTCAAATGGCTCTTTTTGGTAAAAACATAAATCATTAAAGTTAGAAAAGATTTCCAAGGACATCGAGTCCAAGCTGTGTCTGATGCCCACCTTGTCCCCAGCACAGAGCACTGAGTGTCACCTGCAGTTATTCCTTGGACACTCCAGGGATGGGCACTCCAAACCTCCCTGGGCAGCTCCAAGGCCTCACCACCCTTTCCATGGGGAAATTTTCCCTGATATCCAATTTAATCCTCTCCTAGTTCAGCCTGAGGCTGTTCCCTCTCCTCCTGTCCCTGTTCTCTGGGAGCAGAGCCCGACCCCCCCGGCTGTCCCCTCCTGTCAGGGATTTGTGCAGAGCCACAAATTCCCCCTGAGCCTCCTTTTCTCCAGGTTAAACAACAGAGATTCCTTTCTCTGGGAAGAAATGGCTGGAAGATGGGATCAGAAGGGTTTGTGTGGTTTTGTTGTTGAGCACAGCAGCAGCACCTGCAGGAAGAGCTCTGGCTTGTCTGGGAATGTCACCCAGGGAGAGCATCTGCTCCTGCCAGGGCACCAACCAGGGTCAAGGTTTTACCGCAGTGAAATTACATTTTTACATTCCCGTTAAACCTTCCTGCTGCATTGAGAGGGCAAATATCCCATCAAATAACATCAATCATTCCTTTCACAAATCCCCGCTGAGGACAAGGACCAGGAAAGGTCGCCCAGCTGTTCTCCCATCCGAGTCTGGATGGATGACAAGGTGCTGGCAAACCATTCCTGCCTGTGCTTGTGGCACAAGAAATTGGGGGACAGCTTGAGGAGAGGGCATTGCTTTTGTTCTGCAAAATAAACAGAAAACAGCCCCTGTGACTACAAAAGGAAAAAGCAAAACGCATTAAAGTCCATCCACGGCAGCATTTGAGCCATTCTCCATAGGCCCTAGGAGCCTCTTACTGTTTGAGTTAAGGCTCCTTATATAAAGTTTATGGGTCCCACCGGGGTGTTTTGAGTAGATTACATTCACACCAGCTCATGCAACGCGGGCGTGAGCAGTCAGTAAATCAGCCAGCTTAGCTTGTAAGCTCCTGCTCGAGCCACGATGGGTCTCAGGGCTGGGATAACGCCTCCCATTATTAGCTGACAGCTGGTAAACAAAGATCCTGCTCTGATACACATTGTCAGGGCTTTTACAGCCTCGGCACACACGCACAGAGCTGGGGGAAAGTGCTGCTTCTGTAAGGACGTGTGTCCCTGAAATGGGCAAAGTGTGCCTGGTGGTGGGAAAGCTAGGCTGGTTCTCCAGGATCTCTTCCCTCTGAGGTTCAGAGAGGTCAGACTGGCAGGGAGAGGGGTCAGGAGAGCTCAGAGCTGAAGTTCTTGCAGCCACAGAGCAGTGACCCTGATGCTTCCAGATTCAACTTCTCAGAGCTGTTTATTGCACCAATCCAGAGCTCGTGGTGCAGAGGGATGACAGGTTGGTGTAAATTCCATAAATTCCATAAATTCCAGCCTGGGACAGCTGATGGGCCCCTGAGGAGGATCTGGTCCTGCTGGCCAGAAATCAGCAGTTTATTCTGGAGACCTTTTTCTCTCTCTGCCAGTCACTCAGACACCAATATCTTGCTTTCTTGACCCCAGAGGGCCACAGGGTGCTGTGGGTCAGAAATGTGGCTCTGGAGCAACACAGTCAGATCCCAGAGCTGTCCCATGTCCTGCTTTCACACCATTGCCTCCACTCTGAATTTAGGCATTTATGGCTCCCAAATTTAAACACCAGGACTCTGAGCACCTCACATCTCACATCTCCCCCCAACAATGGTCCTGTCCTGTCCAGGAGCAGGAAAGGATGGGAACCTGCCAGCTTTAAATACGAAGAAACAAAACCAATTTCTTTGGTATGTGGCAGCAGTAGGGATGTGATTGGCCAGGGAAGTCATCAGCAAGCAATTCTTCCAGTGGCAGATTGTTTGAGTCAACTGCACACTGATTTATTTGCTGTGTTCTAATTACTGAGGGAAAATGAGGGGAAGTCTGGTATTAGCAAAATCCTTCATCTTATAATTACCCCATTTGTGGGGTTCTGGTTTCACCACAACACAATCCCACCACTACACACGAGCACTTCAGCATTTAATTAAGGGCAGATAAAACTGGAGTCGTTGCTGTTTTCCTTTCCAGCTCTCACACAAATCCGGCTTAGGGAGAGGCAGGAGAGCCTGAACAGAGCTGAGTGTCTCCTCTGAAAAGCTGAGGAAACCTCACACAAAGCAGTTTTCTCTGTGTTTCACCCACTTTGCACGGCCAGGGCTGTGTTTGCTCGGTAAATCTGGTGTGTCAGATGGAGGCAGCAGCTCTCAGAGGCATCCCTGGGGTTGGGGGTACCCAGGGGGCTCCTGCCCTGCAGCACCCTGAGGAAAACAAAATATTCTTTGCTGTTCTGGAGCCTGAGAAAAAGTCTTTCCTTTTTTGGGGATTTGAAAGATGCAGCTTAGGCCTCAGGAATAGGAAAAAAAGAAAAAAAAAAAACAACCCAAACTGAATATTTCTACATTTAAAAATGGTTTTTGAAGTTCTGAATTTTTAGAAGCAAAGCCCTGAAATGCTCAGCAAAAAAAGCCTTTTCTGTGGGGAAAATCTGCCGGAACAGGCAGCTCTGAGCAACCCTGTAATTGCCATGAAATAAATAAACAGGTCTTGCTTATCAGGATCCGAAATAAATTTTTGAGAAAAATAACATTTTAAGATACAGAGGCATATCTCTGTGTTGATAAACACGTCTACAAGTGGCACATTCCTCCTCCCTCAGGGTCTGTCCTTCCCCACTCGTTGTGTTCCACATTCATCACCAGAGAGTGAATCTCCTCATAATTTAGATCCTGCAGCCGATAGTTTATGTGCAGCAGCGTCGCAAATGGAAGCCCCACTTTGATTTCCATTATGCATTACCTTGTCTGACTCCCTTTTATTGTGCAGTGGAGTAAATGACCTCCCAGATATTCAGGTTCAGATGTGGATGTGACGGTAAATTTAAGTCCCGAAATTTCCATCCAGTGATAAAATTGTATATTAATAAAAAAAAAAAAAATCACTTTCTTCTGCTAATATCTGCTTTTGGCTGTCACATCAGCATTATGGCTAGATTGTGTTTTGTAATATATCAGCATGGAATCCAATTGTTGTGTGCTGGTTTCCCTTTTGAAAATAATACAGCATAGGCTGAAAAATCAGTATATGAGTCGTTCTGCTTTTATTGCCATCAGTTTTATATGAACTTGACAGATGATTGTTGATATGAAATTTGTCAAGTATAACATTTAATTAAATATCTTTCCTCTTAGTGCTGAACACCACCTTGAAGAAAATCACCCACCTCAGAGTCAGGTTTGGGAAGGTGCTTTGGGAAAGGAACAGGTTGGTTGTGTAACACACAGCCAGGTGTGGTGGAGTCCTCATCTCTGGAGGTGTCCCAGGAACAGCTGGATGTGGCTCCCAGTCTGGTTGACAAGGTGGGGACTGAATGAAGGTTGGACTCAATGAACTTGGAGTTCTTTTCCAGTCTGATTCTGATTCAGCCCCTGAGCTGCTCCTGCTCCCACCCCAAACTCAAGCAGTGCCCTGAGCCCACGGTCAGTGTTATCATCCTATGGCCAGTGTGCTTGTTAGAACATAAACAAATGTGTGCAGCATTTCTTTGTGGCTTTTGAGGGTTTTGAGGGGTTGGGAAGGTGTTTTGGGAAAGGAACAGAGCCTTGGTTGTGTAATCACACAGCCAAATGTGGTGGAGTCCTCATCTCTGGAAGTTTCCCAGGAACAGCTGGATGTGGCTCCTAGTCTGGTTCACAAGGTGGGGACTGACTGCAGGTTGGACTCGATGAACTTGGAGATCTTTCCCAACCTGATTCTGATTCAGCCCCACTAATTCCAGAGCTGCTCCTGCTCCCACCCCAAACCCAAGCAGTGCCCTGAGCCCACGGTCAGTGTTATCACTCTGTGGCACAGAACATCATCACTGTGCTTTTTAGAACACACACAAACGTGTGCAGCATTTCTCAGCGGCTTTTGAGGGTTAATTAATGAACGGCCCTGATGCCTGAGCTTTGTATTAGTGTATAAACAGCGTGGGAGCAGCTCAGTGGGGGCTGCCCAGGAGCCCTTGATGCTGCATTAGAGATCCCAGCGCTTTGTTATTACACGGATAAATGTTATCGTGTTCATCTCGCTCAGAAATTTATCCGGTTTACGCTGCAGCCGAGGAACATTAGTCCTGTGAACTCAAGTAATCTTTCTTCAGAGAACAACTGCCCAATTACTAACATTACTTATTGAATTGGTTGCTTTCTCTATTAAACGGGACACGGTGCCAATCAAATCAGATAATTCAGCCACAAAATCGATGGCACCACATTTACTCAATCAAATACATTGCTCAGTATCTTATATCCATATGAAATTAAAGAGATGGATGTGCCAGCTGCACACTAGAGTTGGGCTTCAGAACTTTGGCACATGCAGGTTAAAAATAAGGAAATCGATGAGCAAGAGAGAATGTATTTGACATCAGTCACTGCTTTTAATACATTAATTTCTTCACTAGATTAATCAACTATTGATCATCCTTCAGCTTTCCGAGAAGCCAAACATGTGGTGCCTGCTGAGCAATCCCTGTCCAGAACCTGTGGATGCAGGGATGGAGCATCCTGCCCAGCCTCTCCAGAGGGTACAGGGTGCTGTGGGTTAGAGGTGTGGCTCTGGAGCAGCACAGTCAGATCCCAGCTGTCCCCTGTCCTGAGTTGGGTCTGGCTTCAGCCTGGTTTATTGGGCCAGGAATTTTCTTGGCTGCCTGTGCAGAGCTCTCTGAAGTGTTAAATGTGGGTTTCTCTGACCCAGGTTTGGCCCAGCAGTCACCTGGAGACTTCTGGTGGCCAGCACAGGGTGAGTGAGGCAGGTTTGCTGTTCCAGTCTTGCCTCAGTGATGCCACCAGGGCGGGGTTTGTCTGTGAGCTGTGCCTGCTCTGAGAACAGAACCGGGCTCTGTCCTCCTGCAGACGAGTGGAGACTTGACCCTCGCCTTTCCCACTCCAAAATGAAGTGCTCAGAAAACATCTGAATGGAAAATCAAAGCGCCTGCACATACGGGGAGGGCAAGAAATCATCACTTATTTGTAGGCGAGCGACGATTTCTAATCTCAGCTCTGTGAAGGATCTGATTTACACCAGAACTGCTTATCTCCCTGCCCCTGCTGACCCCCTGCTTCCCTTTCTCAGCACTGTGCCAACAACACAGCTGCTGTTTGTCTCTGAGAAAAGAAAAGAGACATTATAAAAATACATTGTAAGTCACCAGAATAGAAACAGTCCAAGTGCTGTGTCCTACTTTAGAACATGCTGATGCAAAAAAAACCAGGGAGCAAGTGCTTTGGGTTTGTAACTGGAGTGGCTTTGTAAGACACAAATATCCCTCCTTTGCCCTGAAATCAATTCTACAAGGCTGAGGATTGCCTGGCTTTGAGTGGAAGATAAAATTAATTAGCAAAGCGAGTGGCAGTGCTGGAGCTGGTCTGGCTGGCCCAGTGTGTTACACATCAAGAGCAGCTTTATCAGCCCCAGGGGCCCCGCGGGGGGTTATCACAGGGGATGTGACAGCCACAATTGCTGCCATGTGGAGATTCTGCATCACAGAGCCAGACAGGTTGTTGAAACAGTGATTTTTTTGCTGTGAAACACCTGCTGCCAGCCAAGGGAATGAGGAAATGAGGGTTCTGGTCACATCCTGGGCTTGCACTAAAACCACAGGTGAAGAAGAGCAGACTCCTTGTTCTCTCTCCTGGCTCCTCATCCATCCCGGGGCAAAAAGTTGTGTCCAGGGAGAAGTTACCCATCTCCAGCTCAGCCACACCGAGGCAGTCTAAAACCAGTTTTAGTCTAAACCAGTAGTTTAGACTAAAAACCACCAATTTTTAGTTGATCTAAAGCAAGTTTCTTTGCTTGAAGAAACTGAAAAAACAGGTTTTTAGACTAAAACCAGCGAAGTTACCTGGCAAAGGGCACTGTCCCTGAACTTACAGACCTCACACCCTGGTTGTAACGCCCTGCTCTGCCTCGTAGGAAGTGTCTGCAGGAAAAAACTTTCCTTCTTTGGCCTTTTGCAAAGGTTTGGGCTCAGTGGGGACGCTGCAGGTGCCCGGGCCCTGCTCGTTCATTAATGTCAGAGCTCTGACCCAGCACCTCAATCGATCTCTGAGCACTCATCAATAGCAGCAGCATCACACCAGGGCCCTGTGAGGAGAGCAGGAAAATGAGCACAGACAGATCCCTAATAATAATCACAGCTCCTCTTGGAGGAAACAAAGCATTTATTGTTTTGTTTTGTTTTGTTTTGTTTTGTTTTGTTTTGTTTTGTTTTGTTTTGTTTTGTTTTCCAGAAACAGAGGCAATAAACCCAAAGAATTGGTTTCCTGGTTTCAGTTTTCCTGTAGATGGGAGAAAAGGTTCCCTTGCAGAGCTCCAGGATGAGCAGGTTCTAAGTGAGACCTTTTCTTGGACCTCCAGGTGGGATTTTGGGAGGTGAGGTGACTCTGTAAACTAATATTTCACCATGAAAAAATGAGGTTGCAATTCCACGCTGGAGACAAACAGAGATACACATCTAGTGGGAACTTCTCTACAAAATATAATCTTCTCTTGACTGAGTAAATCACCTTTTGTTCTCTCTGTGTGTGTAAATATCAGCAGAAATACTCGGATGGGAGGTCAGAGCACAGAGCTGGGACAGACCCAGCTTTGGGAGCAGGAGTGGGGTGAGAACAGGGATTAACATGGACATCCCCATTCATCCCATCTCGTTTGTAAATAGGAATGGAGCTTAAGGATGGCAATTCTGCAGGGAGAACTTCTCTGCTAATTGCCACAGTTTTGTTCAATTGACTATTTGGCAAAGTGCCCTGTGCTTATCAAAACAATTAAATCCCAAATATCCGTTGCTGATACGTGGATTTTTTTACAGGAGTTCAGTAACAATGTCACCAGGCAGCTCTGGTGGCTTTCAATGAGTGTCCCCCCTATTTTCCCTGGACTGGAGCCTAAAACAGGGCTGTAAGACAACCTGGAGAGCAACTTAGAACATCAGTGTTGGAAATTTGAAAAAAAAAAACCATAAAAAACAACATGTTGATATGGAATGTTCCTGAAGGGACACAGACACTGAGGTGACTCAGTAGTTCAACCATCCCTGCTGCCAAAGTGCTTTGGGTAACACTTCCCAAATTATTCCAGTTCAATTATTTAAAATAAAACTTCTTTCTGCAATTTCAGTGACTCAGTAGAAGTGTCGTGGTTTGCAGAGTGGAGGATCACAATCAGCTCCCAAGAGAATTGAGTTGTTTGAGTTACATCAGTTAAGGAAGGACCCATCTCTGGATCCAGACTCTGTCCTCAGGCAGTGGTTACAAAATGTGTGAGCTTTATCTTTTGGTCAAATTTAACTGCTCACTAAAAATTGCAAGTACTGGCGGAAGACAAGAGGAGGAGCACCAGGACAGATCCAGGATTGCTGGAAGGGATAAGAGCTTCTTATATGCAGAACAGAGATTGTTCTCTTAAAATGCAGCTCCAGTCTCATGCTGATATTGGGCTGCTATTACACAGGATTTGGTAAAGAGCAGCTTTTCTGCTGCTCTCATTTGTGCTGTGCAGAGCACATTGCTTCCTTCTGCTTCTCTAGTCATCCCAGTGTTGGGCTTTAGAGTAAGGAATATGCAAGTGATGCCTCAGGATTTTACCTTTTATAGTCTTCATGTATTTGTAATCCTGCAGTTCTTTAGTGTGTAACTCTAAACTCCACACACAGTGAGAGCTGCTGCTTCCCCATTTGGGTCAGACACAACAATTCCTCTCCAGGCCTGGGGATCAAGGACACCTCACTGCCTCAGGCCTGAGAGATGGAAACTAAAGTGAGTTGGGGGCAGTAAACTTGGGGTAAATGACTTCATGACCTGAAGCTGGAACTGGAAGATGAACCCCCAATCTGCAAATGGACCAAACTTATAAAAGTGTGAAAACCAGTGACCCATTGTCCATTTTTGAGTGTAGCTTCTGGGGGGGCTTTATCTGCCTGAAATGCACCTGAAGGCCCTTCAATAAATAAATAAATAAATAAAACTGATTTTTATTCCCTTAGTTTTGTCTGGTCTCTGTTTTTAGGTAGCTCCACAAAAGGCATCACAAGGAGCAGGGATCACTCTGGCCTTTGGGCTGATGCTCAAGGGTTCAGCAGAGCAGCTGCAGCCCTGACCCCACACCCACCTGTGCCTGGGGCAGGTACCAGGGGCTGCAGGTGCCACAGGTGGATTTGGTGCTCCCCTGGTGTTGTCACCTCCCCTTTCAGGGCTCCTCTGAGTCCCAGGTCCCCCAGGAGCCTCCTGCTCTGCAGAGCCAGGCGGCAGCAGGAGCAATAAGGGTGATGAATAACCTCCAAGGTGCTTCCCGACAGCTTTTACAATGCTTAATGAGGTAAACTAATTGTAAATTGTGGCAAAATGGGAGACTTAACGACATTTCAGCTCTTGAAAGGAGTTTAAATACTGAGGAATTGGCTAAGGGAGGTAGTGGGGAAGCCCCTGAATTCACCCAGACAGGATCCCAGTCTCCCGTGAGGTCTCATCACCTCACACAGATGTGGTTTCTGCTGCAAATCAGATGAGAAAATATTTGCTTTTCATTTTGGGGATTCCAAAATCTCCGTGGCTCCAGAGCAAGAGGAGTGAAGAGCTGCCTGTGCAGCACCTGCCCAGCCCCTCCTGCTGGGAGGGTTTGGAATCTCCCTGTCCTGGCACACGGTCCTGACCTGGGACCAGAAATGCCAGAAAAATGGGGAGCAGCATCTCCTCCTCTGACTGATCCCAAGGAACGGGAGCCTTTTCTCACTTTCTCTTTTCTGTTGAAATTTAACTGGCTGCCTGTCAAATCACTGAATGAGAATAAAATCACAGCTAAGGATCCTGAAATCTGGAACAAATTCCTGTCATATGTTCCTGCTGAACCACTGCTACCCCTCGGTTACACATCACCACCCAGCCCCATCTGGGAGACATGAGCAAA
The DNA here is from genome assembly GCF_965231275.1 of Zosterops lateralis. NCBI lineage: Eukaryota > Metazoa > Chordata > Aves > Passeriformes > Zosteropidae > Zosterops > Zosterops lateralis. The sequence goes on from NC_139788.1 coordinate 2,910,525, forward strand.
CTTTTGATATTGTGTGATAGGAAATATTCACACTGGCTTTGCAGCAGATGTCAGTGGCTGCAGCAGCTCCTCTGCTACGGGCTCATTCTTCTGCTTCAGTGAAACTTGCTTCTCTTCCCACAAAATCTGTGAAAGCTGCAGCTGCTGTGATCCTGCAAACAAGGAATAACATTCCCTGGCATTGCAATTCGGAGCTGAGTTTGCTCTCCAGCTTTGCTCTCTATATCTGCAGTGTTGGTAGAGGCAGTTTGTTGCAATGTGCATTTTGGGTTTTCTAAAGTTCTGTATGATTTTTTGTTATTAAGTCCCTGTAATGGTTCGTTCCTACCCCCACCCCTTTCCTTAATCACTGTCGTTAATAGGCCTGGCCCTCCCCTTGATAGCCTGTCCCAGTCTATTCTATCTCCTATTGTATCTCACCTATACACACACCTCGATACTTGAGTACCCTGGCAAAGCCAGATGCTCAGCCAAGGTTTCAGGTATCCCCCCACCCTTTTTGCCCCAAAATGGCAATGCCCCTTGTACCTAAATCACTCCCTCTCATTTCCATCAGTAACACCCCTGTTCATAAAGGCGAGCAAGAGTCAAATCTTCACTCACACTCTCACACACTCACACTCTGACACCCTGGGCCTTCACTCTGAATAAACACCTTCTTTACCACCCAGTGTGAGTCCACTCCTTGTTCCAAGCAAAGTCATGACTCTGTCTGAAATCTGGACCCAAAGGAATAACTCGTTTATATGGGATCTGAAAAGCAGAGCTGGCCAGGAAGACAAGCTCAGAAGGACCATAGAGGTTCTGAGTTGTCACCTGCCCAGTACAAATGGTCAGCACTGGCAAATGTTCCCAGCCTGGACAGATTGGGAATGCTCCTCCCTATCCACTGGGAATGTCAGCTCCTGGTAGGAACTTGCTCTGCCCAGCAACAGGCTCTGAGAGAAGGAATAAGGATCTCAGGGGTTTTGGACACACTGGGGCAGACTCTGTTCCTTCTGTCCTGTTCTGCAGCGTGTTGAGACCTTGTTGTGCCAGCAGAGGATGGGAATTCATGGAGCTGCTGGTGCACAGCTGCCCAGAGCCATGTAGGGTTTTTCCAGCTGCTTGTCCTACTTGAGTGGAAATTTAGGCTGATTTCCAGTGAGCTGATGCAGAATCTCTTCCCTTGCTCTGATAGACTTAGTAAGTTTTGCACATTCAAATATTGACCTTTCACAAATCCTTCTCAGCCTCCCACTGGGGCAGCCGCTGCTGTGAGGGGAAGCAGGAGCTGGCAGAGGCCTGAGCAAGCTGAATATCATCCTCCTTAAACAGCTCTGAGGTGTTCAGGGGCATAAAACCTTTAAGAGCTGCAAATGGCATTTTTCAACGCGCTGCCTCCTCCTGGAAAGGTCAGGTGGGAGTTAAACCGGAGGCTCCTCTTCTCTCCATCTTAATCAGCCATCGCAGGCGCTTATCAAATTTCCCTCCTGTCTCCCGGCTCTGATGGAATTGATAACCTGATCTGAATTCTCCCAGAGCGTCGCTGATGGAGGATCAGCTGCGACAGAGTGTGGCAGTGCCACTCGTTGCCAGAGCCACGTGAAATTTGGACGCCTCAGCTGGTTCAGCACAAAGGAGTTTCTGCGTTTGTTTTGCTTCCTGTACCTGCTGTGATCCCATCCCGTTCCAGGAGTTTTCCAAATCTGTCACAGTGACCCCACTGCCCTTCTCTGAGCTGTCACAGGTGCTGGGGACAGGGCACAGAGGACAGGACAGCTGCCACCAGCACAGTCCTGGCACTGCCAGTGCTGCCACAGAACACTGAAACCCCCCACAAAGCCAGGGCTCACTGTTGTGGTTTGAAAGCAAAACAACTGAGAGGCTCCAAGTCAGAAATACAATTTAATAAGAAGAAAGAGAAAAAGGTAAAAATAAAATCAATGCAATAACACAAAGGAGCACTGACAGAGTCAGAACACACCCTGAGCAGGGTGGTGGGAGCAGTCCAGGTGAGGGGCTCTTCCTGAAGCAGTGATCCCACAGAAAGGTCTGGGAGCTCTGCTCCTCTGGGAATCCAGTGGCTCAGGGCTGCTTGTCCTGTCCCAAATCCCAGATTCTCTCCAGGTGGGAATGCTTGGCTCCTCCCCCTGGGCATTGGGAGCATCTCCCAATGGGATGAGGAGTCGTGCAGTGGCTCCTTGATGGCCCATTAAACAGAGAGAGCTCCTGGAGGGAGTTCCCTGTGAGTCCTGGGCAAGGCATTGATGGGCCATGAGCAGAAGAGCCCAAAGGAGGGGCCTGGGAAAACACTGCCCCACCTGGTTCCAACAGCTCATGGGGATGGGGATGGGATAAATACTTTGTGCACATCCTACACTGCAACCCAGGACACTCACCATGATTTGTCTGTGCCCCTGCTATGCCGAGAGCTTCGTTAACATCCTGCTAATGAGTCATTTCCCAAGCTTTGTCCTTGCCTCCCTCCTCCTTCCTCCTAATTACTCACAGGCATCATCACCAGTGACAATGATGAACCAGAATCTTTCCAGGAGGGGCTTTTCCTGCCACCCTGTCTGACTCCAAAACACGAGTGAGCGTGAGGGGAGAGCCCAGCAGGTCCTGGCAGCTCCAAGCACCAGGCACAGGCTCCCACAGGCACCCAGCAGTCAGCCCTGCAGGGAGCTCAGCCACCTGATCCTGCCTGGGCTGTGATCTCAGCAGCCTCCCCAGGGGGCCAACATCCACCCCCTGAGCGGCTCCTCCGCTGCTGCCGCGGGTCCCTGCGGGAAGGTTGAGCCAGAGGCTGCCTGGAAGCATCCCTGGGCATGTCTGAGAGGCATCCCTGGGGCTGTCCCACACAAATCCCTGGGGCTGTCCCACATCACCCAGAGGAGGCCTCCTGGGGCTCCTAGGAGGAAGGAGGCAGTGAGAACATGACATGGATCTTCCTTCTGTGCTGTCTAGAGGAAGCTGACTTAAGAGAAAAAGATTCCTCTCAAGAGAACAGCCACTGCCTTCCTGTCTACTGAGCTTTCATGAGATTGAGCTCATGTTGCAGATCCTCATCAGCAGCTCTTCAGGTGCCACAAACCCTCCCTGGCTCCTGTCCCTGCCACCAGCACAGTCCTGGCACTGCCAGTGCTGCCAGTGGACACTGAAACCCCCCCAAACCCAGGTCACCACTGAGCAGCTGTGCTGTCCCCACCCTTGCAGATGGACATGCCAAGGCTCAGAAGCTTTGGGCAAAGCTGGGTCAGGATTCTGAGAAGTGCTGCCCTGTTTTTTAAAGGAATTTTAAAAACAATCCCGTTTGAGGTCAAAATCTGGTGAGGACATTTCATGTAACTGGTTCACCAGCCACAAATATCCCAAACTACAGAACTCGTTTCATTGCAGCAAATATTTGCTGGGAAAATGTCTGTTAAACAACAACAAAAAATGAATATTTCAGCGAGGCAGTCACAGAAATGCTTTATCCAGCCCAAATCCCAGGCTTCTGCAGAGGACAGTGGGACAGCAGCAGCTGGGAACAGGCTGGGTGACCCTGCCTGGCCATATGTGCACAGTCATGAAGGACAAGGCACCAAGGACAGATTTCCCTGCTTTATCCACATGTGCCCTGCCCTTGCCAGGTGGGGAAAGCATTCGTTCTGCCTCCTGAAGCTCCCACCTTTGCAGCAAAGTCTTTCCAATTCATGGACATCCTGGCTGCGTTCCTGGGGCAGGATCTGTCGTGCTGCTCCCCCCGGTCGGTGCCAATCTGCTCCGTTCCTGGGATTTCAGCAGCTCCACTTGCTGAAAGCAGATGCCGTGCCCAGATTTCTTCTGCTGCTGAATCTCAGCTGTAGTTTGGCAGTTCCATGGTGATGTAGTGTTTTCCTCTCTCTCCCTGTCATGCCATCCCTCCTCCGAGGTGAGCTGGCCGCGTTTTCCATCAGCTGTTAATTCACTCTGATGTTTGCCTTCCTCTCTCCTTCCAAAGCATCACAAATCACGCTGCTTCTCCCTCCTGCACACACCCCAGGGGAGAGGGAGGCTGCAGGAAAACATCCTGGGAAAGGAGCTTTGGTTCTCTGCCTGCTCCAAATGGAAATAATTTTAAAATGAGAGAAAAAAAAAAAAAAAAATCTCACACGACGTTAATCAGTTCTTTCAATATTTGCTGTGCTTGAAGCAGTGACTTGCTTTTCAGATTTTAGAGGGCAGGAAATATCACACGGGTTTTGAATGAGGAAATTACACACAGACACACAGTCACACACCCCTCTCACCCTCATACTGCCCAAACACTGGGGTGTCCCTGTGGTGTCCCTGTGCTGCTGCACCATCCTGCAGCCAGGGTTTGCATCCTTCCAGAGGAATCCCTACCCTGGTGGAAGCAGGCTGCAATATTATAAAAGTCAGGGAGTAACATTATGTGTCAGAAGTGGTCAAATTAAGTTAATTTGACCTTTAAACTCCATTTTTAATCCCTTTCTTTGGCATCCAGCATGATTTGCATTCCACTATACTGACACTCGGCCTAACAAATGACTTTCTTTCCAAACTGCCTTTGAAGTATCTGAACTTAATGGACTATAACATTTATGAACATCTGAGTTCTTCTCTCAGCAGCTGCACTGGGTTATTGATGATCTAATTGAAATGCTGGCAAATATATTCCAGCAGTATATGGGGAGCAGCAGCCGACTCGGCACGACCCCAGAGCCTTGGAAGCGTATGGTTTCCCTGCTATTCACTAGCAGCAGACAGTATATTTTCAGCTATGTTAAAACAACAACAAAGAGCAGAGTAAAGACACCAGAAGAGACAGGAAAAAAAAAAATAAAATTTAAAACAAAAAAATCTACATTGCAGGGAAAAAGGCTGATTTGTTTCTCCTCTGTGGATTTCCAGGCAGGGATTACTGGGGGCAGCTGGTGCAAATTGGGCATTTCTTGGATCCTGGGATTTGTTTACAGAAATAGCCGAGGGCGAGGCAGGTTATCCAGGGCATGCTCACCTTCCTGACTGAACAGGTAAAAATGCATAAAATACAAATACAAAAATGTAAAAATACAAAAATATTTGTATTTTTGTCCAGCTGAAAACTGAACAACTGAGTACCAAAACACGAGGAGCTCATTATTGGATCCAAAAATCATCACACTCACTTCTAAGCCCTGTGAGGGGGTGATCCAAGTTGAAAATCTCCAAACTGCCCATGGCAGGCCATGAGCTACCCCCAGTGCTCCCCAGCTGGGAACACACTTCCACCAGGACTTCAACAATGTGAGGTTTGGAAATGCCCATTTCCGTAGTAATGGCTGGAATCGTGCTGCACTCAATATTTATCCAGCAACCAGCTGAGAGCACGCTCTGCTCTCCACTGATTGGCACGTAATTAAGCAAAGGAAAGAAAGTCATAATGTTTTAGCAGCAGCACCACTTGAGTATTCAACAGTAACAGGAAAGATAGGGATGGTGTGCTGCTAAAAATAAATAGGGAATGGCTTATTAGGAGGTGTAGTGAGTTCCCCGTGCCGTGAATAGCTTCAGGCAGTCCATTGCCTTCCATTTCATTTCATTTGATAGTCAGGATTTACACCAGGGATAAAAGAGGAAGAGAAAGGATATTGAAAAAGTGGAGGAAATTTTTTGACACGAAAATAAAGATGAGGGGAAATCAAATTTGTATCTTTGAGCAGATGGAGGCTGAGCTGTTCCTGGCATCCTCCGCACAGCTGGATTCACTCTCCGGGTCCAGGCTGGCTAAAAGACGCCGATAAAAATGAAAAATGCAAATGAATTCTCTACACCTTACTGGACACACACCGGAATGGAGGGTGCCACTCAAAAGGCAATCTCTCCAAAACATTTAAAAACATTGTGCAATTTATATCCTGTGCTTGACAGAGCATCCAAAAGTAATTTCAGCAGCGTGTCCCGGTGCCACCGCGCTCCGCCGAGGGTGCCAGTCACCGTGCCGTGCCTGTGGCCCTGCTGGATCATTTCCCTTCTCTCTCCAAGCTGCAGAGCTTTAAAATGCAATCCGAGTTGGCTGCTGGCCTCCTCATTTCTGCTGGAAAATCTGGCTGTGCCAGCGTGTGTAAGGTCAACAGCACAAAGCCTGCTTATTAACTGGAAATTTGGGGGATCTGGTGCCAGGAAAGAGCTTTCAGCCTTTGTGAGAAGGAATAAAGAGGTTTCAGGGCAGTGGTTTGCTACAGAGGAAAATCAGGTTTGAGCATATTTCATGGTCCAGATTTGCCTCTGTTCCAGGGCACCAGAAGCTGAGTCTTATCCTACCAGGACACTCAATTAGGCCTTTTTAATTTGAGCATAAAGCTGCTCCGAATCACATTACACCACCCACGCCATCTCTGTCCCCCAGAGCACTGGGGACAGCAGTGACAGAGTCCCACGACCCCCTGGCACACTGGGGGTGCAGCACCCCCCTCTCTGCCTCACTCCTGGCTGTCCCAACTCCAGATATTTTGTTATTTAGGGAAAAAACCCCACTTTGGGCTGAGCTGCACAGGAGACATTCCCAGCTGCCTTCATGAAAAATCCCATTTCCAGCTGTGCTGGATGGACACTCAGGCTTCCCCACCGGCACTTCCTGCTCCTGCTTTGCCAAGCAGGGATTTACTGTTGAGGAGCAACAGTCTAAGCAGGGAGTAGTGGGAGTCTTTTCTCTTTTTTTTTTTTTTTAATTTTTCTATTAAGTGGAAATTCACAGCGAGATTTTTTGAGCATGAGAAATCTTGGCACCTGGGCTGCAACGCAGGAAGGGATTTAGGGTTACCTGGGAGCTCTTTTCCAACCTTAAATTCCAAGGGCATCCCAAACACAGGAACATCCTGAATTCCATGCTGACACTCACCTGCTCAGATTTACATCTGTGTCATGGTAGTTTTGCTTTTGGGCCAACAAAAAGAGTTAAAAGCGACGAGGTTTGTGATAAGAGAGATGGGAGAAAATATTTCCACTCATTTACCTTTTAACTTTGAAACTGTTTCAGGAAAGGCTCTGATGAACAAAACCCACCTTGGTTTGTCCATGCCCAGCCCTGTTTCCAGTGTCAAACCTCAGGTTTCTCTGTGCTCACGTTCCAGATCCAGATGGAGCAGCAGCAGGACAGAACAACGGTTGTTTCTCTGGCACTCGCTGTGTGAGCAGTTCTTAGAGGCTAAAAATGCCTCCTTTTTTTTTTTTTTTTTTGCCACTTTCATCATTTTTAACCTTGAAGCCTCTGCTCCTGTTTCAGTGTGATTTGGGGAATGGACAAAGTAGTTCACAAATTTAATTTCTCTGGTTCCCAGCAAAGGGGGGAAGATTTGCACTGTTGGTGATGAGAAAAAAGCATTAAAGCAACAGCATTCCACTAATTCTGCAAACAGATTTTGGATAGAAAGATGAGCATTCCTACTCCTGGCTAATGTAACACGTAAATTCTGCTGATAACACGGCTCCCCTCTCACTGGAGCTGGTAAATGATTTCCTGAGGCTCCTCACAGAAAATCTGCCTCATTTTTAAATCCCCTCTCTTCTCTCTTGCAAACAATGAATACCAGATTCATTCCGTGGATTCGTCACTTAAAATTTCTATTAAGAAAGGGAAATCTGATTTAAAAAGCAGAGTTTGGGACCAGTTAGCACAAGCTGTGACAGTGCTCCAGTGGTTCTGTTGTCACACTAAACAGACACGGAGACTCCGGGCATAATGAGCTTTCCTTTGTGGGAACAGACAGAGCCTGGAAACAATGGAACCTCTGATCTGGGATTTGGATGAATTTGGGCTGGGAAATGAGCACGCTGGAGAGATAAGGCAGATGAATCATCCAGAAGGGATTGCTGCAGACCGGGCTGTCAGTCTTTTGCACGGTTTTGTGGACTCAAATTTTATTCTGATTTGAAATTACGCAAAAAAAAACAAAAAAAAAAGAAAAAAAAAAAAAAAAAAAAAAAGAAAAAAAAAAAAAAAAAGAAACACCACATATTATAAATCAAGGGATAAATCAAGGCTGGAGCAGTGTCCGGGTCAAAGGCAGAGGGAGCCTGGGAGCCTGGTCCCTTTCCAAACATATAAATCATCCTAAAGTGATTCCAAACTCGCTGGAATGCTTCATGAACCTTGGGAATGTTTCCAGAAGATCTGGCGTTAGTCCCAGCGTAGAATAAAAGCGCCTCGAAAATTAGATGAATTTCACCTGAAATTTGCACCCGTTTTCAAGGGTTTAGCTTCAAACTTCTCAGCCATTTTTTGAGTCTGATGCAGTGTTCCCACAGAAAAGGCAGAAATAGTCAAATTTTCCAGGATTCTGTTTAAGAGGATTTGTCCCAGTTGGTTCATACTGGGATGCCCACAGACCTCCATCCAACAGGAGCTCAGGGAAATGTTCAACAGCAATCATTAATGCTAAAAACAACATTAAATTCTACTGATTTGGAGAGCTGGTCATCCAATGGCTGATGGAGGCCTGGCCAAAGTGGGCTCTGCATCAGTCATACAGATTTTTGGGGTTTTTTGAGTTGGTTTTTTTTGGTTTTTTTTGTTTCGTTTTGTTTTGTTTTGTTGGTTTTTTGTTTGTTTTTTGGGGTTTTTTTGTTTCAGTTTTGTTGTTGTTGTTGTTGGGGTTTTTTGTTTGGTTGGTTGGTTGATTGGTTTGGTTTGGTTTGGGGTTTGGGTTTGGGTTTTTTTTTTTTGCATGAATCTTAGAGGACTGGATACAGTCCTGAGGTTTGGACTGAGGTGGATGCCACGTCTGGGCTGGAAAAGGGAAGGTGTGGGAATATAGAGCTGTGGTGTGTCTGTTAATTCATCATCCAAGCAGTGCAAGGAGTGGAAAGGTCTCGATTAGTAAAAACTAAGAAGCGATGAGATGATTTTGAGGAGCTGAGGGGTGAGCTGGAGCAGCCTACAGCAACCTGTTGCTCTCACAACGGGGATGTGAGATGCTGATGTTACACAGGGGATGTGCCAGAGGCTGAATCACCCCTGTGGGGTAACCCACCCTCACTTCCATCCCCACCAAGCAGCTTTGCCCAAACCCCATCCCCATCACCACCATCTCCAAACCCAACAGCAGCTGCTCCCGAGTCCCCCCTCGCTGCTGGGGGCCTGGTAGAGTCTCATGTACCAACATATCAGACAATTTAATTTTATTTTATTTTTTTTTTAACACCGTTTTTCGTTCCTGAGCGAACACAGCGTGTTTTCTGATCTGCATTTCCCTGCTTTGATCATCCGTTCTGCAGATCAGTTTTCCTGTTTAGAGGTACAGCAGGACACGTAATGAATGCAAATGCGATGCAGTGGGAGATAAATGTCTAGACTTCAGAGCCTAATCCTCCCAAATCTTACACCCTGATACAATGTTTTCATATTTAATACGTTCTGAGGGATCTTTTTCTTTTATAAATAATGAACTAATCTCATCTTCAAGGCATCACTTTGCAGTTTAGGTGTTTAAAAAAAAAAAAAAAAAATAACCATAAAAAGCAGCATCCTGTCATCAGAAAAAGCTGTTTTAACCAATATTAACTGAGACCTCCCCTCAGATAAAGGCTTTGGCAGGTTTGTTGGGTGATGACTTTAGGAATAAAACCACTGGAAAACTACATTGGGTGAGGCAGGGCAGGAACTGGGATGAGGAGACATGGAAAGGAATTATTTGTCCAAAATTCCAGGTGTCCCCACTCCACAGGTAGAGCTCTGTGTTGGTGTCAGCACAGGGGGATGCAGAGAAATGCACAGATTCCCATGGAAATCCATATTCTGTGGTGTGTCCTGCCAGCTGAGCAAAAGGGAGCAAGTGTCCTGAATTATTAGGAAATAATGTGCTGTCTGCCCTGCAGGGTGGATGAGCAGCAGCTCTGAGCTCCTGAGCTGGAATCACCCTGCAGGCTGCAAAAGAAATGAGGCAGAAAGTGGCCTGGACTGCTGGAGAGTCCACATGAGCCCACAGGCTCTGGTTTCACAGAGCAAGGAGAAGGTGCAAAAGCAGGATGGATTTTGGGAGAATCCACCTGCAGCTCCCTGAGCTCTAGAAATGTAGGGAACAACACTGAGATAACAACAGGAATAATGGCAGAGAGTTATAACTGCCCCAAAAAAAAGTTTTAATGCTTCTTGTTTACCCAGGAAAGAACAACATCTATATTGTTTAGAAACTCCTTTGCATAATTAATATTTTAAATTTATGAATATCTTATAATTAGCTTTGCCAGGGGGCTGGAATCCCACGGCTGAGGTTTTGTTCCCAGCAAAAGCAGGTAGCAGAGATAATTTGCTCTGAGCACATTAGTGGTGTAATTCTGTTTCTCTGGCACCAACAGAGGGTTTTACATTTCCTCCCAGACTGATGGCATTTCAAAATAAATGGAATTGAGCCTGCATGAAAAGGGTGGGAACAGACTGCCCAGGGAGTCCACATCCCTGGGGGTGTCCAGGGAAGGGCTGGATGTGGCACTCAGTGCTCTGGGCTGGGTGGAAAGGTGAGGATCAGTCACAGGTTAGTCTTGGAGGGCTTTTACAACTTCAGTGATTCTGTGAGAACTCCTGGGGTTTTGACTGGGAGTGCTCAGGGCTGGGTAAGGGCACGGCAGAGCCTGGATGTGACCCAGGGAGGAGTGGCTCAGACATCTTTTGGAACAAGGATGGTTTGGTATTTGTCATCCAAGTGGCACAATTAAACCCTCCCTTTAGCACAGCCAGCCCCAAAACCCACCCAGAGGGGTGGAGAGGAGCGTGGCTGTGGAGAAAACTGCTGACAGCAGAGCTGCTGCTTTTCCACCCCACACACAAATCCCCCCTAATGGCATCCCCAGAGAGGAGCCAGAGCCTGCCCTTCCCTGTTTCCCTGTGCAGACACTCACACACAGCTCCTGCTCCTGCAGCTCCTGGAGCACAGCACAGTCCAGGGAGAGGATTTAAAATGATTGACTGTGGCAAGAGAATGGTTTTAAATTGGGAGCAGAAGCAAAGCTGGAGCCTTTCCAGGTCAGAGAGAAAAATAAGTTTCTCTCAAGGATGGGTCTGACTTTCTGGCAAGATTTTCTCTTTCTGCCTCACGTGGGGAACAGCTTTAACATCCCAAACCAGTCCTGCAGGGTGATGGGATGGGATTTGAATCTCAGAGGAAAAGGCACCTTGTGCTGGCCTTGGTGAAAAGCAGCAGAAGGCACCAAGCCCCCCAAAAACGTGTTTCTTGCAGGAGTTTTTGGCCATCAACCACAATCCCCTGGAGTGTGAACCCCCAGCATCCACCTGTCCTCAGAAATCCCCTAATTCCCTTTTCTGGGCTTTAAGATGTTCTTAACCAGCATTCAACAAATTGAGTTCAAAGGGACCAAGGCTCCTATTTAAGCACTTTTCCCGTGTGGAAATGTTCTAACTCATACCTGTGTGAGTAGCCCCTGCACACTGCCAGGCTGCTCCCACGAGTCTCTGTTTGCACAGTTTAGCCATAATTACTTTCTCCTCTTTCTCCAGCCAGCCTCCAAGCACTTCTTTGCGAGGGGAATTTCTATTCCCTTGTCAGGAGATGGGATGCTGGTGTAATTGAGAGAGAACACCAGCCTGTTTCTGGCTGAGCCTCTTTTTTCCCTCCCTCCCACTCACTACTTATTGTATGGGAAGGAGAAGCCCTCAAGATATGCTGGACAGACTCTTGGAAATAACCTTTTTCATCTCAAAGATCCTGCTGAATTTTAGATTAAAAAGGAAGCTTTTCTTTCAATAATGTATTTCCCCCTTGGCTCTGTGGCTATCAAGTAACTTTCCCTGAACAGAAAGCTCAAAAGATGAAGCTTCCCCAAATTCAGATTCATGAACTGAATCTCTTACCTCCCAGAAGCCTGGCTGGAGAGAGGAAAGGCAATCAGGGCATGAATTTCATATTAAGAAGAATAAATAAAGCAAGACCTCTTTTATTTCATTCCTTCTGGCTGTGCAGGTGAGCAGGGGGTTATTAACCACTGCTTAAATCAGCACATCTGGAGGGAGAGGGTCACCCAGCCCTGGCTCTCCACGGGCCCTGAGCAGCTGCAGCAAAGGGAGAGCTGAGCTCCTGGAATGGGGGTGTTGGGCCTTGGGGGGAGCTTAAACACAGCACTGCAGTGTGGGGCCAAAGAACACAAAATAACCTGTGCAATCCCTCCCTGCAGCTCTGCCCTCTCCTGATCTTTAAATCTCTGCAGAACGTCAGCTGGAGCACTGGCCTGGCCAAGGGAACCTGTGCCAGATCCGTGTCTGATGTGACCCCTCTGCAGTGACACAGGTGTGGGGGGACACAACACTGACAGCACACAGGGGACAGAGCCCAGGCTCGTCCTCAGAGCCCCTCGGAATCTCAGCAAATACAAAATTGCAGTTTGCCAAACGCTGCTCTTCACAGTCGCGGTTTTAACAAAGAAATTGCAGGATTTTTGGGGAGCCCCAGGCATTGAGCGCCCCCCTTGTGTGATCTGAGCTCCCAGGAAAGGCAGGGGTGGAAGGGTCCTGGAGTCACCTTGGCCATGGCAAAAATCCCACCCAAAGGCACTCAGGCCCTGCGCTGAGCACTGCAGGTCTGTGTGTGACATCTGCCAGGCTCACTGTAGGAGCACATCCCCACAGCCTGTGCAGTTGCTGGGTCACTGCAGCCTCATCCCAAAGTCTGTGTCCCAGCAGGAGCTGTGGGTTTGGGGCTGGGCTGTGCCCAGGGCTGCACCAGGTGCTCCAGAGGAGGAGGAAGGCACAGGCTGGCTGAGCTCATGGCTCCCAGATTTGTTCACCTGGGATTGACTCACCTGCTGTCGATTTTGATGCTCCTGGAAATCCCATCCAGGCTGAAGCCTCAGCCCAGCTGCACATCAGCGAGCCTTGTCAGGGTTAATGATGCCAACACTTGGCTGAACCGATCCCTGCTGCAATTCCCCCCAGACCAATAGTTTTCCTGCCACTGGAGCTGTATAATAATCACCTGGGAAGCCCAGGTAACCCCACAACCTCTCATTTCCCTGTTAGCAGCACACAGGTAGCAGTGGCTGTGTCAAGGCAGCGTTCTCTCCTCCTCTCGGGCTGAGAAATAATGGGAAACTCCTCGGGAGGTGATCCGACCTGCAATAAGGAGCACAGCAGCAGCTTCACCTGGGGAGAATATTGATGGCTGGATCTCATTTCAGGGGCTGCATTCCCACACGTGGGCACAGATAACACTGAGCTGTGATCGATAGATGGACGGGGGGTTGGTTTTCAGGGCACCAGCAGAGGATTTATTCCACAGCTGCAGACCCTGTTACCATGCAAACATGCTGATTGCTTTGTTTGTACAAGCAGCACAAAAAAATAAAAATGAAAAAAAATCAGGCACCAATCTCTGCTCTCTGTGGCAGGGACAGATCCCAAGGGAATGGCTGTGTCAGGGGAGGGATTTAGTTTAGATATTAGGAAAAGGTTCTTCCCTCTGAGTGTGTTTGGGCACTGCCCAGGCTCCCCAGGGTATGGTCACTACCCCAAGGCTGCCAGAGCTCCAGAAGCTTTTGGACAACGCTCTCAGGGACAGGGTGGGATTGTTGGGGTGTCTGTGCAGGGCCAGGGGCTGAACTGCATCATCCTTGTGTGTCCCTCTCAGGACATTCCATATTCTATATTATTCTATTAAATTAAACAAAGAGCTTGAATTCCTTTTGCTTTCCATCTTGCCTAACCCTAAACCACTGAGGGCAAGGCAGCCCAGACAAAAACCATGATTCATTCCTGGCACAGCCTTATTTTTGACACAACAGCAGCAGCCAACAATTTGCAACTCCATAAACCGGATGCACGATTCTTAATTTATGTGTGAGCTAATGGATCGTTGCTTCTGTAATAAACTGCTCGGAGTGGGTTGGATTTATCAGCAAGCGGATTGCCCTTTACACATTTTTATTTAATTTTGCTTTATTTCGTGAGGTGCCAAGTCAACAAATGATTAAATACGAGCAAATATTTTTCCACTGGAGTTTTATCAAGGCACCTAATCCAGTTAAGAGATGGAATGTAATTGCTGCTGGAAGCGAAGCTTGTTTTTCCACCAGGGTTCTCAATTAAAATAAATAAATAAATAAAGGGGGTTTCCCCCTTCTGAGTAGAACGGGAGGTTACGGAGTGTGCTGTGCCTGGAAAAATAAACAGGGAAACTTGTCGAGATATCGGGAGGCTTTGGATGGGATTTTGCACAGCCCTGTTCTCACACTCAGCGCCCTCAGGAGGCTTTGCCTTCCCTCACTCATTTTGGGAAGCTGTCTCTGCCTTGTTGCTGCTCAGGAGCCTTCCCCTGTGAGGCACAAATCAGAGTCCCTGGGCCCCAAAGAGTCTCTCTCTGCCCCCTTTTCCCTTCCAAGATGTGTGGGGAGCCAAGGAACCTTCCCTTCCCTTCCCTTCCCTTCCCTTCCCTTCCCTTCCCTTCCCTTCCCTTCCCTTCCCTTCCCTTCCCTTCCCTTCCCTTCCCAGCCACCTCTGGGCAGGTCCCAGCTCCCAGGGCCACAACCACGGAAGTGTCACTAAAGAAGCCCATGGCCTGCCCAGCTGCTCTTTCTGCCCGGCAGAAGGGCAGCAATTGCAGGAGAACGGTTCAGAGAGCTCGGGGAAGGCACAGGGGACTTGCAGAGGAGGCACACAGAGCATCAAGGACTCTGCCAGCAGCACCAGGCAGTTCATTAAACGCTCCCGGCCGCTGTTTACGGTGGGGAGGGCAGAGGTTAAAGTGCTTCACTTGGCAGATTTGTGTGATTTAGGGCTTCAGGTTCCTCGGGTCCAACCACAAACCGTGCTTGAGTTACTTTCAGTCACTATAAATATTGGAGTGATGAGGGCTCAGGGAAAGCTCGCTCTGCCAAAGCTCCTGTGGCAGCATCCCATCACCCAGGGGAGGATTTGGGCTGAGAAAACCTCCCTGGGAAAGGTGACAGAGACCCAAAGCTGGGAGGAACAGAGGGGCTGGAGGCATCATTTCTCACCTGCTCCTAAAGCCCAGCCTGGGAGGGCAGCTCCAGCGAGGGAAGTGTTTGTGCTCGGGATTTACCTGCATCACATTTTCTCTTGTTCTGTGCCTGAATTATCCCGGCCGGCGCAGCCGAGGAGCCTCTGGCTCGCCAATGCTGCCACCTATAGCGGCTCTGCAGCAGCAAACAGCTCCCAGGGCTGGCCCAAAGCAGCTCCTGGACTGGAGCATCCTCTGGAGAGGGTTTCCAGGTGTCGTGGTTTGAATGCAAAACGAATGAGAGGCTCCAAGTCAGAAATACAATTTAATAGGAAAAAAGGTAAAAAGGTAAAAATAAAATAAAATAAATGCAGTAACAAAAAAGACCACTGACAGAGTCAGAACACACCCTGAGCAGGGTGGTGGGAGCAGTCCAGGTGAGGGGCTCTTCCTGAAGCAGTGATCCCACAGAAAGGTCTGGGAGCTCTGCTCCTCTGGGAATCCAGTGGCTCAGGGCTGCTTGTCCTGTCCCAAATCCCAGATTCTCTCCAGGTGGGAATGCTTGGCTCCTCCCCCTGGGCATTGGGAGCATCTCCCAATGGGATGAGGAGTCGTGCAGTGGCTCCTTGATGGCCCATTAAACAGAGAGAGCTCCTGGAGGGAGTTCCCTGTGAGTCCTGGGCAAGGCATTGATGGGCCATGAGCAGAAGAGCCCAAAGGAGGGGCCTGGGAAAACACTGCCCCACCTGGTTCCAACAGCTCATGGGGATGGGATAAATATTTTGTGTACATCCTACACTGCAACCCAGGACACCAGGGAGCACAGAATGGGCTTTGAGCTCTCCCCCACCTGTGCCCAGCCCTGCAGCAGCCACAGGGAGCTCCCAAGGGAGCCCTGGGGGTCAGAGCTCAGCCCCCGCAGAGGGTAAAGGATATAACAGGATAATTCACCCAAGGAAAGAGAGGGCAGCTCTGCAGGCAGCAGATAAAAAGGGAAGTACAAGGAGGAGGAGCGGGTGTGGGTGTGGAGTGCTGAGGTAGAAAAAGGGCAGCAGCAGCTGCTTCCCTGAGGCTTGGATTGACTCAGCAATGGAGGGAAGGGCAGGTGGGGGCTGTCTGTGCTGCTGCCCCCTCCTCAGTGTCAGTCTGGGCTCTGGGCAGGCTGGGGATGTGCTGGGGCACACTCCAGGAAGGCTGGCTGAGGGAAGGTGCAGGGCACGGGCAGCTGCCTCTGTCTGTGCCTGTGCTGCCAAGGAGAAAGACAAATCTCTGAAAATCTGGCTCTGAGCAGCCCCAGCTCTGCCACCCTGGCAGGGCCAGGCCAGGACTGCTGTGGATGCAGACAAAGCTGCTTACCAATATCCAGATAAATGAAATTGGAGAATCACAGAACCACAGAATGTTTTGGGTTGAAGCTCATACAGTTCCACCTCCTGCCATGGCAGGGACACGTTCCACTATCCCAGGCTGCTCCAAGCCCTGTCCAACCTGGCTTTGAACACTTCAGGGATCATGGGGCAGCCACAGCTTCTCTGGGCACCCTGTGCCAGGGCCTCCCCACCCTCACAGCAAAGAATTGTGTAAATTACTGTAAATATTCAAGAAATTCTAATTCAGCCATCCCTGCACCCACCTCCGTTGCTGCTGCTCTGCCTTTGAAGCCAAACTCGGGATGTTTTCAGGTACATTTCTGGTTGTACCTTTACTACCAGACACGGTGTGTTCCTCTAGGATTTCCAGCACATGCAGAGCAGCCCATAAATATTGCATCTTTTTTTGTTGTTCAGATTTGAAGCTGTCTTGCACACCGAGCTGTCTAATCCGTGGAACATCTGCTCGGAGCAGGCAGCAATCTCTTAAATGCCACTGTGCACTTACAGAGTTCTCGGCAGCTCTGCGGGAGCCCCTGGAAGAATTTAACTGATATAAGGCACCTCCCACAGCTCGAGCTAATGATCACAATACAAACGGCATTTGCATGCTATGATATTCCTTTTGTGCAGGAGGCAACCTGAGCACCAGCAGCCGTTCTCACACCGCTGGCAGCTTGTTTGCACTCTGGCTGATGGTTGTGTCCCAGCCCAGGTGATGCTGCTCTCCTCTCCTGCTGCCCCTCAGGGTTCTCTCCTGGGTCTCGTGGCCCTTTCCATGTTTGGGTGTAGCCCTGATTTTTTTTCAGCCTTCTGATGTTTTACATTTTGTACTGGAGTTTTTTTCACGCATTGTAACATAAACCAAGAGTGATGTTTTGTAAATCGTGCATCGCTTCCTGGAGGAAGGACAAATTGATGGAGTTCTGGCTTGACCAGTGGGGTCAGATTGGTGTCAACCTTGTCCTCCAGTCCCTGATAAAACCCCAAAAGCTATTTTAAGCCTGATCCTAAAATAAACTTCCTTCTCTCTCATCTCACAGCCTGACAATGTGAGTGTGATCTTTTCATGTCTGTCTGGTGATATTTGGGGAAGACCAAAGGGGTTTGGGGACACCTGGAAAGGGGATGATGCACAATGCCACGGTGTGGGAACTGGCAGTGGTCAGAACATGGGTTCTCAGGCTCCAGGCAGTGCCTTGAAGCCTGTGGGAAAGCCAAGGACAAAACTCTCTCAGTCTGGCCTGGGAAATTGTGAGGAGGAGCCCAAAACAATCCCCATAAACAATCCCTGTAGATCTCCTCCTCCTCCTGACCCCAGTGTTTTCCCAACTCGTTCACTGATAGAGATGTTTACAAAAAGGGGGTGCCCTAAAGGACCAATCCTATTCATTGTACCAAAACACTGTATAAAAATAATCTATCTTTCAATAAACTTTGCTATAATGCCCTCTGAAGAAATCAGAGTTCTAGGTGTCGTTACATGAGCCCTCCTGAATCTCAACAATGCCACTGTCCCCACGGGTCCTCTCTGCAGCCTGGCTTGGTGCTGTGGTGTGTCTTTAGCTGACGCATCAGGTTTAGATGCCATCTGTCTTGTCCAATCCCACCCCAGAAAAGAACATCCTCCACCTGTTTGGTTACCGTGCCAGGAGACGCTTGGTCAGTTCTAGAAGAAGTTGACAGAACCATTCAAGGAACACTCACAGGGTCGTCCTCATGGGGGTTTTGGTCCCCAGTAGATGCACGGGACTGGTGGGTTCCTCACCTTCCCAAGGCATCTTTTGAACCTGAAGAAGTGGACATCTTGAAGAAATGGACATCTTTGATTCTCTAAACGTGATTTTTCATGCCAAATTTAACTAAACAGGGAAAGATAATCTTTGGTCAAGGGTGTTTCTCCCTAACGCTCTACATACGAAAATCAGATTACTTGGTGTGATAGTACTTCTTTAATTCAATCTGCATTTAACAATTTCTCCCATTTCACACATATGGACATGGGTGTGAAAATTTTGAACGAATGTGCTGTGTTGTTGTAAGCAACCAAGGGCTGCTTCCCATGGTGGATGCCTTTGGGCTGCCCAAAATCTATCCTGACCCTTAAGGCAGCTGCTAATCCACCCTGGTAGGGCTGAGACATCACCACCAAAATCTGGGCAAAGGGAGAAGTTCTGGTGCTGCTCTGGAGCTTCCCACCATGACCCTGGGCAGCACCAGCAAATCCCTTCAGTTTGTGTCTTTCAGCCTAATATTTTTCCACTCTTAATTTACTTTGTTTTAATTGATTGGGGTCTCCTGTGGCGTAGCAGCTGATTGGAAAGGAAGGCAGTAATGTACGAAAAAGAAAAGACAGCCCTAATATTTACTCCCTTGCCTCGGGGATCTGCACAGCTCCCCTGCCCCAGTCCTTAATGACACAAACCTATAATGGTCCAACCACTGCAGAGCCCAAGGGACTCAAAATCAATGTCATGGTGTTGAAATTACAGCAGATTTGTTGAAAAATGTTGTTTCCTATTGTTTGCTCGCTGCAAATCCTGACAGTCCCACCAGAGCCAGTTCATGCACTGAAAGCTCCCAGCTGGCAGCAGTTTAACAGTGGCATCCGTGGTGAAAAAATGCACTTTTAGGTCGGTGTCTGGCAGCACCATGAGCCATGGGGAGGGGCAGGAAGGCAGGATTTGGGGCTCCTGCTTAGAACAAGGCTTAGGGGAAATATTTCCTTTATCTAAGTGTCTGCATTGTGTTTCTTCTTCCATGTCCTGACCCGAGGCACTGCTATGTTCCCCCAGCAGCCTGGCAGCTGCCCCTACTCCTGAACTCCCCACAAGCCAATACTGACTCAGGACTGTCTTGAGAGCAAAATTTTCCTTTGCCTTTTGTTTTCTCAAATAAATGAAAGAAAATACAACAGGGAGTAGCTTAGAAATAGCAATGGGTTAATCCTGAGTCAGGACAGACCTTCAGAAGAGAAATACCTGAAATCCTTCTCCCCTGCCTGCCACTGCCAGGCTCGACAAAGCAGCCAACAAGACAGATTTTAATGGGACTTACATCCAGGAAGACAAAAAGAGGGGAAAATGGAGAAACTGAATTAAAAATGCTTCCAGAGCTGAGATGCCAGACAAGATAAATAGGGATCATCATTCCTCCACTCGGGGAGGTGCTGCCACAGCGCTGCTCACCTGGGCAAGGCAGAGGTAAAATTAATGCCCCCACAGGCACATTAATGCCACTCACCCCCAGGCCCATTCATCTCCTGCTGCTGGGCTCCAGGTCAGCCCCAACACCTTCCCTGTGCTGCAGGGATTTGGCTTTTCACTCCTCAGCCTGGTGCTGAATCCACAGGGTGAATGCTGGGAGGGGCATGGAGAGGTCTGACCACCAGCAGCTGCCCCCAGAGCTGGGGCTGGAGCTGGGACAAGCCCTGTCCTGGAGCCCAAAGGCAGCACAGGAGGGGACAGAGCAGCAGGGTGGTAGCAGTGGGATGCACATCCATCCAGGGGGTGGACATGGGGACCTGGGGATGTGTTGTAATTCTCTAGGGGAATGGTTTCTCCCTTCTCCCGTGGAGTCCCTTACCACTTAGAGTGACCATTAATTCCTTCTCTGACCCCATTGGTTGTGGTCCAGCTGTCTCTTCCCTGACCAGGGGGCTATAAATTTTCTCCCCTTCCTTTGTTCTACCTCTTTCCCCCCTGGAATTTAGAAGAATAAACCCCTGGGACAAAGGTCCTGGGGAAAGGGCCTCTTCTGAGATCTCTCACCTCGTCCTTGGTATAATTCTCTCCAAATCCTCCTAATAACTGAGCTAGCTAAAGCCCCTGGGAGGAGGGCAGGAGAGTGAATTTATACAGGGATGTGTCCACCAGGCAGTGGAGGTGGGAACAAAAATTGGCCGCCCAGTGTTGGCCCATGGCTGGTGCTGGAGCAGGAGCTCCCCATGTGAGCCCCAGGCTGTGTCTTGGAAACAAGCCCCCATCTCTCCCTTCCAGTGCCAGAGCTCAGAGCTCACCAAAGGCCAGAGGGGCTCTCCTCTGTCCCCTTGTCCTTCTGCAGAGTCCTCCAGGTGACATTTCAGGAGAAGAGGAAGCTGTGAAATTTAAGCATCGGGAGCTCAATCCATTAGCGTCCTGACAGGCCTTGCAGAGATTTACAACGGGTTTTACCACCTGCTGGAGGTGCAGCAATGAATTTCCATCTCTAACTCATTCTTGGGCCAAGATTTACAGCTGCCATCAGCCCCGTGCTGTCACTCAGTCCCCTCCGACCAGGTGGGGAAAGGTCACATTTTAGAGACACAGATGATGAGGCTGTGACCAAACCACCTGCCAGGCTCCACCTGCACTGAGCAGTGACTGTCACCAAGGGCTTCAGCAGGGGGAGAATTAACTTCCCTGTGACCCCTGAGAGACCCTCAGGAACTCAGGGGATTCGTCTCACTGCTCAGCTCTTCCTAAATCCTAAATGGAGCTTTGAAGCCAAGAGGAAAGGGGATGTGGAGGAGACAGGGCTCTGCTTGCTCCCAATATTTATTGCAAATGAAAAACCTCCTGCAATTTGGGATCCAAAATCCCTGCCAGCTTCCCACACTCCACAATATTTTCCCAAATATTGCCATCCCAGCATGGCAGCCCTTGTCTTTGGAAGCTCTTCTGTGCCTGAGGGCTCTCCCTGCTCACACATTTCCCTGCTGTTTAGTGTAAATCCCATCTCTTAATTTCCCTCCCTTCCTCCTTCAGATAAATCTCTCCCCATCCTTATGCCCAGGATCTGCCAGGAGGAATTTTATCCTCCTTTTTACATGCTGCTCTTTTTTTTTTTTTTTGGGTGCTACAACAGAACATGCTCACTGAAAAATAAACCTTTTCATAACTCATGAGAACAGCAATAGAACACAAGTAGAAGCCTATAAAGGGAGAGAAATAAAAGATTAATCTCCTTCTATTTTGCACTGCAGTATTTAATACATGGCAGTGGCTGTTCCTGTTGCCTCCAGAGTTTATCAGCAGCTGTAAAGAGTCTTCCATGTACACAAAACAGTGACCTGCCCTGTACAGGGAGACAGAGCAGCTGGTAAACTCAGGGCCCAGTGAAATTATCTCTAAACAAACCTAAAATCAAAGCCCTTGGGAAGAGAAAGAGAGAGACAAGACAGGCACAGACACAGATTTTTCCAAGAGGAATCGCTGCGTGTGAATGGCAGCAGGAGAAATTTTAAAAAATATTTTTTTTTCATTTTAATAAAATTTAAAAAGTCCAATTAGTGGCCTCTGGGAGCATCCCCTTATGGGATGTCCCCCCTGGCTGTGTGTGTCTGGATGTGCCTTGCCCTGGCTGCTGCACACGCCTCATTTCCAAAGGGAACGCAGGAGCCGCACAGTTGGATATTAAATGGATATATTCATCTCCGCGGGTGGGCAGCCATTAGCCAGTAGCCTTTGTGTTTTTCCAGCAATTCCCAGGTGCAGGGAGCCGGAGGGATGGGGGAGAGGAGGTGGATGGGCAGGTCCTCCCCAGGGCTGGAGCAGCCTGAACTCGCCGGGATCCCTCTGGAGGGGAATCCTGGGGGCACCCAGGAGCAGCTTTAAGAGACAGCCCAGGTCATTGTCAGGAAAATTAATCCACTAACACCAGAGGTTTATGTCCAAAAAGGAGATAAAGGAATCCTGGAACTATTTTCAAATAAAGGAAGAGGCCATGGGGCATTTCCCATGGGGTCTCTCAAAATTTTGGAGGATGCAGCCTCCTATTTATCCCAATTTCCCAGTTGCATTTCCCTCTCTCCCCATTGGCTGAGGTACTTGAGAGGTAGAGACTTCCCAAATCCCCTTCTAATGTATAACAACCTCTTTTTGCTTTCCCTTGTGTCAATCAGTAGAATTTCTATGGAATTTATGGTTCTTCCCATTGTTTCTTTCATCTCTCAGTACCTAATTTTATTTATCAGCAAACCTACAGTTTGTTTGTAAAGACAAATCTCTCTCATTCCATTTATCAATCAGTGGAATCCTTCCCATTGTTTCTTTTATCTCTCAGTGCCAGTTTTATCTACCAGCAGACCTGGAGTTTGTTTGTAAAGACAAATCCCTCATTCCTTTCATCACAAACCACCTCACAAGGAGGTGGCAGCCTCTGCCTGTCCCACACCCTCCATGCCCTGGCTTTGCTCTTTGACAGATTTCTCTGTATTTTCAGTTTTCATCTTCAAACTCCTCCTTGAAACCACACACCCCTGGTGCCGGTGCAGTGTCCCCTCAGCAGCAGCCAGAGCTGTGACAGCTCCTGGACACGGGCAGGACATAAACCCTGCCTCTAGGGATCTGCCTAAATGCCCCAAACTGGCTGGATGAAGCCCCAGTCTGGCTGGATCTCCCTCACAGAATCACAGAATCACAGAATCACAGAATGTGTAGGTTGGAAGAGACCTTCAAGATCCTCAAGTCCGACCCGATGATCAGCCCAAACACCTCAACTAGATCATGGCATTGAGTCTTTTTTTAAACACATCAGGGATGGCGACTCCACCACTTCCTCGGGCAGACTATTCCAGTATTTAATCACTTTTTCCGTGAAAAACTTCTTCCTAATATCCAACCTATATTTCCCTTGACGCAGCTTAAGGCTGTGTCCTCTCCTCTCTCCTCCTCTCCCCTCATTTCTTGAGCTGCCCTTGGGTTTTTCCTACTGATTTTTTGCCAGATTTTTTGCACAAGGTGTTTGGCTGTTGTGGTTTGAAAGCAAAACGAATGAGAGGCTCCAAGTCAGAAATATAATTTAATAAGAAGAAAGGTAAAAAGGTAAAAATAAAATAAAATAAGTGCAATAACACAAAAAAAACACTGACAGAGTCAGAACACACCCTGAGCAGGGTGGTGGGAGCAGTCCAGGTGAGGGGCTCTTCCTGAAGCAGTGATCCCACAGAAAGGTCTGGGAGCTCTGCTCCTCTGGGAATCCAGTGGCTCAGGGCTGCTTGTCCTGTCCCAAATCCCAGATTCTCTCCAGGTGGGAATGCTTGGCTCCTCCCCCTGGGCATTGGGAGCATCTCCCAATGGGATGAGGAGTCGTGCAGTGGCTCCTTGATGGCCCATTAAACAGAGAGAGCTCCTGGAGGGAGTTCCCTGTGAGTCCTGGGCCATTAGCAGAAGACACCCCAAAGGCCATTAGCAGAAGAGGCAGGGGCTTGGGAAAACACTAGCTCACCTGGTTTCAACAGTTCATGAAGATGGTGACAGAATAAATACTTTGTGTACATCCTACACTGCAACCCAGGACATTGGCCCTGAATTGCTACAGAAGTTTCCTTCCCTCATCTCTTCCTTCTGGCTGCACCCCGAGCAGGGGACAGGCAGGGCAGGACAGGCACAGTGGGATTCAGGCTTGTTTGGTGACATGACACCTTCCCAAGGGATTTTAGGCTCTTTTCTCTCTAACCCCAAACAATCTCAGCATTACCTGCAGCAAAGGGAGGTGAAAAACGCTGGGGGAAGGGAGATTTGCTCCTTGGCACCGTCCTTATAATGCACATGGGGAAATTAACTTAAAGCCTGGGTTATGAAGAGAGCTAATTAGTTAATCCATGTAAAGTGCTTTAAGACTCTGGAATGAGGGGAAAGAATAGCTAATGGGGGAGCTCAGACAGGGCTCTCCTGATGCAAAGTGAATTTCAGACAAGAAATCCTTACTGTACAGAATGGAATTAAATTCAAGGGCTTGTCTAAAAGAAAAACCTCAGAATTGATCACATCCCAGTGAATAAAGACAGTCCATCAGTTCAAGGGCATCTTACACGGATATCCATGCCCACTAATTATTCTGCTTGAAACCAGCCTTCCTGGCAGATTCCCAGAGTCGATGCATCGAGGACCTCTGTGTCAACATTAGCTTTATACCAGACGGATAATTGGTGGTAAGTACCCAGAGCTGGACTGTGCTGGACAACATAATGGCAAAAATTAAATTCTTCCAACAAAATAGCTCTTTGCAAGCATGTTCGAGCAAAGCAGGCTCGGGAGAGAGCTCCTCTGTGAGGCAGCACAATTACAGAGCAATTAGAGGGGTGAACTTCGGCAGCTCACCTGCACAACACCTATTTTCTCCTCTACAATCGTCTGTCAAGGCTTCAAACATTTCCTTTGTTCCAAACAACAGTCACTGGCTGAATTACCATCAGCAAGAACACCGTGCAGCCATACAGCCTGCAGGAATCTGGGAGTGCTGTCTCAAAGCACTCACCAAAGACAAATATTCATTTCTGGCCAAATCCTGCACTTTTAAAAAAATTTTTCTCCCCATGGGCTCTCCCAGGAGAAATTATTTGCATCTCTGAGTTGGCCATGTTGGTACCCAGGGGATGATACTCGTGTCTCCACTGGGCTCTGCAAACACCACGGTGGCAGTGGGGAGAGAATCCAAACTGGGCAGTGCTCGTTGAGGAGTGGGGCTGGATGTCACCTCCTGGAGCAGCCCCCTGTCCCCAGCTCGGTGGCAGTTCCAGTGTGTGACAACAGGAAATCTTTGTTCCCCTCCACGAGTGCTCATGGCCCTGAGATAAACCCTCTGCATGATTGTTTTAACTCCTTTCTTCCCCTCATTGGCTCTCACAGACTCTGTGCATTGGTAACCAACGTGGGATGGCTGAGCTGTCCCTCCCTGGGAAGTTCCATGTCAGGGGAAGTTTAGGCCAGATGTTAGGACAAGGTTCTCCACCCAGAGGGTGAACAGGCTCTCCAGGAAAATGGTCAAGGATCATCTGGACAACACTCTCATGGACATGGTGGGATTGTTGAGGTGTCCTGTTCAGAGCCAGGGTTGGGTGCCAGGATCCTCATGTCCCTTCCAGCCTGGGATTTTGCACCATTCTGTGATTCGAAGATGCCATTTCTGTGGCCAGGGAAGCCTGGCACCATTCTCATTCTCCCTCCTGCCCTGCACTGTGCCTGGACTGATCCTTGGGGGGCTGAGACATGGGGACCCATCCCTGGAGGGCTCCAAGGAACAACTGGATGTGTCATCAATGCTCTGAGCTGTGCGACAAGGTGGAGATCAGCCACAGGCTGGACTCAAAGATCTCAGAGATTTCCTCCAACCTAAATGATTCTGTGACTCTGCGACCCCAGGATGCTGGAATTTGGACACTCCCAGGATTCTGGGATGTGGGGAACAGCCAGGCCAGGGCTTCACTTCCTGTCAACAGGCACTTGGCCTTACAGAAAGGCCGAGCTGTACCGAGTTGTGCAGAGCTGCTCCGAGCTCCCTCTCACCCTGAGTGGCACGAGAGGCAAGCAGAGGTGACAGTGATGCAGAAGACTTGAATCAGTCCGGCTGCTCTGTCTAGTGAACGGCACAAATTGGATTATGTTGTGAAGTTTCCAACGAGGACAGCTCTGCTGTTTGAGTGGCATTTCCATATTCTGTCAAGCAACCCACATGCCCATAAAATCTGATAAGTTTTCTCGGTCATCACTTTGTGTATTTTTATGAGTCTATTAAAATGTGATTTACATTTTTCCAATTTCCCCCCACCCTCTTTTCCCTTCAATATGCCCAAGGGATGGGTGAATTAGATTGGAGGGAGCCCAGGACCATATGGCCAATTGGATTAGGCTCTCCTAAGTGCTCGGCAGAAAGTAATAGGGGTTTTAAACCTGGATCCCAAATTCTGGATGCCTGTCTTGTCCAAATTGCCAAACAGCTCTGTTTTATGAGGCTCTTGTGGAGTGCTGGGGGCAGTGGTGTGGTGACAATGATGCCCAAGGTCTGTCCTGGCAATGACCAATGACCTCAGGGCTAGTGCTGGGGCAGCACTTGAGGCACACAGGCACCTCCACTCCCCTTTCCTCACACCCTGAAATTAATCACCACTTAGCCGTTGTTCAAAGGGAGTATTTTTAGTCAGAACAACAGTTTCTGTTTGAGTCGACAGAAGCGCGAGTTGTGCTTCCTGTGTTTCTGCTTGCTCAGGGCAAACGCTCCGGCCTTCCCGGGACAAGACCACAAAGGAGATGCTTGTGCTGCGAGGGTGGAAATTTCCTTTCAAAAATTTGAGAGAATATTTGTAGGGATTCCTTTCTCTGCCATTTGCTCAGCTCTGCTAACAACAGGCTGCCAGGCGGGTTCAAGGACAGACGAGCAACGGGCTCTGAGCAGCCGCTGTAATTCTCTTTGCTCTGAAGAGACAGAGGGAGATTAATAGAAAAAGCAGCAGCAGGAGGATTTGTCAAGAAAAATAATCATTTTCAGGCCAAGGAGGCTTTGCTATCTTGATAGTGAGCAAATGGCAGGAGCAAAAGGACTCCTGAGCCTGCCCCGTGTTACCAAAAGAAGAAAATTAAGGCAATTGCAGTTGAACAGAAAACTAACATTTGGCTTTTTGCCCCCCACAGCTGCTCTCCTTGTCCCCGAGACCCTCCCAGCCCCCTGCCCGGGGCCAGGAGCCATTTTCCAGCCCATATTTTCATCCACAGGGCGATGCTTTTGCTCAGAGTGTCCCCAAGCAGCGCCGAGACACCGCGGGCGACAACTGCCACCTACAGCAGAGTCCGGTGGGACAGTGGGGACAAGGGAGGGACAGGGGGGACCAGGGAGGGACAGGGGGGACAAGGGAGGGACAGCAGGGACCAAGGAAGGTTTGGTGGGGACCAAGGTAGGGATGGTGGGGATCAGGCAGGGTCAGCAGTGACCAAGGAGGGACAGGAAACACAAAGGTGGGGCCAGAGGGAGATTGTAGGGACCAGGCAGGGACAGTGGGGACTGGGGGGACACAGAAAACACAAGGAGGGACAAGAGAGGGACAGCAGGGAGCACTTAGGGACAGAGGAGACTGTAGGCAACAGGAGGTCCAGGGGGACGGCAGGGAGGGACCAGGCAGGGACAGTGGGGACCAGGCAGGGACAGAGAGGACCAGGAAGGGACAGTGGGGACCAGGGAGGGGCAGTGTGGGCCAGGGAAGGACAGTGGGGACCAGGGGAGGACAGCGGGGACCAGGCAGGGACAGTGGAGACCAGGGAGGGACAGAGGGGACCAGGCAGGGACAGAGGGGACCAGGGAGGGACAGAGGGGACCAGGCAGGGACAGAGGGGACCAGGGAGGGACAGAGGGGACCAGGCAGGGACAGAGGGGACCAGGGAGGGACAGAGGGGACCAGGCAGGGACAGAGGGGACCAGGTAGGGCAGTGCTGGCAGTGCTGTCCGTGCAGGTGGGGATGGCAGGGAGCAGGCAGGGGCAGTGGGTGCTGAGGGCAGGGCTGGTGTTTCAGCCCCAGGCTGACACCTTCCAGCCCCAAATATTGGCTGGAGCATCCAGGAGCCCCTGGGCATCACCCCCACGGCTCAGCAGGTGCCCCTGCAAAAGGGCAGCAAAGGGAGAAAGGCACAGTGGAGGATTTGCTGCCCCATTCCCCTTCCCTCCATAGACAATTTACACTGATTAACAGCCCCAAAAATAATCCAGGTTCACTTTCCACCTCCACTGGCGGCACACACGTTTTGTTTGTTTTCATTCTCCAGCAGCCTCTGGATCCCCTGACACTCTCCTGCTTGTAAACAGTCGAGTATCACATTCCCCCTGTGGAAACCAGGGTCGACAAAAACCTGAAATCCACTTTTTTTTTTTTTTTCTTTTTTTTTCCCCCCTTCTTTTTTGCAGCTCTGCCACAATTTCAATTACCATATGCCTTGTTTTGCCCCCAGGGGAACGGTGGTGAGATGAGGAATAGGGGGAAGTGTGGCAGGTAATGAAAGACACGTTCTCATTTCTGCTCCGGCAGATAGCGCGAGTGCCCATTAAATCCCGAAATTAATTGTTTAAATTGTTCTGAGCAGCATTTACGGCGCTCTCCTCGTGGGTGCAGCTGGGCATTGGCTTTCAAAAAGCTCTCCCTGCACTATCTGCAGGCGAACATTCCGGCGGCGGCTGCCTCACCACAAACTAATTTGTTCAGCGCGCATTTATTGCACAACACTTGCAAAAAATACGTGGCAAAAATGCAGATTTTATTTCCTCCTCCCCAACTCCCCTTTCTTGTATTTGTGCTGTTCTAGACACAAAATGCTGCAGCACCCAAAGGTGGCACTTGGTGATGTGGTTTCGTGGGTATGGGGAGTGGTTGGTTGAGGGTTGAATCTGATGGTTTTGGAAAGGTTTTCCAACCTGAATGATTTCCAGGATTGGAGCAGAGCGAGGTGCCTGCCTCACACTGATCCCACTGGAAAACTGCTGGAATTCTGGAAAGTTGGAATTTGGGGTTTCAATATATAGTGATGCATGTGAGTCAAGATGGAGGATTTTAGGTGTCGTCTGAGTCCTTCTTCTTCACCTTCTTCTTCCTTCTTCTTCATAGGTTTGGGTGGTTTTCTCTAAATGGGTGGAAAAGATCGATATTTCAAGCCTTGGATGGCCATTATTGGGTCAGAAATATAAATAAGGTAGGTGTCCCTTCATTATTGGGTGATTAACTCTTAAATAACCTTGGAAAGAATTAGAAGCTCTCCATTTTACCTCATTTCTCTAAGTTGCTAGTTAGAGCTCACAGCTCGTGAGTCTGTAAATAGATAAGAAACAATAAACATCCAAGTCTGAACTTGAAACCTGCATTTCCCGTGTATTATTCATCCTGACCTTGGCAAGGAAAGAAAGAAAGAAGCCAGAACTGGCAGAGAAAACCACCAAAAACCCCACTGGAACCGTCTGAGGGCACAGGGAGCCCTGAGAGCTGGGAGGGGGAGTGAGGATGGAAATGCTCCCAGTGCTCCCAGTGCCCCCAGTGCCCCCAGCCTTCCCAGCCAAGCCTCTCTCCATCCCACTCAGGCTGCAAGTGGGATAAATCCCCTGCTCCAGCCCATTCTAGGGGCTGGGTAATGAGATAAACCTTTGGCTGGGTGCTGGAAGATGAAATAATCCCTGGCTGGGATTGCTGTCCCCAGGGGCTGCTCCCACCAGAGACTGTCCCTGGGTCTGGGGCCACCCTGACCGAGACTCCAGAGCCAGGGGCAGGCACTGGGATCTCCACAGGCAGGAAAACGTCCTGGCAGGGCAAGGGACAGCTCGAGGTCGAGCCCTGTGAATACTGAGAGAGGCAACAGCTGTCAAGTGATATAAAACTCCAGCATCCAATAATTCCTTCTGTTTTCCCAAAGCCTCGGTGCCTGGGTGCCAGCAGGGCTGACAGGGACAGTCACAGGGACCAGGGCAGGGTTTAAAACCGTGGATGTGACACTTGGGGACATGTGGTGGATGGGCAGTACTGAGGGAATGGTTGGACTCGATGATTTTAATGTTTTGGGGTGTTTTTTTTTCCCAATTCAAGTGATTGTGTGATTTATCCTGCTAGATTAAACCTCCCATCCAGGAGGGGCTGTGCAGCCTTTCCCTCATCCAGGGGAGTTTCAGGAGCTGGTTACCCACACTGCCAGCTTGGTTATCTCAGGGCTGAGATGAGGAATCATTTCTGTCCCTGTGAATATTGTATAGCTGCTTAGAAATTAAAATGAATTTTGAGTTGTGTAGCATTTATCTGCACTCCTAATTTATATTTGAACGGGAGAGGAACAATTTTCTGTCTTGAAATCCAAGCTTAATTTTTATCTTTATTATCTTAAGCGCTTAGTGAATAATTAATTCTTTTTCTTGCGAGTTTTTTTTTTGGGGTTTTTTTTGAGATTCGTAGCAAAATTAATTCAACCAAGGCCCCAGCTTTGTTGTCGTTGATTTTGCAGGAGGTTGTGGAGATCCCAGAGTGGCTGAGGGTCCTCCTGGGGCCAAAAAAATCTGGCAGTTTTGGGGATAAAGAGTCTCTTCCTCCAAGCAGAAGAGCCAGGGGAGCAGGGCTGGGATGGAGTGGGATGGGCAGAGACCAGGACAGAAGGGAAATGGGTGTCAGGGGGTGGTTTGTAGGTTTTGGCACCTCTTCAAGGATGGATTCTTGTTCCTGATGAGGTTTTTTTATTACTTTTCATCATTGCAAGATTTGATTTATCTTTAATTAGAGGTGAAAACACCAACCCTGGCGTGAACCAGGGGCTGAGCAGCCGCCATGCTGGGGATCCCCCACCTGGGGCACCACATCAAAAGGGGCAATAATTTCATTTCACAGACAAAAAGTTATCACAAGTGAGGGTCCTTCATCCCAAACTGGCATCCCCAGAGCCCCCCAGGCACTCCTGGCACAACCAATTCCCATTTACAACCCAATTTTTGCTCACAGCTTAAGGTGAGAATTCACAGAAATTAATTCCAAACTTCCTGCATATGGATTTTCTTATTAGTGGGAGGAAGCGCCTGTTATTCCAGCAGCATCCCTTTATGTAGAAAAATTAATAAACTCAGTATAAATGCTCCATTTCCATCAGCTCTGGGCTGTCAGTGCTGGCAGCAGGAAATCACTGCTGGTTTGGTCTGAGTGTGTCCAACACCTTCACATTTAACCTTTTGTGGTCCTGTGCTGCCTCAAGATCAATTTTCTTCTAATCAATTGCTCTTTCCAGGTTGTTTTCCAGCCCAATACATTCAGCTGCTGAGCCTGACTCTGACCCCAGCCCATGGAGCTCCTGAGCCCCCCCAGTTCCTCCCAAGGTCCCACCTGGCTGCAGGTGTTTTGAGGGGCATTTAGGGATGGGAACTGAGGGAGCACTTGGGGAGCTTCATCTTGCACAGATGTTGTTGTTGAAGGGTTTTATTTGCCCTGGCAGGAGCTGGTACCCTGCAATGATGGGCACCTTAATCAATGAAAACACTCAACTGATGGCTCACTCTCCTCCTGCAGAGCCCTATTTCACTCCAGACCTGGATGCATTTATGAAGCAATGCCTGAGTTTTTATGAGATTATTGTTTCTACCCAGCTGATGTTTTGGCTCCTGAGAAGCACAGGCCAAAGTGCCACCACCAGCACTGCACTTGGGTTTACTCCAAGATTTTTCTGGATTTTTGTATGTCTCGGAGTCTGGAGAGGGGAGCCCTGGATTCTCCTGCATTTAGGATGAGTTAGTACACAGGTCAGACAAATGCCAGGGAGGGCTCTCCATTATTCGGGCAAAACTGCTCAAACAGGGAAATTTTCAGCAGTATTACAGGGTGTAGTTAATTTTCAGCAGTATTACACTGTATAGTTAATTTTCAGGGCTATTGTGCTGTGTACTTGACCTCACTGACCTCAAATAATCACATCTTAAAACAGTCTTAAAGGAGCTAGTTAAGGCAGGGAGTACAGCTGGCCATATTTCAGCATTGATTTTCTGCCAGCTCGCCGGACTTTCCATAACTTGAACTCCACAGATCCCTCGCTGAGCTCCCCTCCCTGGGATGGGGCTGCAGGACAGAGGGACAGGATGGGATGGGCAGTTTGTGTTTCACCTGCCCCAAATCTCTCAAGGCTGAGCCCTCCCCAAGATGATGCTTAGGGAAAGGTTATGTATAAACAGGAACAATTTCCAAGTTTTTTTCTAAGAGCTTCGTAATGTTTTGAAACAACTTTATCTCTTAATTCAAAAGCCTGTTTGAATAACCCAAAATGAGATCAGTATGGAAGGGCTGGAAGATCATCTAACAAAGAGCAGCAATTCCTTCCCATTCAACTCAATTATCCCTGGCTCAGTCTTGGGGAAAGAGCCCGATTGCTTTCCTGCCAGCTCCTGGCTGCCGAGTTAATAACATCGCTCGCTGCGTGTGATGCACCAGAGGATTTTGCAATTACTCCCGGAGAATTTCCCTGGAAGGGGCCGGGAGGAGGTGCAGGGGGGTGAATGTCACCCTGTCCTTGCTCCGGCCGGGTGTCACCCTGTCCTGGCTGCTCCTTTCGGGGCGCTCCGGCACTGACAGGACCCGCTGGCCCCGGGCTGTGCCGGGCTGGGCGAGGCCGGGATGAGCCGTGCCGGGCAGATTCCCTGTGCTCCATCCCCAGCGCGGCCGGGCCGGGCCATGAGCGCAGCAACAGCAGCAGCAGAACGGGACAATTGTGCTCCCTGGCTGCCGCACAGAGCCCTGCAGCCTCCGGAGCTCGGGATGGCACAGAGGCAGCACAGAGAGGCTGGGGATGCTCATTTCAGCTTTGCAGAGTGTGGGGTAGTCAGGGGGCATCACTAGAGCTGGACCCTGCGGGCAATGAGGATGCTCCTGATGGGCACCCGCGGGCAGGGGGATGGAGGGATGGATGGATGGATGGATGGATGGATGGATGGACGGACGGATGGACAGATGGACGGATGGATGGATGGACAGATGGACGGACGGATGGATGGGGGCTGGTGCCCAGCTCCCTCGGGCAGGGGGATGGATGGATGGATGGATGGATGGATGGATGGATGGATGGATGGATGGATGGGTGGATGGATGGACGGATGGACAGATGGATGGATGGACGGATGGATGGATGAGAGGGATGGATGGATGGATGGACGGACGGACGGATGGATGGATAGGGGCTGGTGCTCAGCTCCCTCGGGCAGGGGGATGGAAGGATGGATGGATGGATGGATGGATGGATGGATGGATGGATGGAGGGATGGATGGATGGATGGATGGTGGATGGATGGTGGATGGATGGATGGATGGATGGTGGATGGATGGATGGATGGATGGATGGATGGATGGATGGATGGATGGAGGGATGGATGGATGAGGGCTGGTGCTCAGCTCCCTCGGGCAGGGCACAGGTTGTGATGGCCCAGACAGGAGCTGTGCAGGGGGGACACAGGCAGAGTGGTCGTGCACACCTGCTCTGAACTCTGGGCAGTCCCAGGCAGAGAGAGCCCCGGGCAGGGAGGGCTGAGGTGTGGCCGTCCCTTCTCCCAGAGCTGATGTTCAAGCCTTGGCTGTCACCGCCAGGCTGTCCCGGCTTCACTGAGATGCCGACCTCGAATCCTTTATTTCCAATTCCAGGCTGCTCCATTCCCTTCACTGCTGCCAGTCTCCAGTGCCAGGTCACATCAGCCAGACCAGACCCATGGTTCGAACCTCTTTCAAAATCAGGCAGGAACTGGGATTTCAGTGTAGAAGGTTGAATAAATAAAAAGATAAACTCAAAGTAAATAAAGGTAAAGGAAATTAAATTTAAAAATAAACAGAGAATGCAAACAAAATCTTAAATTAAGGCAAACTGTAAATTTCCAGTTAAAGAGTTTCCAGCCCCGCTGGCCCAAGCCCAGTGGCCCTCGCAGGCTCCCAGTCCCTAAGGGAAGGGACAGTGAATTAGAGACATGTCAAGGATTCTGTCATTCAGCTGCCAGCCTGAAAAACCTGGTGGTTGCAGGTGGTTTGAAACCCATTTTTCAAGCAATATGAATTTCTGATGAACCTGTGCCTGTTTCCCTGCTCTCAGGAGTGCCACGAGCAGGAGCCACCTCGGGAGTGGTGGAAGTGTCTGTGCTCCCTGTATTTCCCCTATTTCTGCCCTCTGCCCCCCGGGATCCCTGGGCCCAGCCTAACGAGAGTGGATGGGTCAGGCTTTAACTTCTCAGTGAATAAACACTTCGTGCTTTTACCATCCCTGGTCCGTTCCGATCCCACCCTCACACCCGAAACCTTCCCTGGCTCTGCTGACAGCGGTGTTTTACAAGATGGATCAGCGCTGTCTCCTGCTGTAAAACCCAGCAGGGCAGTGAGAACGATCCAGGGCAGCCCACGGGGCCTGGGGATCCCCCCTGAGCCAGGGAACCCCCTCCCTGTGAGAACGGGGCTCCCTGGCCACTGCCACACTGATGGGGCCCAGCGCTGTAATCCCTCCCTAAGCACCTCGGCAATGAGAGGATTAAGCAGGGATGTGCCATGGCTGTGTGCCACGGCTGAGCCTGAGAAATCCCCACGGAATTCCCGTGCCCGCCCTCATCTCCATCTCATTATGCTCGTCCCGCACACGAGGATGTTCCCCCAGGCCCTGCAGTGCTCCAGCCCCAGGCTGTGCAAAGCCCAAGCCCCTGTTAATGAGCACCCCGCATTTTCCAGCCCTTGCCGAGAGCCGTGGGGAGGAGATGTGTTGTGGTTTGAAAGCAAAACGAGTGAGAGGCTCTAAGTTAGAGATACAATTTAATAAGAAGAAAGGTAAAAAGGTAAAAATAAAATCAATGCAATAACACAAAAGAGCACTGACAGAGTCAGAACACACCCTGAGCAGGGTGGTGGGAGCAGTCCAGGTGAGGGGCTCTTCCTGAAGCAGTGATCCCACAGAAAGGTCTGGGAGCTCTGCTCCTCTGGGAATCCAGTGGCTCAGGGCTGCTTGTCCTGTCCCAAATCCCAGATTCTCTCCAGGTGGGAATGCTTGGCTCCTCCCCCTGGGCATTGGGAGCATCTCCCAATGGGATGAGGAGTCGTG
The DNA here is from genome assembly GCF_965231275.1 of Zosterops lateralis. NCBI lineage: Eukaryota > Metazoa > Chordata > Aves > Passeriformes > Zosteropidae > Zosterops > Zosterops lateralis. The sequence continues at coordinate 2,945,113 of NC_139788.1, forward strand.
CAGTGGCTCCTTGATGGCCCATTAAACAGAGAGAGCTCCTGGAGGGAGTTCCCTGTGAGTCCTGGGCAAGGCATTGATGGGCCATGAGCAGAAGAGCCCAAAGGAGGGGCCTGGGAAAACACTGCCCCACCTGGTTCCAACAGCTCATGGAGATGGGGATGGAATAAATACTTTGTGCACATCCTACACTGCAACCCAGGACAGGATGGATGGGGCAGCACCCAAAGGTGGGCAGGACACCTTTGCTCGGCACTTCTGCAGGATGCGTGGAGGCTCCAAGATCTAAAGCCTTGGGCTATCCCCAGATGAACCTTTCCTGCTGCAAACTTATCACCCCTCAGGTCCCTGGACATCCCCGGGGGCTCCTTCAGAGATCCAGGCATGGTCTCGCTGCTTCCAGCATCCTTGTTCTCCCTCTCTGTGTCTCATCCTCGGCCCTGCAGGGGCACAGCGTCCTCTCACAGCCTCAGCTCCCCACACCCAGCACAGACATTACTTTTAATGATGTGCAAATTAGCTCAGGGCACGGAGATCAATCACGGCCTCGACACGTCAGTGAGGGTACCTGGTGGCTCTTTGTTCAGGGGCAGCAGCTGAGGAGGAGGGAGGGGAGGCTGCTCTGCCCGCGCTCCAGACACGCAGGAATTGATTCGGGATTGTTTCTGAGCAGCAGGCGATCCAACAATCAGATATATTTCTCTTGCAGGTCTGAGTGCAGAGCTCTATTATTCATACTCTGGCTTTAAGTTATAGCCGGTGTCGTGTCAAATGTACCAATTCCAGCAGCTTTAATGGAGTTGGCCTCTGCACCCCTCGCCAAGTGGCAGCTGATATTTTCTGCCCACATTGGTTGTATCTACAAGGGGAAAATATCAAATGCTCCCTGTGGCTCTTGTTCCAGTGCCTGGGGAGGGGAGGTTTCCTGGTCATGGTGACACCACGAGTGCCACGTGTGGCTCCTGGCACAGCCAGACCTGGCACTGCCACACGGCTGCACCCCAGGGCCACCACGGCCACTTGCATGTGGTGACCAACTGGGCTTTGCTCCATCCAGGGGTATCAGGTGGCCAGAGAAGAGAAGAGCCCAGCTCCACGTGCTCACAGCTCTCCTGGCCCTTTGGCCACCACTTTGCAGCCAATGGCCAGTGCAACCTGCTGTGTACGTGTTGGTGTGATAAGGAGCAGGAGCTCACTGGGAGCCTGGGCAGGAACCACCCACAGCAGGATGCAGGATGCTCACTTCAAGCCGTTATCATTCATCAACCTCTCTCGCCTGAGCAATACCTGAAGGGGTGGGAGGAAACAAAACTTTAAATGCTGACACTAAGAGGTTCAAGGCTCCCCCTGAGCTGCTCTTGCTGCCTTCTCTTCCTCCTGCCCCAGCCGTGGGGAGGCTGCAGAGCCAGTGAGTGTGGTGTGCTGGGCATGGGGATGTGGGGAGGAAACGCTCCCTGCAGGTGGGGACATCCTCCAGAGAGGCTGTGGAGCAGGGCTGCCCCTTGGGATGAGGGCAGGAAGGTGGGTGGCACCTGGGGTGCTGCAGGAGATCTTCACTGTGGTACCACATCTTCCCTCCTGCACATCCCTTCCTGACCTCAGGGCCTGGGAATGCTCCAGCCACGCCCTGAGCAGCAGCTGTGAGGAGCTGTGAGGGCTCAGAGCATGTTTCCATATTCCCTGGTGGGTGCACATCCTATCCATGCTCCAACACTCCCACTGCAGCTGGGGCAGAGACACTGCAGACATTGGGGTTTGCTCAGCCTTAGGTCCATAATTGAACCAAATATTTTAAAGCAAGCTTTGCTCCCTTGGAAAAGGCAATTCTCCTGGCTGTCCCGTCACCATGGCACCTGTAAACAACTGGCAACAATCCCACCTCCCAATTTTAGTAACTAATTACCTCTCGTTATCTTGCATCAGGCCAGTAGCCAGCATGTCACTGAGTGATTAATACAGTTCACACAGCAACATGAAGCTGCATCCTTCATTCACCACCAGAGTTATCCTGTTTGCCCTCTTGTTGTTTACCTTCCTAAAGCAGTGAGAAAGGCAGGAGATACAAGGAATCAGTATTTGCTGCTGGATGAGCAGCTGGGAAGGCAAAGGAGCAATGGGGCTGGGCCAGGGTCTTCTGGAGGCAGGAGAGGTGGCTTTGAGGAGTTTGTAATTAAGATTTAATACAGGAGCCTCTAATGGGCTTGTAAATCCTCTGCCCCTCTGCATGACCAGTGCTCTGCTGACATCTCACAGAAGGGATTTTAAACCTAAGGATCTCGAACCACGACAAGACAGAAGGAGGAATTTCTCTTAAATTGCTTTCTACTGTTTTTTTTTTTCCCTACAGGTTCTCCCATGAGGCCGGGAAGGACCCACCTCCACCCAAGCCCATCTCTCAGCTGTCAGCTCCTGCACATGGCTGGTCACGGGGTTGTGCACTGAGCCAATAAATTAAATTGTGGTGGCTTCATCAATATCAATTTTGATGATACTAAAAAGAGCTTGACCACAGGCACCAACCCTGCTGTCAAAATTAAAACAGATCATTTTTTTACCCCCTGAAACTGTCCCATCCCATCAGCCCATGACAGGAGCATCACTCAGTCACTTTAGGGCAATGGGTGTGTTGGGGAGCTGGGTGGGCTTGGGAGGAGGAAACAGTGGGTGAGTGGTCTGGGGCAGGAAAGAAAATTTGGGGTATTTAGGGCTCAAACCTGCCGAGGGCTCAGTCCCATCCTCACCCCAGCTCCTCCCAGCAGCAAGGGCAGGCGAGCACTTACAATAATGAGGTATTCAGCACTGACACCTTTTAATTCCCCAAATGATTAACTTGCAGCAGATTAGAGCTGGGATGGCCATTTAATTAACAGACACGTCAAGCTTGCTTATGAGTCATTAAAAAAACCCACCCTAATGATTGACTTGTTAATACGGAAGAAATCAATTAGATTTTTTTTTTTTTTAATTCCTCCTCTGAAGTTTTTTGGATCCAGCTGAAAGGATGGAGGAAGAAAGGATGCTGGGATTCAGCAGAGCTTTATTCTTTACAGAGGAGGCTGCAGGAACAGCTTGAGGCAGGGATTTGGAGGGGGTTTGGGAGGAAGGGACTGAGCCCTGTCCCAGGATGCAGAAGAGGATGAGAACAATCTCTTGGTACCAGGTTGGGTGTGTGGCAGAAAAGCTGCCCTGTCCTCCCTCAATCCTCTCATTTTCTCCTCCAGGGCCAAATTCCAGGTGTTCCACAAAGCTCTTTACCCTGAGCTGCCTGGCTCCCACTGGCTTTCCCAGAGAGCCTGGGAGTGTGGATGGGAAGGGGGACACAGGGTGGCTGCCTTGGGGCTGGAACAACTCCTCAGCTCAAAGCTGGGGGTGTCTGGTGCTGCTGGGGGAGGTGGGTTGTTGCAGGGGGGGCTGATGGCAGCAGGGTTACCGACAGATCCTGCAGGTGCTGAGTTAATGATGCATCCAGGGAAAAAACAGCGTGGCTTGGGCAGGAAAGGCAGGAAAGGCTGGAGTTGTCTGCTCAGGAAACAGCCGATGAAGTTCAAGGGCAAAGAGAATTTGGGAGCTGCAGCCAGTGTGGCCCAGAGAGCCCCGAGCTCAGCAGGGTCAGGGCCTGGGAGGTCTGAAAGTCTTCCATGCCCCACATCAGTGTCAGGACACAGGAGAACCTGCTCGACCCTCCTGCTCCCTGGGGAAAGCCCACGAGGGGTTAAATGCCTTTCTTACACACAATTATGTATTGCTGTCTTCGGAGTCTGACTTAATGCACAGAAACTCTGATTGCTCAAGTCGTAGATTGCCTCTTGACATTAATTACTATGTAAATCCGGCAGATTAACATTGTCAGATGATGAGTGGCAAGTCTCACTCGCAGTCAGTCTCCCAGGAGCTCCGCGGTTGCAGAAGTTGCCATAGCGATTTTTTTCCTGTTGGAAAAAAAAATATATAACGATAATAAAATAAACTCAAAACAAGCCGACACATCCCTGTGCTCCCACCAGGCGCTGCTGCTCTCCCTGCTGATCCCAGGGCCTCAGACGGACCCTGCTGGGGCAGGAGCTGAAGTTGCATTTTCACTCATCAGCGGGTTTAATGCTCTTCAAGTGCCTGTCTGGCTCCTCTTAGTGCTTCATGCCTAAATGGCCGTGATGGGGGGCTCATCCCCCTCCCCAGGAGCTGCCCGGCTCCTGTCCCCCCAGCTTTGGTCATTCTGTGCCCCCTTTAGGGGCTCATCCCACTCCCCAGGAGCTGCCTGGCCCTTGCTCCCCCAGCTTTGCTCATTCTGTGCCCCCTTTAGGGGCTCATCTCCACTCCCCAGGAGCTGCCTGGCTCCTGTTCCTCCAGCTTTGGTCATTCTGTGCCCCCTTTAGGGGCTCATCCCCCTCCCCAGGAGCTGCCTGGCTCCTGCCCCCCCAGCTTTGCTCATTCTGTGCCTCCCTCGTGCTGCTGGGCATGGTCCATAGTGTTTTTTGAGGGAACAGAAAGCCCCTCTGGGTCTGCTCGAGGAGGAGATTTGATGTTGTTATCCCAGTCTCTGAAGGCAAACAGCAAAAAAGGGGGGAAAAAACCCCTCGTTTTTCACTCAAGATTAAAGATGCATGAGCAGAACGAGCAGGGCTGCTCACCGAGGAGTCAGGGGCTTTGAAGGTGAGCTGAAAGCTCAGTATATAAATTGATAAACTGCCTCAGATCTCTGGTCAGGAGGCAACAGAGAGGGGCTGCAAACCTCGCTGTGTCTGGGGGTGCTTTGGGTGACCCCCAGCCCTGTGCCCTGGCTCGTGTCAGCCCAGGTGGGTCCCCTGGGGATGGAGATGCTCCGGTCCAAGATGTCCTTGCCAGTGCCCTCCTGCAGCTCACCCAGCTCCCAGGGACTGCAACAGAGACCCCCAGGACCCCCCAAATCCCACTGCTCCCCATAGCTGAGGGCTGGGATCACCCTCTGCTCCCCAGGGACTGCAACAGGGATCCCCAGGACCCCCCAAATCCCACTGCTCCCCATAGCTGAGGGCTGGGATCACCCTCTGCTCCCCAGGGACTGAAACAGGGATCCCCAAGACCCCCCAAATCCCACTCTCCCCCATCGCTGAGGGCTGGGATCACCCTCTGCTCCCCAGGGACACACACCATCTCTGAGTGCCCCGAGGGAAGTCGCACGCCAGAGGTTGTTTATTGCCTTTGAAAGGCAAAAATATGTTCCTCATCCATGTCACACTTCTAAAAATACCAGACGTGTTGCCCCGACTCTCCTCTCGTGCGCTAATGACAGCTGCGGGAGCGACGTCTGGATCATAATGGATGAGAAACAAGTGCCTCTGTACCCGGGAGAGGGCTGATTATTTTACTGGCAAGATACATTAAAAAAAATGCCTTGTGACACAAAGTAACATTAATGTCAGCGAGCGGCAGCGCGGCGCCTCCGGGGAGCCCCGCTCCTGTCACCCTGATTAAATTAGCGCCTTCCCCGCATCCAGCCGGCCATCAATATTCATGTCGGGGTGTACCTCAGCCTGGGCTCTCGGAGGAGACCAAACAGCCTCAGCCGCGGGGTACAGGAGCGGATCTGGGGGTTTTTCCCCTCCAGGCAGTGCCTGAGCATCCTTCTCTCTAACCCCAGGCTTAAAGAGGGGCGGGATGTTGCAGGATCTGCAGCCTGGAGTGATGCTTTACAGGGAGTCCCTGCTTGGTCCAAGGGATATTCCCTCAGCAAAAGGGAATTTCCAGGGTGGAATGAAAACATGCCAAGCCGCCCTGGGTTTGGCTCAGTGTTTCTCTCTCTCAGAAGTCCATGGGAATTCACATTCCTGGCTGGGATGCCCATGCCTGGAGCTGCTGCCTGGATCCCCCAGAAGGTGATTATGCTTTACTGGGCTCTGCAAAATTCATGGCTGTAAATGTCTCCACACGGGGAAGGTGCTTGTAACTCATGAAAAGCCAAATGCCAAAATGCCACTGAGGAAAGGCCGGGAAGAGCTTTAATTGCCCCAATGAATCAGTGTCATCCCAGGCTTCCCAGACATCACCACTGCACCCGCTGCACATCAGCCTGGTTGGCAGCCTGGGCTGGGGATGTGATTCCAAAAGTGTTGCCAAACAGGCAGTTGTGGATCCTCCTCCCACCCCTGTGAGTGCAGGGCCAGCCCTGGCTCCCCAGTTTGCCCCCCTAACTTCTCTTGGGCCCAAGAGCAGGGTCTCCATATCTCCAGGAAGGAAAGCACAGGATGAGCAGGGCCTGGGGAGATGCAGGGACACGCTGGCATTGCCATGGGGCACACTGCTAATGTGGAATAACTGTTCCATAACGCTGCTGCTGCTGCAGAGGGGTGGTAATGAGTGAGAACAGGCTCAGGGGGGTTTAAGGAGCTGTGCAGGGGCTGCCCTGGGCTGAGCTCTCTGAAAGGTGCCAATCTGCTGGGTGAGAGAGCTTGAACTTGCTTTGTTCATGTGGGAGCTGACACCCACCTGAAGCATTGCCTGGTTTGGGTTGGAAGAGGCCTTAAAGCCAATCCCATTCCACCCCCTGCCATGGGCAGGGACACCTCCCACCATCCCAGGGTGCTCCAAGACCCGTCCAACCTGCCCTCGAGTGATGGGGCAGCCACAGCTTCTCTGGGCAACCTGCACCAGGGCCTCACCACCCTTCCAGGAAAGAATTTTTTCTGAATATCCAGTCTAAACCTATTGTCCTTCAATTTAAAACCATATTTCTGGTGACCCCAGCTCCATCCCCAGTTCAGGGCTGATTTGGCAAGGGATCCAAGCACAGCAGCTGGCCCTGGCACTGCTCCTGCTGCCATTGCCCACAGTGTGTGTCCTGTGGGCTCCCTTGGTCACTGTAGTTAACAACCTTTTCAAAACTGAACTCCCTGGGAACTTGTTATTCCAGGATTCCAGCCATTAAGGGCTTGTTAATATTTATGAAATAATTAATAGATGCGCCTCTGTTCTTTAATAACTCATGTAAAGTTGTGCTGGGGAAGGCGGGACTGGGCACTCTGCTCAGAGCAGCTCAGAGCAGGAGGAGCCCTTAATTATGGATTAAACACACACAGATTTATTACACAAAGTTATGAAAAATAAAGGCATTTAATTTAAGAAATAACGAGGCAGGTTCTGCTACCTGGAGAGCTGTGTTAACGAGGCAATTGACTGTGGAGCTCTGCTCCAAGGAAAAACATTTACAGGGGGCCTGGCCCTGTTGTGGTGAGCTCTGTCTTCATGGGGGAGATTCAGTGCTCACCTTGGGGGGTGTTGGCAAGGCCAGGCAGGGCCACCCCAGTGCACATATGGTGTGCAAACACACACACACACACAATGTTTTCTGAGAGTTTTCCCACTCCCAGCTCCTGTCCATGAGCACAAGATGTTCCTTTGCTCCAGGGACCCCCGTGCAGGTCCCCCCCAGGCAGGCCCTGGTGGCAGCACACGCACAGACTGCTGCCCAAACAATGACCTATACTTTCAATTTTCCAAAAGATTATGTTTTCATCTTCAAAGATGTTGCCTCCTGCTTTTTTTTGACCTGGATAAAGTGGAAGACAATAAGATCCAGATGAAATATATATCTACATTAATCTTACACAGCCTCGCGCCGCTTCCAGGTGCTGCGGCAGGAGCGGATCCAGTTGCAATCAGATTTCCACCTGGGTCTGAGTGACTCCCACTCTGATTTAACAGGATTAAGTGCTGCTATGAACTGCAGCTGGTGCCAGTGCAGGGTGGTGGAAAAGCTCAGGGGTACGTTTTCCCTGAGAAATGTCCATGGCAGGGGAGAGGTGTGACCCTGTCACCTCCAGACATCAGGAGGTGACAGTAGAAGCTCTGCTCCAGGCTGGGTCACACAGCTGCTGCCAGCTGGGCAGAATGGTGCTGTGCCCTGTGGGATGATGCTGTGCCCAGCAGGACTCTGTTCTGCCCAGGGGGATGATGCTGTCCTGAGCAGGATGATGCTGTGCCCAGCGGGATGCTCCTGTGCTGAGCAGGGTTATGCCACCTCAGCATTGGGACAGGCACTTCCACCCGGATTTTGGCAGCAGGGGCGGCTGCAGGGAGCTCACAGGGTGGGTTGGCCAGCAGAGAGCATTCACTTTGCTTTGTATCTCCTCAGGTTCCTCCTGCATATTTGCATTTCAAAGCCTCTCCTGTCCTGCCTGTGTCCCCAGACAGGCTTTGTGCAGCCACAGGAGCTGGCGGCCAAGGTGAGGGGCACTCACAGCCCTCACAGGTAAAATCCCTGCCAGGGACAGGCTGGATCCCCCAGGCCAGACCCCAGAGCCAGGCATGGTTGGGGGCTCCAGCTGTAGCAGGGAGGAGGAGAGGGAGAAATTGGATTTAGAGACAGCAAATGCAGCTCCCCAGAATGGATGTACATTTTCATTATACACTGAGTAATTGGTGGTAATACAAGAGATATGGGCAGTATCATTATAGACCAGGCTGTGCTGGAGATGGATTATCATCATCTGTCATTATCTGGGCTTCCTTGTGGCTGCTAAAATTGTAGAACATGATTTTAATAACCCTGGAAGGCAAGAATCATTTTTCTTTTGTCACTTAACAACTTGGCCTCATTCACTGATACCTTTAAATAAGAAGGGGGGATTAATTTCTAGTGGGAAATGCAGACCTGGTTGTTTCCTCCTCTCTTCATTTGCAAAGGGGCCCCCCTTCGATGCCTGACAGCTTTCAAGGAAATTGCAGATAATGGGGACAGGATGTCAGTGTGGAGCAGGGGGCACAGGATCATCCAGACACAGGTGGTGGTGCTGACACAGTGCCAGCCCTGGGGGCCTCACCCTGTGCCCCTCAGGAAGGGGAAACCTGAGCCTTGGGGGATCTTGGCCAGGAGATTTGGGCAGTATCAGAGCCATCCTCTGGCACCCCAACCTCCAGTCCCATGGAGCAGGACACAGACACAGCTGTTTCCCAGGAGCCAGGGGGGAGCTGTGTCACTCCTGAGCCCCCCGGACCCTGTCAGGCTCATTTGTGGGTGTTTCATTTGTCACTCCTCCTGGCCATGGAAAAAGCCAGCAGCAGGAGAGGGACAAATCAAATTACAAGGCAGCTAATGAAAATAATGGGGAATAAGGCACTTTTGGAGGCTGCTTGGTTGGATTCCTATTTCCCTGTGTCACTGGGTTCAAGCGAGGATGTTTATAACCTCACGAAGACATTTCATTGCCTTTGTGATTAGCTCAATTGACCGTGGATTTTTTGCTCTTACAGATCTGAGCCTTTGGAAGAGGAGAAGTGCCAACTCCAAGCCACGTTCCCATCCCCCTGTACCTTCCAGGGGCCTGGCACTGGCAGCCTGTCCCAGAGTGACACAGATGGGGAGTGAAGGGGGGTTCATACATCAGGAGCAAGGGGGGAGCAGCTGGGAGAGCTTTGCCCCTTTTCCATGCAATGCTCCAACCACTCCAGCCACGAGCAGCTGTCAGTGCCTGCCTGGGCTGGCAGCCCCTACCTGCAACTATTGACTCTGAGTAAATAATCCCCAGGTATCCTTTCCTTCTGATAAAAGCTGGGGTGGTTTTTTTTTTCTATTATTGTCAGAGGTGTTTATTAGAGCAGAAAAATAATAGTGCTTTGCTTGCAGCCTGATTGCCGGGAAGTGTCGGGAGTGGCCCCACAGCCCCAGCAGCTGGGATCAGACTGAGATGTGCTGCCTGGCACCACGGGCACAGCAGGGTCAGGGCTGTGGTGGGAGGGGGAAAAGCCCCTGCCCAGGTGGTTTGATGGGAGGCAGCATCAAAGGAAATTTTTCTTTTCAGCAATGGCAGAAGGAGAAGATCCTTCACAGGTCTGAGCTCTGGAGTGACTCAGCAGAAGAGAGCAGGAATTTCCAGGAATATGAGGGGTGAGAGGTTGGTACAGCCAAAGGACATGGGGAGGTTCCTCTGCCACAGACACTTGTGCAACAGAGGCAGGAGTTTAGGGACAGGCAAGTTCTAGGTGGTCCCATGGAGGATCTCTCCCTCTTGCCCATCCACCCTGTCAAACCGCTCTGCCGAGCTGGAGCTGCAGCCCCCTGGCACCACTTTGGCAGAGCAGAGATGAATAATGGCAGCACATCCTGCCCCTCCTCCCCATGCCCATCAAAGCCTCCCTGGATCTGCCACACAGAAATTAATCCTCCTGCCTCATTAATTGCAGGAATGTGTCGGGAGCTGTTCAAGGTCAGCCTCTAGGACCCCTGCCATCAATCCTCTCCAATTTGCAGCTGCCTCACCAGGGTGGAGCTGGAAGTGGCACAGCAGGGACAAGCACTGGGGACATCTCTGGTGTTTGGGTGACCAGAGACTTTAGACACAGGAGGGTCCTGGATGGGATTCTGTCCCAGGAGTGGCTCCATCCTGGCAGGTTGTTCATGTCCCCTGTTCCCTGGTGATGCCATCCAGAGCCAAGAGTCCTCTCCTGACCACCTCTGCCCACCCACAGAGTGACTTGATGAGAAGCTCTCTGCTCCCTCCTCAATGCTGAAGGGAGTAGTCTGAATTAATTTCATTGGGCACAAATTAACCAGCTCTCCTCACCCATTAGAGACTGCAGAAGCTTTTGCACTTAGTTCTCGTGTCTTACATGACTGGCAATATTCTACTTTTTTAGGGAATGAAAAGAAGAAAGGGAAAATCCCTTTAGGGGAGCTGGGTTTTGCTGCCTGCGGAGCTGATACGCACCAGGAATGTACTTTATTCTGTTTAAAGGCAATGATGCACCCAGCAGGGATGGAATCAGAGGCACGGGAAACAGAGGCATAGCTGAGAGCTCCCGGGCACTGAATGTGTCGCTGCTGCCTGTGGACTGCAGCCAGAGCTGCCCACAGGGTCTGGCCATGCCCAATGCCATAAGTCCCCATCCCACACACTGCAACCAGGAAAAGCCCCACAGCTGCTTCCCCTTTCCACCTTCCCCCTTGCCTGATGGCCTCAGGCTTGGGAGGCTCTTATGGCACGAACAGGGAGCCACTGCCCCACCACTCACCCCAAAACCTGCTTTGTGAACATCCACCCTCCCTCCAAACTGTGCTCCCCTTGCTGTCCTGCACCATGGCCTGTGTCACCACCTGCCTCTGCACCGTGGGGCCCTTTGTCACCCAGCTGGCTCTCACCCCCTGCAGCCCCCTCCTTGTGCATCCTCCTGCTCCTGCCCCAGCCCCTCTGCCAGGCTGGCCAGGACCCACAGCTCAGGATCTCTGCAGGGGCGGCACTTTGCACCCTGCCCCGTATTCCTGTCCCTTCCCAGGGCCGGGATGTGTGAGCTTGTGAGCGTGACTCAGAGGCGGAGGGGAACCGAGAGCGCTGTCAGGAGGGCCAGCCTGGCCCATCCCCGCTGGCAGGCGGCTGTCCCGGCTGATCGGCAGCTCAGAACCTCCCGGGACGAGCCCTTTCCCTGCGAGGTGATCCCCGGGACTGGTGTGAGCTGGTGCGGGGTGTAAAATCCCCCCCCGACCCCGCTCCCAGCCCGTGGCGGGGCCCCAGGCGGCTGTCGGTGTCCAGCCGGGTGTTTGCAGCGGTTCCCACGGAGATGCCCACGTCGCCATGGCTACCCACGGATATTCCTGCTCGGCTGGTAAACAGCCCGCACGGCACCAGCTTCCGTCCCGACCTGCTGGGGGTTGCTACACCCCAAGAAGATGTTGCGAGGGCAGCTCTCCCAGCCTGGGCAAGCTCTGGGAATCGGCTCTGTGCCCCAGCCCAGGGTGCTGAGCCCCCATCCCACCCCGGCCAGCAGCTTGACCCGGTACAAGCAGGGCAGATTTGTGGAAAAGTGCCTTTTCTTGGACTGTCGGGCTTGTGAGGTCGCTGGTGAGAGCCCCAGGCCAGCCCCTCCAGCCAGCACCCGGCTCTGCAGGGGGCAAAGCCAGACCTCCTCAGGCTGGTCTCCCACCACACCGAGACTCCCTGCTCCCAGATTTTGGCAGTGTGGGGCTATGTGAGCACTGTAGCGTACTGTGGAGATGAAACACCGCCCCAAGCCCGGAGTAAACAGCTCTTTGCACAACAGCCGCCGTGGTTGCGAAGGCTGTGAGTGTGTGCAGGGTTGAGCAACCCTGTGTTTACCCCCCATGCCAGCCCCATCCCACCAGACACGGGATTCCCCACCGGGGCTGTGCTCCAGCCTGGCACGGGTGGGCACAGCAGCCCAGCACAGCCCCAGGCAAGGAGCTGTTGAAATAACGGGGGTTAATGGTCAGTACTGGGACATACTGGTGGGTAAATCACGGGCTGCCCTCAGGCATCTTGCAGGCCACTAACCTTGTAGCAAGCTGGACTATGTGGACGTGGACAGGGGCACAGGCTTGGGGATGTGAGCTGCTCCCAGGTGGCATCACACTGTGCTGGCAGCCACAGCTGGATCTGCCTCCTGCCCCTTGAGCTGCCCATTCCCTGGCCCATGGCCTCCTGCCACCTTCCCCGTGTCCCCCAGCCCCAGGGGGTGACCCCAGGGCAGTTGCAGTGAGGAACTGTCTGTGGCACATCCCGGCTGTGCCAAGGATCAGGCACAGTGGGCAGGATGGAGGCCGGGCACTGCTCAGGGTGTCCGTGTCCCCTGAGCTTTTCCTGCCTGCGGCGAGCGAGGGGGTCGCAGACTTCAGGGAAGTGTTTTGCAATCACCTTCTTCAGAGCGTCACAGCAACTAACGGCCCTGGTTTTGAGGAACTAACGGGGGGGAAAGCAGCATGTTAGCAAACACACTGAGCACGGCCAGCCGCCGGCAGCCGGAGCCCCGGGCTCGGAGAGGGCAGAGAGAACACCCCGGACACAGAGGAGAGGCGGGGATGGAGGAGAGGTAGGGATGGAGGTGAGGTAGGGGTCAGTGTGGGGTGCTCAGGTCCCACTGAGCAGTATCTGGGCTGTGTCTGCTCTATCCTGTCCTCTCCCTGGGACAGCCGCATGTCCCCAGTGCTCAGGGGTGGCCGCTGTCCCACTTGCCACACTCCAGTGCTTTGTCTCTCTCTTGGGCCGTGAGGAGCTGGGCACAGTGTGGGCAGCCCCTCCTGAGTCACCAACGTGTCTAGGACGCATCCGGGGCCGAGGATGGGGCAGGGACAGGGGCAGCCACCGCTCCCAGGCCATTCCCAGCAGCAGAGGGGGAAAGCCGGGAGGGGCGTGGGCAGGACCCCGCAGCTCCGGCCAGTCCCGCTCTGCTGCTGTCGGTCATTCGCTTCCCTCTCCCAGCTTATCGCCCTCCGCCGCCCTCAAACCGCAAATCTCTGCCCGGCAGCGGCTGGAGATAGCGGAGATAAAATCGGGCCGTGCCTGCGGCCGGGCACAGGGCGCTGTGGCCGGGATGGGGAGCGGGGTGCGGTGCGGGGGGACCCGCGCTCCGGGCTCTCTGCACTGCCCTTCCCACGCCGGCGGCTCTGGCGGTGCGGGCGCCGAGCCGGGGGCGGAGGTGTCAGAAGGGCTGCGGGAAGGGCTGACGCTGACAGCGAAAGGACATTCTGCTCCAGGAAGAGCCGGTGACAATGGAGCCCGGCTGCTTCAGCCCACCTCGTCCCCAGCCCTTGCCGACCCCCAGGAGAAGCCGCTTTCTCCGCTCCAGGTGATGCCAAAGCCGCGGAGGAGACCATGGCCAGGCGCGGTGCTGGGACACCCCTCCTGCTGCAGCTCCCCCTGCTCCTGCTCCTCCAGCTGGGCGGTGAGTGCAGTCCGTCCCGTCCTGTCCCATCCCCAGCACCCTGAGCCCTCCGGGCTGGCCGGGGCGGGCAGGAACAGCAGGGCACGGGCAGGATGGGGCCTGGCACGTGCCGGTGACTTGCCCAACGCTCGGCTCTTCCTCACCACAGATGGGGGGCCCCTCTAAGGGAAGCAGCTCGTCCCTGTGTCCTGCTTGGGTGCTTGAGATGTGGCTTTGTCACAGCAGTGCCCTGGATGTGACATGTCTTTCCTGCCTGCAGGGACACTGGGCTGTGCCTCAGTGACTCCGAGATCCCCCATTGTGCCCCTGGGCTCAGCTGTCAGGGCGTCCTGCACCGTCCAGAGAGAGCTCTGCCATGGCCTGGAGCAGGGGAAGATCCGGATCAGCTGGATGCTGGACAACAAGCCTGTGGCTGGGAGCCAGCGCCAGGGGCCAGGGGGCACAGAGGTGTCCAACCTCACCCTGCCCCGCTTCAACCACACGCAGGCCAAGCTGTGGTGCTGTGTGGAGTGGAATGGGACCAGGCAGCGCGTTGGCATGACCGAGATCAGGGCGGGCTGTAAGTCTGCTGCCTCTATGGGTCACCCTCCTCCCCAGCAGGGATGAGCACTTGCTCAGGCTTTTTCCTGGCTGTTCTCCCCCAGACCCTCCTGCAAAGCCCCTCAACCTCAGCTGCACCCTGAACCTCAGAGACTATGGGCTGACGTGCCAATGGGAGCAGGGAACCAACAGCCACCTCCCCACCAGCTTCGTGCTGAAGTGTGCTGGGTAAGCCTTGAAACCACAGTCCCCTTCCAAACGCCACAGAAACCTCACCCTCTGCAAGGGGGACCCTGAACCCACTGCTCTGTGTGCTGCAGGAGCAGAGGCCAGGCAGTGACAGGCTGCACCCCCCGAGGAGGGCACAGCCACTGCACGGTGCCCCGCCGGCTGCTCCAGCTGTACCGGCAAATGGAGATCTGGGTGTCTGCCACCAACGCCCTGGGCACGGCTGAGTCGGAGCATCTCAGCATCGACCCCATGGATGTGGGTGAGTGACGGCGCAGAGGCCAGGGGCCAGGGAAGCTGGTGACAGGGGTATTAAAGTGACATTAAAGCACGTCGGGCCTCGAGGTCACGTTTTACAGGCAGGCTCTGTGATGGATGTGCTGCCGGGATGGATCGGGGCCAGCGCCGCGTTACGGAGCGAGCGGCGCGTGCGGCGGGTTATGAGCTGCCGGTTGACCTGCTGCACTCCACAGCTCCTGCAGCAATTGATTACCCATTTATTCAGCAGCTCTATTAATAATGGATCCTGTGCCTATAAACTATTTATAAAAGGAGCCTTCCCAGATGGAGAGGCTTATCCTCCCTGATCTGGGGCTGGGGAAGGGCTTGTCCAGGAACCAGCTGAGCCCCTCCATGGCTGTGCCACACTCTCGCCCCTGAGCAGACCCAAATGTGGGGTGCTCCAGACACCAGGCCCTGTGGAATCTGCTTTCTCTGCATAGGCATTAATGCAGAAATGTGCCAGTGTTGCACTCAAAAGCAGGGCCACACACCAGCTCCTGTCCCTTGCCACCAGCCATTCTCCTAAATATTTTGGGGTGGTTTCCCCCATTTCTTGCTGCAGCACCATGGCTGCAGCTCCTGGCATTAACAACAGGCACATGTGAGATCGTGGCTCCAGGCACTGCCCACCACAAACTCTCCAACTCTCCCCCGCTCTTCCTACAGCCAAGCTGGACCCCCCAACCCTGCAGAGCATCCAGTCCATCCCTTTCCAGACCGACTGCGTTGCCCTGGCCTGGGATATGGCGCGGGGCACAGAGCACATGGAGCTGCAGTGTGAGCTGCGCTACCGGGCGCCCGAGGACCCTGCCTGGGCCCTGGTGAGTGCTGCTGGGGCAGTGGGACTGGGCAGGAGCCAGGAGCTCCCTCTGTTCCAAGCCGTGGAAGTGGAAGGGTCCCCATGTGAGTGGGACATCAAGGTGTCAACAGCAGGGCCAGCCCCTGCCCGAGGCAGGAGCCAGCACAGCCCTGGTTCTGGCTGCCCCCAGGTGACCGGTATCATCGGCCGGGCCGGCACCGCCCAGCGCTGTGGCTTTCTCTTCGGCACGAGGTACTGCTTCCAGATGCGGTGCCGGCGGAATTCGGCATCGCCGCTGGCCTCCTGGAGCGAGTGGAGCCCGGGCAGGAACTACACCACCCATGAGAAAGGTGAGTGTGAGTCACACAGGGGGTCCCCTCTGCCCGAGCAGGCGGCACAGCGGTGGGGACACACGGATCACTGCTGGGGACACACGGATCACTGCTGGGGACACAGGGCACAGTGCTGGGAACACACGAGACAGCACTGGGGACAAGGCACAGTGGTGGGGACACATGGATCACTGCTGGGGACACACAGGATAGTGCAGGGGACACAGGGCACAGCGCAGAGGACACAGGGCACTGTATTGGGGACACACAGCACAGCACTGGGGACACAAGGCACATTGCTGAGGACACACGAGACAGCACTGGGGACACACAGCATAGTGTTGGGGACACAGGGCACAGAGCTGGGGACACAGGGCACAGCACTGGGGACACACAGCATAGCGCTGGGGTCACAGCCACATGGGCACCTCTCAGCTTCTCACATCCCCCTCTCGCTGCAGCCCCCACAGGGAAGCTGGATGCGTGGTGGGGGTCTCAGCCCGGGACAGGGGGGCTGCTGGAGGTGCAGCTGCGCTGGAAGGTGAGCAGGGGTGGGAGAGGGATGCAGGAGCTGCTGGGGCATTGCCCTGGGGGCTGAGATCCCTGCAGGGACTGACACCCACACCCCGTGCCTGCACCCAGGCCCCACGGCAGCGGGAGGCCAACGGGCGAGTGCTGGGCTACAGAGTCACCCTGAGCCCCCGGAGGAGGGGCAGGGACCCCCCCACCATCTGCAACACCACCCACACCCAGTGCAGCTTCTTGGTGCCCCCGGGGACCAGGAGGGTCTATCTCTCAGCCTACAACGCCGCCGGAGAGTCGGCACCGACCGAGGTGGTGCTGCTGGAGAGGAAAGGTGAGGGCAGTGCCCCAAACCTCCCCGTGTCCCCCGGGTTCTGCTCCCCCCAGCAGGCTGCCATGGGGTGCACAGGGCAAGGAGGAGGCAGACTCCAAAGCCCCATCCTGGCTCCTTGTCCCGTGCAGGTCAGCCCCTGGCCGGGCTCCGGGCCGTGCCTGGGGGTGAGCGCAGCCTCTGGGTGCACTGGGAGGCACCGCTGGCCCCAGTGATGGCCTACGTCCTGGAGTGGCAGCTGGTGACAGCAGAGCCTGAGCACTGCAGCTCCTGCTGGCAGATAGAGCGCGATGGGGCAGCCACCACAGCCCTTATCCAGGGTAAGCTGGGGCTGCCAGGGGGTCCTGACCCTCTGGTCAGCTGTCCCAGGGGGCTGGTATTCATCCCGAGCAAACCCCAGCCCACTCCCCACCCTCCCTCCTTCCTCTGGATCCACCCCAGGGTAGGTGGGCAGGTGCAGCTGGGGGGTCTCAGCAGCCCAAACTCCCGGCCCCCTCTGCTCTCCATTGCAGATGGCATCGAGCCTTTCCAGCGCTACAACATCTCACTGTACCCGCTCTACGAGGGCACTGTTGGGGTGCCCGTCCACACCACGGCCTACTCCCAGCAGAAGGGTATGTGGGAAGGGTGCCCCACCACCAAGACTCTGCCCTTCCAAAAGGAGGAACCACCTTTTCCCCATGTACCCCTAATCCAGGGGCTGTACCAGAGAGCTCAGCCTGCAGGGCTGGATTTGTCTCATGTCATGAATGTCATTGTCATGAATGTGCTCTCAACTCCCCTAAAGCACGGGCAGGTCCTGACACCCACACCTTGGGAGTGGGACCCCCCCTCCCCATCAGTTCCCACCCAAGGCAGTGGCTCTGCTCAGCACTTGGTCCCTCCTTGTCCTGCTCTTTCCAGCACCATCCCATGCCCCAAAGCTTCACCTGAAGAGGATTGGCAAGTCGGAGGCCGAGCTGTGCTGGGAGCCACTGCCAGTGGAGATGCAAAATGGCTTCATCACCAGCTACACCATCTTCTGGGCCAACAGCATCCCCCATGTGGCCAGTGAGTCCTGCCTGCAGCACACTGACCTTGCCCTGTGTCCCATCTCAGTGTGGGTGGAGATACCAGGAGCCCCTGTGTTCTTCTCAGAGAGGGTCAGGGAGCTGTATGGGTCCCTCCCTGCCAGCAGAGACCTGAGGGGCTGTGCAGGTGGGGGGATTCTGTCACACCAACAGCCCCCTGTGCCCCCAGGTGCCACCGTGAATCCTTCCCTCAGCTCCTTTGTCATCCGGGGGCTGAAACCATCCACCCTGTACAAGGTGCACATCATGGCATCCACGGCTGCTGGTGGCACCAACGGCACCAGCCTGACCCTGGTGACAACAGTGCTGGGTGAGGGCTGCAGCCACCCGGGGCGGGGGGACATGAGGGGACCTGCAGCCCCTGGTCCTCACGGCACAGCACAGCTGGCAGTGCCCACTGCGGTTCCCTGTGACCCTGTCCTGCTTCCCAGATGACACCGAGATCCAATTCCTCTTCCTGACCCTGGGGCTGGTTTTTGTCGTGCTCATCGTGTTGCTCATCTGCTTCCAGAAGAACGAGCGGTGAGTACCGGAGCCCCTCCCCAGGCCGGTGGGACAGGGTGGCCGGGAGCTCTGTGGGAGCCGCTCCAGCACTGAGGCCGCCCATTCCAGCCCTGTCCGCTGAGCCCCCTCATCCCTGTGCTCCCCAGGATGAAGGAGCAGCTGTGGCCCAGTGTCCCCGACCCCGCCAACAGCAGCCTGGGCAAGTGGGTGCCGGCAGCGGTGCCGCAGGTGAGACGGGGCGGCTGCTCCCCGGTCCCCACCCGGCCCCGTGGGGGACAGCAGGGGCGGGTGGCACCGGCTGTGACCCCCCGCTGCTCCCCAGGAGCCGTTCCAGGTGCTCGCAGCGAGAGAACCCGGCCCGGCCGCGATCTCCACGGTCACCGTGCTGGAAGGGGAAGCGGGCAAACAGCCGGGGAAGGAACATCCCGCCCTGCCCGCCGCCCTCCCGGCGCTGGGCCGGCCCTACGTGCGGCAGGAGAGCCCCGGGGAGCCGGTGCAGTACGCGCGGGTGGGGCCCGCGGGGTACCGGGGGCAGCGCCTGCTCCCCGAGCCCGGCCCCCGCTTCTACGAGAACCTGCGGGGCGGCGGAACGGGGGACTGGGCGTTCCTGGAGGAGCCCCCCGCCACCTTCCCGCTGCTGCAGGGGCTCCGCATCGGCGGCGCCGAGGAGCTGCACGAGTGCCGGGCGGACTAGGGCGGGATGGGGCCGGGAGAGGCGGTACCGGCTGGGCCAGCGGGAGCCCCGGGATGCGAGGCCTGGGCCCACTCGCGGGGTTCCAGCCGCCCCCCGGGGCGCTGCCCGGCTCCGTCCCGCTCTGTGTGTGTGTGTGTGGGTCCCCTCCCGACCGCCTCCATCCGAAATAAACAGGGACGTGCTGAGAACAACCCGCGCGCCTCTGCGGGATGGGGACGCGGACGGGGATGGGAACAGAACCGGGACCGGGACCGGACCAGGGCGGGGACGGGACTGAGATGGGGATGGGGATGGGGATGGGGATCGGGACCAGGACCGGACCAAGACGAGGATGGAACCGAGACGGGCATGGGGATGGGACCCAGACAGGGACAGGACGGGGATAGGGACCGAAACGAGGACAGGCAGGGGACGAAACAGAGACGGGGACGGGGACCAGGACGAGGATGGGGACAGTTAGGGGACCGGGAGGGCTCCAGGGCCAAGACAGGGACAAGGACCGGGAGGGGACCAGGATCCTGGACGGCCATCGACGCTCTCGGCGTTCGCTCCATCCGCCCTGTCTCGGCGCTCGGCAGTCGCGCCTGGGCAAGATGGCGGCGCCCATGCGGGCGTGTCGGTGAGCGCGGGCCATGCTGGCGCTGCTGGGCCGCGGCCTGGCCGGGCTGGCCCGCGCCGGGGCCGCCGTGCTGGGCAGGGCAGAGCCCGGTGAGGGGCACGGGGGGCTCGGGAGGCCGCTGGGAGGGGGGTGGGAAAGGAAGCGGACCCCGCTCTAGGAGTTGGAGAGCGGCCGGGGCCGCGGTGGGAGCTGAGAGTGCGGGAAAAGGGGTCGGGGATGGCCGGGGGCCACTCAGGGGGCCACACACCGCCCTCATGGTCTGTGTGCCCTGAAACGAGACCGAGTGATCCTGGGGGGGGCGCGGGCAGGATGCCGGGGGTCCCTTGGGGCGGTGGGGAGCCGAGCCGGGCACGGGCGAGTGGCCTGAAGCAGGTCCAGCCTCCAGCAGCGGGGCCCTGAAAGAGCAGCTGCAAGAGTTCGTTCTTGAAAGGTCAAAGAATGACAAAGTCCTGGCTGATGATGAATATTCACGTCTGTACCGAGCTGAGTCAGGCAGAGGCTGTCCCTGGATTGTCCCCGGGCTGTCCCCGGGTTGTCCCCAGGTGTCAGTGACACTGGGGTTGGTCCAGAGCAGCCCTTCCAGTTCACTGATGAGACTGAGTGAATTCATCAGTTAATTCAGCAGTTTAAACCCTCGGAATGAACACATTTGCCCGCGGGGGAGCCCTCACACTCTGCTCAGTGTGTGCAGCCTGTTCTCCTGCTCCGCCCTCGGCAGTTGCTCCCTCCAGAGCAGCACAGTTTGGTTTGCTTTAGCACCGTGTGGGAGCCTTGAACTATCCCACACTCCTGTGGAAATAAAGACCTGCCTTTTCACTGATCACCCCAGTGCTCTGACCCCACACAGACCAAGCAGTGTTTGATGTGTACAGAGCTGGAGAAGTGCACACAAGTCTGACATGTTTCTGTTTCTCCCCACCCAGGCTGCAGTGCTGTGCTCCAGGCAGCCAGAGGATATGCCAGACCTGCAGGAAAGAAGGGGAAAGGTATGTCAGCATCCACAGCACCAAATGTTTTGCTGTTGATGTGCTCAGAGCTGTACCCTCATGGTACTGAAATCATTCCAGAAATAGTTTCTTGCAAGCTCAGGAGTTACACAAAAGATTTTCCTCTTCCTGAATGTGGGGAAATGAACAATTGTCAGTACCAGGAGATCTGTGAGGGTGGGGAGACCCTGGCACATGGTGTCCAGAGAAGCTGTGGCTGCCCCTGGATCCCTGGAAGTGTCCAAGGCCAGGTTGGACAGGGCTTGGAATACCCTGGGACAGTGGAAGGTGTCCCATGACAGGGAGTGAAATCAGATGGGCTTTAGGGTCCCTTGTAGCACAAAGTGTTTTGATATTCTGTGATCTCTGAGCTCGGTGGATTGTTGTAAATACCTGCACACCATATCGTAAATCCACAGTGCTGAAGGGAAGAGACTGAAGCGATTTTCTTCCCTCAGTTCCTGCCCTCTTGGATCTGCTCAGTTCATGTTTGGACACACAGCCAGTTTCCTTTAGAACATGATTCCTCTGGTCTGGTTTGCAAGGTCAGAGCTCTGGCTTTGCCCTGCTCTTCCTCAAATGTTTATCTCTTTGTAGACATCCCCAGCCATCTGGATGACCTTCCTCCCACCATGCTGAAGAAGGATTATGCCAATCTCCCAATAATGAACAGGTATGAACAGGGAGAGGGAATGGCTGCTCTCTCCAGGGGTTTGTATCTTACATATAACCACAGGATGTGGAAGCTGTCACCTGCTATTAATTAATTAATTAATTAATAAATAATTATTAATGCTCTGTGGGCTCAGAAATTGCAAAGTCATTTTGAAAGTCAGATTTACAGACACAGGGAGTGGTCAGGGCTTGATTGTTCACTCCATGTGAGATCAAGTGCTGGTTGCCCACATCCTCTGTGGGCTTTGTAGTGTGTAAGAAAAATAAAAGGAAATAACCTTGAAATACTAGAAACAGTCATCTTGCAAATAATCTGTGCCTGTCTTGGACTCAGGTGATGGAGAGTGTCGTTAAACAACTCAACATGAATTCAGCTGCTGCCGAATTTGTGCTCTGGGGCTCAGCACTGCTGTGCTCTGATGCAGAGCTGCTGGTGTGTGGTGCAGGGAGGGCCCCCAGTGGCCTAACTGTGACTTTTCACTGCTCTCTAAAGGAACCAGCATTTAAATTAAATATTTCTGCAGCAAAACAACTCGATGCTCCTGTAATCTGAGCCGTGATTTTGCTTAGGAAAGTGAGCACCAGTTTATGGCTGCCAGGTTTGGGAGGGGAGGAGAGTCACTGTAAAATTGTAGGGTAAATTAAAGCTGAGAAAAGTGAGTGTGTTCTGAGAACCTGAGTTCATTTCTGTTGTTAAATATATTTGTTTCTAGTTTATAAGCTCATTTGCCATCTCCTTACAGGGTGGATGATGTAGTGAAACGGGTGCTGTCCCTGGAAATGGCAAGTCAGGTCAGTGCCATTCTTCTTGCTTGAAAAAAAAATAGATTTAATGAAAACAGCTTCATGTGAGACTTGTTTATGTTGTTAAATATCTTTCACTTAGTGTATTTCTAAGTGACTATAATTACAGTGTGATGAAATACAGTGATAAATCTGGTTTGCTCTTAAATTTTATCACACTAAAGTGGTAGCAATTGCATGTTAAAATGAGAGAAAAAAGTATTCAGGGGTGACAGGGCAATGAGCTGTTCTGTTGCTGCTCATGGCTGACCCCCTGTGCTCTAGAAACCATTGCACTGGACAGCAGATGTCCTTCAAGTTATTTTTACTTTCCATATGCCCAGAAAACAAACAGGTAGGAAAGTGGTACGAAGATCTCTATGCCATTCCTCTGTGCTTGCCACTTCAGCTTAAAAAGCACTGAGTAAAGGTCTGAATTGCAAAGCCTTTATCTGGGTGTTGGGGAACAGAGCTGAGTGTCTGACCTCTAGTGTTCTGAGACAGTGACAACCTCTTTTCTGTGACCCACAGAAGGAGAGGCTGAAGGTAAAGAAACAGCAGCTGGTGGAGAAGGTCAGGAGGTCTCCCAATGACAATGGCTCCTTTGAGGTGCAAGGCAAGTTAAAAAAGGGAAGGGTATTGTTGGCAGATAAAACATCCCGGCTTCTATTCAGCTGTTCCCACCCCAGCACTTCCAGTTTGCTGTATGATTCAGGAGGATCCCCTCCAGGAGAGCTGCTGGGAGGCAGGTAGCCTGCAGGATGCCCTGCAGGGCTGCTCCAGGTCTGGAAGTGTTACAGAGGCTGCTTCTAAATTCCTGCTCCACATCCACCCTCCAAAGGCAGTGTGTGTGCATTATTCTGCTTGGAGTGCTTCTGTGACATGAGGCACTGAGCTGCAGCTGTTACCAAAATTAATCAAATTCAGCCACAGAACCCAAATTTTTCTCTGCATCAGAGAGCTGTGGCTGAAGAGACAAAGGCCATGTTGCACTGACCAACACTGACAACTCCTTTGTCATCAGTAAAGCTCTTCAGTTCCTCAGGATGCCACCAGCCCCTCCCTCCAGAGCCTGAAATCCCAAACACCTGGCTGCTGCCCTTGGGGAAAAAAAAAACCCCTTTATTGCTGTCTACTCCCCCAGAGCTTAAATCCCGTGAGGTGAAATAAATGTCAAATCACTGGGAATTGAATGAGTGCAAGAAGAAGAAATTCACAGCTAAATTTATATGATGTGTTGCTCAAATCTTACCCTCTAATTCAGCAGCCTCGTAACACTCGCAGGTTGTGACTGTTGTGTTTTGGTGTGTTCTGTGCAGTGGGCTGTGGGCAAGGGCAGTGTTTGCTGTGAGCAGTGCTTGTTGTGGGCAGTTTTTTGTTATGGGCAGTATTTGTTGTGCTGCTGTGGGCAGTGTTTTTTTGTGGACAGTGTTTTGTTGTGGGCACTGTTGGTTGTGGGCACTGTTTTGCCATGGGCAGTCCCTGCTGTGCTGCTGGGGGTACCTGGAAGGGCAGCAGTGCTCAGCTGGCAGCTTGAGGCAAGACAGATGATCCTGGATCACCTGGGAAAGCTGCTGCTCTCACACAGCCTCTCTCTCTGCCCTTTACAGTTGCTATTTTGACTGCCAAGATACGCACACTCGAGGAGCACCTCCAGAGGCACCCCAAGGTAACTCGAGCAGCTGAGCCCACACACAGCAGCTGCTCAGGTGGTTTTCTCAGTTTATAATGAGAGGGTTTTAATCCTGGGGATTATGGCTTTTCTAAGGAGGTTTATAAAATAGTTACAGCTGTTCCCCGGTGCCAGTGTGGGGAGCTGCTGGCTCAGGCACAGCTGGATCCTCGCCCACTCTGGTCTGTGTTCTGGTTTGTTACTGTAGAGGAGGAAATGGCTGAGCTGATTCCTTTGGGCAGAGTGGAGCTCCATTTCTCCTCACTGCAGATGTGGCTTCACCACTTAGTTTTCACTAATTAATGAATGCAGCTGCAGTAATAAACAAAGAGTAAAGTCTGTGCTTATTTTGCTCATGGAAACATTTGCTGGACAGCACTGTGTGAATATCCCACTCCTCTGCCTGCAGCTACCTGGGTTCAGGCCCAAATTTGAGACATCTAGACTGAATTTATCTTCATAAAACAGGTATCAAAGATTCTTTATTCAGGCCAAAAGGTGGGAAATGGATTGATGACTGCATTTGAAAAAGGTGCATAATTGCTGCTCATGAAAACTTGAAGGGTACAAGAGAACAGAATGGAGCTTCTTATTACAAGCCAGAAGCTGCACCAAATGTTGCAGTGAAGTTGGACCTTTTGGAACTCCTTGGCTGAAGCCTGTTCTTTACACAAATCACTCATATAGGACAGGGAGATGTCTCCCATGAGGGATTGCCCTGACTGGTGTGGCTCAGGGTACACAAAGAACAGCCAGACAGTCAGAACCAACTCACAGATTATCTTAATATTTCATTTCTGGCAAAACAAAGGTAAAAGCTTGTGTTATTCTGAAGCAGCACACTTCAAGAGAAGCAGGTTTTACTCAGAACACCTTCCCTGCAGCTTTGGCACAGCCTGAAACTGTACACAAGCTGAAAACAGTCTTCAGGGAAGGTGAAGGTGCAGCCACAGAAGGGTGAAAGCAATTCCAGTGCAAAGTAAATCTCCTTGGATCAGCTTGTGCTGACCTGATGTACTCGCAGCCTCTGCCAACAGAAGTTGTTCTAAGACTCTGTCCTTTACCTGACCGTTCCCTTTCAGCCCAAATCTGGTCTATTCTCAGTCATTTCTTGGAAAGGCAGGAGCTCTGCCTGCAGTGGGGTGAAGGTTGGGTGCTTTGCAGGACAAAAGCAACCGGCGGCTGATGCTGATGGATCTGGACCGGCGCAGGAAGATGCTGGGCTACCTGCGCAGGGTCAACTACAGCACCTTTGAGAAAACCTGCCAGGAGCTGGGCATCCAGTACAGCCCCCCTCAGCCCTACTCACGCCACGTCACCAAGCGCTGGCTGGTCAAGAAGGCTTTGTGCATCAAGGTATGGAGCAGGCTAAACAGGGAAAAAAACCCTCTGTAAAAGTTAGGAGTGACTGATAGCAGAGTCCTCTTAAGCCAGGCTTTGATTTTGATTCTGTCTGTAGAGAACTGCCTGAGCTCAGCTAAGAGCTCCCTGTGGGACATTGACAAATGCTGTAATCAGACACTTCAGGTTGGGTCACTGGTTTGCTCAAAAATGTGTTATTCAAACCAGTTTTTTTTTCTCAAATCCTGGTATGGGAACTGGTATGTGAGATAATTTGATGGCAGTTTGGAACAGAAACGTGGGTGCACCCCTTGTCTGCCCTGATTTGCTCAGAATATATGAGTGTAACTGCTGTGTGCAGTAGATCTTGGTTTAACTGAGCAGAACCAAAAGCTGGACGTGCCTTAGGTTTGTAAATGCTGAATTTCAGTCCAATTCAATTCTAATCAAAGGACTGGACCCAAGGTGTCCAAGGAATGACTAGACATGGCACTCAGTGCTCTGGTCTGGTTGACAAGGTGGGGATTGGTCACAGGTTGGACTCTGTGGTTTCAGAAGTCTTTTCCAGCCTGAATGATTCAGTGATTGCCTGGGTGGCTGTAACAGAATAATCTCAGATGGTTCCCTGGAGCAAGGAAGGCACAGGGGGAGGATTTGATCTGGCTCTTGCTGGAACCACTCTGCCTGCAGCAGACATCCTGGGGAGCAGCTCTGCAGGCAGCTTTATCTCTCTCCCTTCTGCTTCCACAGGTGTTCCAGGAGAAGCAGAAGCTGAAAGCAGCTGTGAGACTGAAGCAGAGGAGAGAGAGGCAGGCGAGAGCAAGGGCTGCACGGGAACAGCAGAAGCAAGAGCAGCAGAAGCAAGAGCAGGAGAAGCAGGCACAGGAGGGGACACCTGTGTAGTGGCACAGACAGGATGACAATAAACACCTGCCCAAAACCTCAAGCCTCTTCACTTGTGTGGTGTGGTCTGTGGCATTCTGAGCACATGGGAAGGGCAGCAGGTGGTTTAAGTGGTTTAGAAGTTTAATTTCAGGCCGAGTGCTGGGCACGTCAGCCTGTGAGAGGAGCTGAGGGCTCCAGCATTACCCTGCAGGTCTGTCAGTGGGAGCAGCTCCAGGGCTGCCTGTGTCCTGTCAGCACAGCCAGTCCAGAGGTGTGGCTGTCACATTTTCTTAGATACACTGAAGCTTAAAGACATTTAGATTGGACATTGTGAATAAATTCTTCCCTCTGAGGGTGGGGAGGCCCTGGCACAGATTGCCCAGAGAAGCTGTGACTGCCCCTAGACGTGTCCAAGGCCAGGTTGGCTTGGAGCACTCTGGGATAGTGGAAAGTGTCCCTGCCCATGGCAGGGGGTGGAACTGGATGAGCTTTAAGGTCCCTTCCAACCCAAACCATTCCTCATCTGTGCTGGGGCTGTGCTTGTGCATCAGGATGATCCACACAGGGAGTGGGACAATGAACACGGATCGGGATGCTCCACACACAGACAGGGACAACACACACACGGACAGGGACAATGCACACACGGACAATGGGCACACACACCAGGGATGATGTGTACCCGGGCTGTGATGATGCACGCACACTGGGATGATGGCACACTCACACTGAGGCGCTGCGCACACGGACTGGGATGATACACACGCACATCAGGATGATGCACACACTGGGGCAATGGCACACACCGGGGCGATGACACACTCAGACCAGGATGGCCTACTCACACCAGGGCGATGACACACTCACCAGGACGATGGCACGCTCACACTGGGACAGTGACACACTCACACCGGGCTGATGACACGCTCACCGAGCTGATGGCACACTCACTGAGATGATAACAGACTCACACGGGGACTCCGCGCAGGCGCGCCCGGCCGGCCAAGACGGCGCGCCCCGATTGGCCCCGCGGTTGCCCGGCAACGGCGGCGGCGGCGGCGGGAGCGGGGAGCAGGGCCGGGCCTGCCGGGGCCGTGCCGGGGCCATGTCGGCGCGGACGCTGCCGCTGCTGTTCCTCAACCTGGGCGGGGAGATGCTCTACATCCTGGACCAGCGGCTGCGCACCCAGAGCATCCCCGGGGAGAAGGCGCGCAAAGGTGAGCGGCGGGCGGGGGCCTGGCATGGCTCCCTCCGCTCCCGGCGGGTCCCGGGGCCAGCGGAGCCCCGGGAGCTGCTGTCAGTGTCCCCTGGAGGGGCGGTGTCCCCGGGCAGGGCGGTGTCCCAGGGAGGTGTCCCCAGGCAGGGCGGTGTCCCAGGGCAGTGTCCCCAGGCAAGGCGGTGTCCCCGGGCAGGGCGATGTCCCCGGGCAGGGTTCTGTCCCCTGGAGGGGCGGTGTTCCCAGGCAGGGCGGTGTCCCTGGGCAGGGCAGTGTCCCCTGAGGGCCGGTGTACCCGGCCAGGGCGATGTCCCAGCTCAGGGCGGTGTCCCCAGGCAAGGCCGTGTCCCCGTCCCGCCTCTCCGATAGCGGCTCGGGCTGTTCCCCCCCCGGCAGTGCCGTTCCCAAGATGTCACAGAATCACAGACTGAACTGGGTTGGAAAAGACCTTTAAGATCATCAAGCCCAACCTATGGCCCAACACCTCCTCCTCAACTAAACCACAGCACTGAGTGTCACATCTGGTCTCTTTTTAAACACATCCAGGGATGGTGACTCCACCACCTCCCTGGGCAGACCATCCCAGTGCCCAATCACTCTTATAGTGAAGAATATTTTCCTAAAATCAAATCTAAACTTCCCTTGGCACAGGTCGAGCCTGTGTCCTCTCCTCCTGTCACTTGTTACACAGGGACACACTGTGCTGTCACCAGAGGATGCGGTGACCTGACAGGCAGAGTTTTCTTGCCCCAATTTCAGGGCTCCATCCCAGTTAATTACCACAGAAATCACCACAGAAATCAGCCCTCAGTGTTCTGTGGGCTCCACTGGGAAGCACAGCCCGTTGGGGTTGATCAGCTCAGTGAAGTTCCCTGTGGTAGGAACAGCCCCAAGGTGTTGCTGGGGTTGGTTTTGGGGAGGTCTCACACAGGAGGAGAAAGTGGAGTCCTTGTTGGTGTCCCTGGGCTCAGTTCGGGGGTTAAAGCTGCAGAAATGCACTTTTCTATTCAAAATAACTCAGGATTTGGTGATGTCAGCCCAGGTCCTGGGGCAGACCAGGTTGCTTTGCAATGAGAAGGAGTTTCCAGGAATAAATTTGTAAATCTCGTGCAGACACGCACATACATCTGTGTGAAATTCAAATATCAATACCCGAAACCCTTGTCTGGCTTTTATACAACCTCATTTGGCCAAAATCCTTTTACAAACATTGTGCCTTCATGTGGGCCATGAAACTCCAGCTCACAGCCAAGCACCTCTGTATTTACCACTTCAAATTAAAGCTTTGCTTTACAAAGCCCTTGCACCTCTCTGTCAGGGGATGGGGAATGTGCCTCGGGAAGCTCTGTGATGTTTTAATAAAAAATCAACTTGATATGAGCTTGGTATTGTTATCCCTTCTGCCTGTCCTTCCTGAAGTGCCAAACAACAAAGAGATCACTGTAATTATTATATTGTTTGTCAGAGGGGCAATTTGGAATTATTCATGTGTGTCCTGATGAGGGAATGACCTGACAGAGGTTTACTGCTGTTCGTGCAGGGACAAGTTTAGGATTTTTAGCTAAATTAAATCTTGGTGGAGTATCCCAGCAGGAGAATTGGGCTGCTTTAGTTTGTCTACACATGGATTTTATTTTTTTCTTCCAAAAAATTGTGTTTTAATTTCACTGAGATGTGGTTCATCCACATTGAGGTATTTGTTGATGTTTAAAGCTGTTCACTCAAATGTTGGTTACTTATAAGTGCAAAATACAGCTGAAAACTTTCCCAAGCTCATGCAAAAGGTAAAATTTTCTGTGCACTGAAGCAGCAGGATTTTATCCAAGGGGAGGGTGAGATTTTCATTCAGTGCTGAAATGCTGATGAGAAAAGACAAAATCCATTAGTTAGCTGCTTTTATTTTTTTTCCTTTTTTAAGTTTATTTCTTTCTATTTCTTTCCTTCTCCTTGCAACTCTCGTTCTTACATCTTGAACTGCTGTTTTGTTTTATATGCTTCGTGTAGATGAATGGACAGATGTGGACAGGAAACGAGGTACAGTAACTGCTGGCTGCATGCACCAGTCCAACCAACATGCACACCTGGGGCTCATCGTGCCTGAACCCCTGAGGCTGTTCCTGCAGCCTTCAGGCAGTGTCACAAATGAACAGGAATGCTCACCTGGTCCTTAAATGCCCTTTTGACTGGAAATCGGTGAAAAAAAAAAAAAAAAAAAAAAGGCCATATTTTATTAAAATCTTGTGGCCTCAAAAATCAGCTGGTAATTTAACCAAGAGTGTAAATGGATCAAAACTTTTTTTATCCTGGTGGTCTTGCCTGCAAAAACGGTATTTGTGTTTCTTTGCCACTGTCTTCATGCAAGCATGTAATTGTCTGAGCATTGTGCAGGTCGTTTTTTCTGCTTAAATGCAGGAATATTTTGGTTTATTCCATTTTTCTAAGGTTTGATCTCATTGCTCAGGGTTTGGACAGGTGAACTCCAGGGATGATCGAAGGCATTCCCATCTCCCAGCTGCTTTACCCACCTGTGCTGGTGGTCACACCTGGCAGAGTGATCCCAAAGGAGCAAAGGATGCCCAAGCTCATCCTGCCTGGAGGGTGGGATTGAGCCCTCGGGTGCTGCAGGGGAGCAGATGAGGTGTGAACATGTTTCCCTCTGGAATCTGCCCTGGAACAGGAGCCTCCAGTGAGGGCTGTGCTAAGGAAGGAGGAAATGAACCTCTTGAATCTCAAGTTTTTGGGGCAGAACTTACAAGGTCCTTCGGAGCAGCCCTTTTTTAAGAGGGGTCAAGGTTATGATTCGTGTTTTGCAAAATAAGCATCATTGGTAGGTTTTAATATTTACTGAAGGTAAATGCTGATGTCCCGGAGTTTGTCCCAGCTTTTTTCTTTACCATTCCATCCTGTTTCCAAGCACTCCCTTTTCCCAGCCTTTAACTCAGAAGTCCAGGACCAGAATCCATCCCATCCAAAACAACGAGGAGCTGTGGCTGGCTCAGGGGCAGGTCCCAGGCTGACCCATCACTTCTCCTGTGAGAGAGAACACTTTGCCTGTGCTCAGTGCTCCAGGGGATCCTGCAGTCACCACCTGGGGCTGTCACTGATGGAGCTGTGACGAGGTTCCCTGAGGAACCACGAGCCCGTGGCACTCAGGATGACTGTCCAGAGCTTATAATTTTCCTTGTGCTGCCCCAAACATCCTCCTGGAAGCTCCAGCATCACCCAGGTGTAGCTCCAGTCTCGTGTCATGCATCCCAGCCACGCCAGTGACAGGTGCTGTCTGTCACCAGAGCCTTGGCATGGGGAGGACAAAGCCACCACCACCCCCAGCTTCAGTCCTGTCCATCACACGGGCTGTGCTGGTTTCCCTCCCCTCTCTGCTCAGTTGCTTTCTCTGTGTTGTTTGTGCCATGTCCCTGAGCCAATGCTCCTGTGTCACTGCCATGGCCACTCCAGGGCCCCCCTGAGACCTTTGATGTGTCATCATCAAACATGTGAGAGGTTTATTATCAATTTGCCCTTCACTGCAGTAATTTTTTTTAATGTCTTTCTCAGTTATTTTTATAGCCCACACAAGAGGTTTTAATTTCAGGAGATAATTTATGTCTGTGGTTCATACAGACCTTCGATTCTGTTGGAAAATCAGTCTTTCTCCTGGTGGTTTGGGTTGTTTGTGACTCTCCAAAGACAGGAGAAATCTTTGTGTGGGCAGCAGACACAAGCAGCTTAAAAATATTTTCCTTAATAGCAGTATAAAGCAGAAGTCCTTTTTTTGTCATAACTGATTCCCTGCAAAATTAACTAGATACTAATATCTGCTAGTACTAATATATTTTATTTTCTCCAGGAAAAAATAGGGGAGTTCTGACAAAGATTGCAAGAAGGGATTGTTTTATGGCCAGTTTATTTGAAAGGAAGGGAGGAAGAAGGCACTTTGTTCCCATTTGTAATTAGGTGTATTTGTAGTCCAGACTGCTCAGGAGCTGAGATCTGTCTGTGGTTTTGGGGTGTTTAAACCAGGTCTGGGGAGCCCTGTCAGGCTCAGCTCAGGGCTGTGTGTGACCAGTGCATGAGGAACCTGTAACCAGCAGGTTTAGAGAGGAGAGAGTCAACTCTCCCTGCCCAGGCTCCCAGCAGTCCCCAGGGAGTTTATCCTCTAGGGAGAGATGAAGTGACAGGGAAATTACCTTTGTTTTGTCTCTTGGTATAGGACAGGTGTGAAAAGCCAGGTCTCTGACCCCCAAGGAATCATCAAGGCAATAATTCAAACAATTGGTTACTACCACTCTCTATATGTTCACTTTTTTTCCTTTCCCTTTTTTTTTTTTTTTTTTTTAATTATTTATTCAGAGATTTTTCTAATCCACAAGAATTGTCTGGCATTATGAGCTTTGTAACAGTCATCTGCTTAGGAAAATCCACACTTGTACACTAATCTGTGACCTGCTGTTTTCATTTACCTTTTTTTTTTTTTTTTTTTTTTTTTTGATAGAAGAATAAATGTTTATTGATGATAACTCTTTAGAGTGTATCAGGGAGATAATAAAAGTGGCAGATCCAGCATAAAAGCTCAGATGCTGCATCTGCTTGGACCACTGCACAATGTTTTCCATCCTGTTTGCATTAAAAGCTCAATAACCAGAGCACAGCCCTCACACTCAGCACTCCTGAGCTCTAAGAACTCCCCAGTAATAAAACATTTCCATGGCTAAATTCACACATTAAAAAATGAACCACAAGTAAGGAAGTTTGGAGTTCTGCATTTCAAACTCTAGGGCCTGCAGATCTTTCAGCTGTGAGAGCCCTGAATGCATTAATATAGATCCCAGGGATATAAATGCTTTATTAAATACCTGCCAGGGTTAATCCATTTGGAATAAAGATTACAGAGAGCCCTGCAGGAGCTTCCGTTGAGAAGTTAAAAAATAGACTGATGGTGTCAGAGGGTGTCAAGGAACAGGCACAGCCAGGCAGCTGCAATCTGCAAAGATCTACCACAGTGCAAAACGCTCTCCTTAGGAAGCAGATTTTTTAGATAATAACACATCAGAGCAGCCTACAAGCAACATCATTTAAAAGTGAAAAGTGCCAACCATAGCTGTAAAACCAGAGCAACAAAGCCAGCCTTATTCCCACGGGGAAACAGGGACTGCTGCCTTCAGCTCAGGTGGCATTTGTGCCCTGGGGGACATCAGCTGGCTCAGCCCGGGTGGGACTGAGGCAGTGCTGGATCCAGAGGAGCTGTTCCCCCTCTCCTGCTGTGCCCTGTCCTGTGAGCCTTTCAGCTGGGATGGACCAGGAACACGCCGCTCTGGGGCAAACCACAGAGCCTCTTTATCTTTGCAGTTATGAACGACATCATCACCACCATGTTCAACAAAAAATTCATGGAGGAGCTGTTCAAACCCCAGGATCTGTATTCCAAGAAAGCTCTGCGCACCGTGTACGACCGGCTGGCCCACGCCTCCATCATGAGACTCAACCAGGCCAGCATGGACAAGGTAACACAGTCCTGCTGCCCAGCCTGCCTCTGCTGCACTCCCTCACTGCCCTTCACCAGTTGCTGTTGCAATAATTAATGGCTTTGAAGCATTTTGGAACAGCTTTGCTTGTGAAAATGGTTCTCGGCCGAGAAAATCCGTGGTATTTTTAAGAACTGAGTACTATTCAGAACTGAGTATTATTCAGAACTGAGTATTTCTGCTTGGCCAGCTAAATGTTTGATTTGAACAAGTTCACTAAGCATTCTTTAAGTTTATCAGGTGTTTTCATATATATTAGAAAGATACACATATATGGTATATGGGTGTGGAGAAATGTCTGTGTTTCTGTACTGACTGTCTTGCAGGTGTTAAAGAGTTACTGCCTGCAAACAGTGTATCCACAGCCAATTTAGGGAAAAATGGTAGGAATGGGATTGCCAGAGAACCCTCCACCCAGGTGTCAGGGCTGCTGAAATTCATGGAATCACTGAGGTTGGAAAAGCTCTCCAAGAGCATTGAGTCCAACCTGTGCCCAATCCCCACCTTGTCACCCAGCCCAGAGCAATGAGTGCCACATCCAGTTGTTCCTTGGACACCTCCAGGGATGGGGACTTCACCACCTCCCTGGGCAGCCTCTTCCAATGTTTAATTGACATTTCCATGGAGAAATTCCTCCTGATGTCCAGCTTGAACTTCCCCTGGCACAGCCTAAGGCCATTTCCTTTCCTCCTGTCCCTGTTCCCTGGGAGCACAGCCCGACCCACCCTGGCTGCCCCCTCCTGTCAGGGAACTGTGCAGAGCCAGAAGGTCCCCCCTGAGCCTGTTTTCTCCTGTCTGAGCCCCCTCAGCTGCTTCAGGTGCTCCAGCCCTTTCCCCAGCTCCACTCCCTTCTCTGGACACACTCCAACCCCTCAATGTCTCTCTTGCCCTGAGGGGCTGAGAACTGGACCTGACACTCGAGGTGTGACCTCAATGAGCTCTGGTGACACTGGAGACCCAGCAGAGAGACTGGGGATGGGACTGCAGAGGTCTTGTTTTTTAGGAAACAAAGTTAAAATGATTCTTTGTGCCACAGGTCTGACTGAATCCCTCTCTCCATGCCCGGGAGGTTTCCTCTGTGACAGGACCAACATTCCTGTGTTCCTTTGCAGCTCTACGACCTCATGACTATGGCCTTCAAATACCAAGTGCTGCTGTGCCCTCGGCCCAGGGACATTCTGCTGGTCACCTTCAACCACCTGGATGCCATCAAGGATTTCATCTCCGATGCCCCTGGCATCCTGAACCAGGTGGATGAGACCTTCCGGAGGCTGATGGAAGTAAGAGTCCTCAGGACAAGGGTGGGACACACTGTGGTTTGATTTTATGGGGGTTTTTTTGCCTCTTAGAGATGAATTAGTACAGTGGAGAGGGCTGTGAGTCAAGTGGTATTTTTTTGCTGACCCAGTTTAAATTAATGTATTGCTTATTCAGCCTGATTTAAGTCTCCACTGATTTCAGCAGAAATTAAATCAGACTTTTAGTCACAGATAATAATTACTGATAATGACCAGCAGCCCCCTTAGAGCATCTCTGCTCTCCCTACAAGTGGATCAGAATATTCAGCTGTATTTGTTCCCTCTTCCCCTGGGTGGGACATGGCACACCTGTGAACTCTTGATGATTTTCCTTTTCCAGACCTACAACTGTCTCTCTGATGGTGAATTCCAGCTCATCAGGCAAACACTTCTCATTTTCTTCCAGGACATGCACATCAGGGTAAGAGCCCAGTCCAGCTAGGCAGGGAGGATGACAGGGAGTTTGGGGCTGGAATACAAAGGGATCTGCTTATAAACACTGCAGGTTTGGGTTTGTTGCTTGTGCTTTTCAGTCATCTTGATGTGCTTGTAATTGCACTCAAATTTCACAAATTGAGCACATATACTGCAATAATGCTGATTAATTCTACAATATTAAGGAAAAAATAATCTCTACTAGTGTGATTTGTTGACTGATAAGTCCATCTTTCCTTTTAGAAGAAACTTGATAGTAAACCTGAGCTTGAAGTCTTGATGTTCTCTAAACAAATTGGTCACACTCGTGTGCATGAACAGGACATAGTTTTTAATACAATTTTTTTAATGTTAGATCAGTGTGTGCCCATCCTCTGGACCATAATTCCACATCAGTGGCTTTGTAAATGCATCCCTATATACCCATCAAGAGCTCTAGGAGACCTTCCCCAGCAGAGAGGTTTAAGGTAGGCAGAGAGGTTTAAGCTCAGCTTTCAGGGAATTTGGATGGGAAGGTCCATAGAGGATTTCCCCAGGGGTGTGATGTTGGTGATGTCCTTTTGCAGGTCTCCATCTTCCTGAAGGATAAAGTGCAAAACTCGAATGGTCGTTTTGTGCTGCCAATCTCAGGGCCTGTCCCGTGGGGCACAGAAGTGCCAGGACTCATCAGGTGAGCTGGTGTCGTGTGTGGGGCTGCTCAGGGAGGAGAATTTCATTCCAGAGGGCTCAGGAATCCAGCTCACACTGCCATTCCTATTGCATGGATAGCTGAACCTCCAGTAAATACTATTTAAAGGGCAGGATTTGGGACTAAGTCACCCAGCAATGAAATGCTAAACTGCTTTTGGAGTTTTCTATCCCAATAAATTAGATATTAATAATTTATCCTATAACAGAGGTATATAGCAATGTGCTGTTACAAAGTTTTATTCCCCTCATGCAGAAAGCAGAGGAATTAGGTACTAAAATCAGGATTGAAACTGCTAAATGTTTCAATAATGCTTCATTTTTAAGGATATTCAATCACAAAGGAGTGGAAGTTAAGAGGGCTGAGTTCACCACTGCTGGGAATTACGTTACTCCACAAAGAGAAGGATCTTTTGAGCTTTATGGAGACAGAGTCCTCAAACTTGGAACTAATATGTAAGTAATTTTGTTCTGTGTAGAAACCTGAACCAAATGCTGATGGATTGTTCAGAAGCACATCTTCAGCCTGGTGTGGTTTTGGCCTCTTTTGCTATTAATTATCAGGTTGACTTTGTTACAGGGCACTGTCCTGCACCAGGACATGTGTGGACAGTGTATAAAGAGCTGCAGAAAACAGCAAAACTTTGATTTATGCCCACATTGGAGCTGAGGAAAGAGTGTTCTGCACTTACGTGAAATGTGATTTAATGTAACCACAGTCAAGAAATCCTCTCTGATCTCCATGTTTGCCTTAATGTACATTTTCCATCCAAAGACATCTGTGTTCCTTCTCACAGCTTTATCCCTCACATGCATTATTGCCTCAGCATTGCACCACACTGAGCTGTAACTTCTCACTGCAATTGTTCAGTCTTCAGAAAAATATCCTGAGATTCTGCATCCTGTGCTGCTCTCTCTGGTTGCTGTGCCTCATCTCACAACAATCTGTTCTTATCCATGTGTTTTCCCTTCTAGGTACAGTGTGACCCGGCCAGTGGAGACACACATGTCAGGGTCATCCAAAAACCTGGCATCCCAGGCAAAGGTCAGTGTTGTCCTGTTGTCCCTGCTTAAGCTGGCCAAATTCTTAGTTTTTAGATATGGGATAAGTTCAGGGAAGCTTTTATGTTGTTTTCAGAGCCTCATCCAATCCTCCCCAGTCCTTTGAAGTCAGGGGAAGGGCACATTTTCCTAAAGAATCCACACGCTTGTGCAAGGATGTGCTTGCTTCCATTTTAATCTCCTCAGAAAACAGAAAGGTGTTTTTACAGATGAGCTGGAAAAGTATCTTGTGCTGAGTCTGTAAATTCAAACAAACATTTCCAGTACTGAGCTGGTGATTACTGGTTATCCACACAATCTGTCCCAGGAGTAACAGGGAAATGTGTTTATATCCCTCTAAAGGACATGTATGGAATATCAGAAATATATGAAGGACATACATGGAATATCAAAGCTCCTTGCAGCCAGGTAATTACCCAATGAGCCCATTGCTGTTTCCTGCAGGAGAACATAGCTCCCAACCCTCTTGCTAAAGAAGAGCTGAACTTTCTGGCCCGGCTGCTGGGAGGTTTGGACATCCAGAAACCCGCTGGTGGGGAGACGGGATTTCGGCTGAACCTGTTCACAACCGACGAGGAGGAAGAGTAAGCTGGGATCCTTCTTGGTTTGGGTTTGCGGTACCCTGTGGGGAGCCTGGAGACCAAAGCTGACCCTGGACAGCTTTAGGGTCAGACCAGCACGTTGTGTCCTGCTCCAGGATGTTCCCTGTGATGCAGCTTTGCTCCCAATGCTGCTGGACAGAAACATCCCTTCAGTCATTTCAGCAGAGTGTTTCTATCTGCTTTTAATCTCAGTGACAGAAATGTTCCTGCTCTTCTACACTTAACAAAAGTATCTAGGAATGGGAGAAGCCTCCAAACTGGGGTGAATACATTAATTTGCCAAGTAGGAACAGAGGGATTGTCCAGACTTTATAGAATTCAAATCCAGAATGGTTTGGGTTGGAAGGGACCTTCAGGGTCCTCTAATTCAACTCTGTCATGGGAAGACCAAGTTGCTTCAAGCCCCATCCAAGTCTGGCCCTGTGAGGATCCTCTGAGTATCATTTGTGCCTACAGGAGCCTCATGAACTCTGATTTTTATAACTTCCTTATACATCTTCATGGGATTAACCATTCTTTTCATGTTTTTAATCAAGACATGCTGCACAGACCAGGCCAGAGGAGTTGTCCTACAAGGTTATCAACATTGAAGCCACACAGGTATGTAACATTTCACATCACTGGTTCTCACCATCCCTGTCTTTCTAAGGACCACGTTTCACCCAGAGTAGGGACTTAAAAATACTTTTTTTTCCCATTTCACTTAAACTCATAACTAATGACTAATTTTCTGTCAAGACAGTGGAATTGGTGAATATTTACTAAGAAAATTGAATCCTAACAAATACTAGAACAGGTTTTTAGCCCACTTGAGTGCAGAAGGGGCACGTCCCAGTCCTGGCCGCGGTAACAGCGCGGGGGCGGCGGCGGCGGCTGAGCGCGGTGTCTGCCCCGCAGGAGCCGGGGCGGCGGGCGGAGCTGTCCCGCATCCTGGGCGAGATGGAGGTGGCGGAGCCGCGCCCGGACAGCGCCGAGAAGGGCGAGGACCTGCTGGCATTGATGGACGGGCTCTGAGCGGGACAGCGAGACAGGGGGACAGCGGGATATGTGGACATCGGGACACTGGGACACGGGGACATTGGAACGCGCGGGAAATGCGCGCGCGAACGCCCCGCCCCTTCCAGCCCCGCCCCTTCCAGCCCCTCGAGGGGCGGGGCCGCGCATGCGCGAGGGGCGGGGCGGCGCGGGCGAGCGCGCGGGAAGGCGCCGGCGCGTGAGTGCGCGCGGTGGGGGGGAAGGAACGGGGACATTGGGGGGACCCGGGAGGGGGACAGCGAGCATGGAGGGGGGCTGCGGGCAGGGAGAGTGCCAGGGGGACACGGAACACCCCAGCCTGCGATTGGGGGGGGCACGTGTGCCAGGGGGTGGGCGAGGAGAATGGGAGTGATTGGAGAGCGTGCGAGGGGTGGTGGGAGTGTGTAGGGGAGTGTAAGGAATGGTATGAGCGCAGCTAAGTGCGAAAGGGGTTGTGTGTGTGTGCAGATGGGCGTGTGACCGGTGATAGGCGTGCAGGTGAGAGTGGAAGGGGCGATGCGTGTGTGTGCAAGTGGGCATTTGAGGGTTGGTACAGTGTGCAGGGTTTGGTCTGTGCGCAGGGGCTGCTCCGCGTGCAGATGAGCGTGCAGGAGGGGCTGGTCCGTGTGCAAGTGTGTGTGCAGGGGCTGGTCCGTATGCAGGTGAGCATTCAGGGGTTGGTCCATGTGCAGGGGTTGGCCCATGGGCAGGGGCTGGTCCGTGTGTAGGTGTGTGTGCAGGGGCTGGTCTCTGTACAGGTGAGCGTTCAGGGGTTGGCCCATGGAAAGGGGTTGGCCCGTGGGCAGGGGCTGGTCCCCGTGGGGCACAGCAGATGGGTGTCCCCAGCCCCAGGCCGTGCCCTGTCCCACCGCAGCCGCCATGGAGGTGAGCCACTCTGTGAAGGAGCGCACCATCGCCGAGAACAGCCTGGTGATCCTGCTGCAGGGGCTGCGCGGCTGCGTCACCACCGTGGAGCTGCGCGACGAGAGCGCGGCCGCGGGGCGCGTCACCAGCGTAGACGCCTTCATGAACGTGCGCCTGGCCGAGGTCACCTACACGGACAGGAGGGGCGCCGTGTCCCAGCTGGACGAGCTCTTTGTCACCGGCAGGAACATACGCTACGTGCACATCCCCGACGAGCTGGACATCCGGGCCACCATCGAGGAGCAGCTGCAGGCCATCCACAGGGTGCGGTATTTCGGGGGCCGTGACAAGGGCCGCAGTGAGTTCCTTCACGCCAAGCACAAGTGAGGACCTGGTGCTGCCCCACAACAGCCGGGATGGGCTGGGGATGGACTGCCAGCCCCTCCATGCCAGCTGTCACACCCCACAACATCCCCCCAGGAACATTTTCCCCTAAGGACTTGGAGCTCTGCTGTTCCCCGCCCCAGTGCCTGCAGAGGAGCAGGACTGGTTTTTTTGTAGTGAATAACACCACTTAAAGGCTCTGGTCTCTCTGCTCATTTCCTGTTCCATTGGCAGCTGCTCATGTCTCTCCTCCAATGGCCAAAGGACTCTTGGCCAGAGCTGCCATCCCACTGCCCCTGGCTCAGCCTTTGCCTGCCTACAGAGCGAAGGATTTGCTGTCACCAGTGTGACTACCCTGGGAGCTGGAGCTGCTGGTGCTGAGCTGGGCAGGGGGTGTTTCTGGTCTGTGCTCAGCTTCCAGCTGAGCCACCATTCTGGAAGTGTTCAGCAAGAAGAGAGTGAGATGAAGGGGAGTGAACATGCAGAGGAAGGGGCAGCACTGTCTGCCTCAAAAAGCAGGAATGTGCTTCACCCAGGACATGGAATGCTGGCACTGCCGGTTCCTCTGCTTCCTGCCCCTCCATCACCACAAACTCTGCAGTGCTACTGAAGTCTGCAGCCCGCCATAGATTGTTCCCACAGGGACCCCGCGGGCCGTGTGGCCTCTGTGAACAGAGCTAGGGGCTGTGCCCTGGGGGTGGGTGCTTGTTTGCTCGAGTAGCACAGGGCGGAGCTGGGGGGCCCAGCCCAGAGGGCTCCAACCCCGCCGGTCCCAGCCCGGGGCTCAGAGCATGAGGGTTCTGTGGTTCCAGCCCAGGGGTGTCCAGTGTGGGGGTCCGAACCCAGGAATTCCCAGCCCGGGGGTCTCGGTCGGGGGGACCCAACCCGGGGTGTCCCAGCCCGGGGGTCCTGGTGTCGCAGGGCGGGGTCTGTGGGCGGGGCCATCTGGGCAGGCACCGCCCCCTGGCCAATCACGGCGCGTTCGAATCTCCCGCGTGTTCACCAACCCTCTGGGCTCCTGGTCCCGGCCTGAGCCAATCAGCGACGGGTTCATGGCACCACAGCCAATCAGCCTCCGCTGCTTGCCTACGTCTCTGCTGCGGGCCGCAACCAATCAGAGCCCGCTGCAAAAGCCGGTCCGGCCCCCCGCTCTCTCCTCCAATCACCACCCGCGCTGTCACTGTCGCCCAATCAGCGCCGCCGTTTCCCCGTCCCGGCGGCGGCCGGCAGGGGGCGGGGGGCGGTGGCGGCGCGTCACTTCCGGTGCCAGGCGGCCGCCGGAGCGGAGCGAGGCCGGGCCGGGCCGGGCCCGGGGCCATGG
Source organism: Zosterops lateralis (assembly GCF_965231275.1). Classification (NCBI taxonomy): domain Eukaryota; kingdom Metazoa; phylum Chordata; class Aves; order Passeriformes; family Zosteropidae; genus Zosterops; species Zosterops lateralis. Next base: position 2,985,422 of record NC_139788.1, read on the forward strand.
GTGAGTGAGGGGTGAGGGAGCGGGGGGAATCGGGGGCAACCGGGGCCGGGCCACGGGTGAGTGAGGGGCGAGAGACTTGGGGGAACTGGGGCCGGGCCGTGGGTGAGTGAGGGGTGAGGGAGAACGGAGGGAACCGGGGAGAACCGGGGCCGGGCCATGGCTGAGTGAGGGGCGAGAGACCGGGGGAAACTGGGGCCGGGGCCATGGAAGAGTGAGAGGCGAGCGAGACCGGGGGGAACCGAGGCCGGGCCGTGGGTGAGTGAGGGGCGAGAGAGAGCGGGGGGAACTGGGGCCGCCGGTGAATGAGGAGGGAAGCGGGATCAGGGTTGAGCCGGGGGACACGGTCCCGGCGCCCGTCACCATCCCGGTCCCACCATGCGAGGGGCCGGTCGGGCTCCGTGTCCGGGGGGCGCCGCCGCAGCCCCGCGTTGGCCCAGCCCGTGCCGGGCGCTGCGGGAGAGGCGCCGCCGGTACCGACCGTCCGCCGGGCCTCGACGGGACCGCACCGGACCGGGGGAGCCCCCCAGGTGCCGGCGGCTCGGGGGCGGCTTGGGCTCCCGGTTCGGCTCGGTGCTGCCGGTGGTTTGAAAAGGCCCCGTGCTAAATCGCTCGTTCGTCCCTTTCTGCCCGGCAGCAGCGCAGGGACAGGTCCGGGGGGCCGGAGGAGGCACAGCCCGTGATTGGGGCTGGTTTTATAGCCAGTTTTGAATTTAGATTTTTGGGATCTCTGTGCCGAGGAGGAGCCTCAGCAGTGAGTAGGTGAGGGCTGTGCCTCTGGGTGAGGGTGAGTAACACCAGCAGGTGTCGGAGCCAGGGACAGACCCTGCCCTGCACTGCCATGGCAGCTCAGCCCAGGGGCTGAGGGGGCTGGGGGAGCTCCCACCCCCAGAGCCGGGTGCTGTCCCTCTCTGGTCATGGCCTTTGGGGGCCCTGCTGCCTGTGCAGAACTGGGGGTATGAGAGGTCTCACTGCTGGGGGACCCCAAAGTTCGGCACCTCCACCCCCTGAGGGGTTTAGGGTTCCTCATGTGCCCATCCAGCTGCTCCCTCCTGCCCAGACTGTGCTGGAATGTGCTGCACCAGTGCTGGGGATTCAGTTCTTCTCTAGTTTAGAGCCTTAATGTATGGGCTTGACATCTGCTGGTATGAGCAGGTGTGCTGAGGGTCTCGGGCTGCGATCCCACGTCCAGGGGGAGCTGGAGAAGTCGGAGCAGAGGCTGTTGCCTGGTGTGGTGGGGCTGAGCCACCACCTCTCTGCCATGTGCTGTGGGACAGGCAGCTCCTCTGAGGCAGCAGGGACACGATGGGACACAGGTGAGGTGCCTGGCACCCAGGTGAGGGACACCCACCTGCTGGCATGGAGCCCTGGGCCAGCAGCAGTCAGGATTCAGGATATATATTCAGGATATATTTTGATTGTTTCTCTGTGGTATCCATGCTGACGGTTTGATCATATAACTGAGTTCCTTAAAAGCAAAGTTCAGCTGGGCTGTGACCCTCGGGATGTTACAGAGCTTGGAACAGGCAAGGGAAGCCTCACAGGCACTGAGCTGTGCTGTGATTCAGCACTGAAAGGACATCGACCTGTTGGAGCGCGTCCAGAGGAGGCACCAAGTTGATCAGAGGGCTGGAGCACTTCTGCTGTGAGAGAATTGGGGTTGTTCAAGCTGGAGAAAAGAGCTTTCAGGGTGACATAACTGCCCCTTCCAGTACCTGAATGGGCTACAAGAAAGTTGGACAGAGACTAATTGCAAGAGCCTCAAGTGACAGGACAAGGAGGAGTAGCTTTACACTGACAGAGGGCAGGGTTAGATGGGATACTGGGGAGAAATTCTTCCCTGTGAGGATGGGAGGCCCTGGCACAGAGAAGCTGTGGCTGCTTCATCCCTGGAAATGTTCCAGGCCAAGTTGAACGGGGCTTGGGGCAACCTGGGATAGTGAAAAGGCTCTTTGCCCATGGCAGGAGGGTGGAAGGGTTTTTAAGGTGTCCCTCTCAACCCAAACTATTCTGTGACTATGAGCAGGGACAACCCTGGGGATTGTGCCTGAGCTGCCCACTGAGCTCAGGGGGGTGTTACCTGTGCAGAGGCTCCAGGTGCTCTGGGCAGGTTCATTGTGTGTCTCCTTCCTGCCTGGGAGTTCCAGCTGGGAGCTCTTGCTGGACAGAGTAGGCTCTGTGTGTCCGTGGTCGTTTTCTGTGTGAAACAGGCTATTTTGGTTAATATTTTTTCATGAGTGTGCAGTTCCTATCAGCGTGTTGTCATACTGCAAAGCCCAGCAGCGCAGGCCTGGCAGTGTGTGCAGGTAACTTCAACACGTTTGTCTCCAGGTAGGGCCAGGTGAGTCACCGCTGTGAGAAACTGCAGCCACACCTCACAGGGAAGTGTCAGCACGTGTGTGTGCACACAGAGGTCCTGCTGCAGGGGCTTGGGGCATATTGATAATGCCAGAAGCAATAAATGAGAAATAAAACTTTGTAATACAACCCACCCCTCACCCCTGGTGGGGTTTGGAAGGTGAGCAGGGCCTGACCACAGGCACAGACCGGGTCAGGGACTCATGTGCCGTGGCAGCAGTGCAGCCTCAAGTGCTGCAGCTGCATTTCCAGGCTCTTGCTGTGAGGATGTTGGGCTGGAATGCGGATTTTTCCTGGTGGATGTGGCCTGTGCTAGAGCACGAAAGGGTTAAGCTGAGGTTGGTGTTTATGTAACCGAAGAGGGAACTCCCAGAGATGAGTCCTTGGCTATCTCATGTGTTGATGCATCAGAAGGGCTTGAAGAAAGCCTGGCTTGTTGCTTGCACCGTAATTACGCACTGGAACCCTGTGCTTCAGAGTTTCCCCGGCTGCCAGGGGGGGTGGCCGGGATGGAATTTGCTTTCCCTGAAGTGTGACTTGGCCTGTGGAAGCTTTTTTTGTCCCTGAGGAGCTGGAGGCTGACCACAGCTGGATGTGAGTGGAGGTAAGGTGTGCTGGGCTCCTGTAGGGGCTCCCAGGTGCTGGCTGTGCTTTGTTCATGTGCCTGGGATTCAACTGATCCTCAGGCTGGGCTGAGGAAGGAGGATTTCTGGTGGGGTGGTTCAGGAGAGGCTGTCAGAGGTGTTCCTGTCTCCCAGTTTGTAGAGCTGAGCGAGTCCAGACTTCCCTGGGTGCCTTCCGACAGCACAGGGCTGTCCCAGCCCCTCATGCTGCACCAGTGCCCCAGGATTCTTCCTGCTCCTGTGGGCAGAGAAACTCTGTGCCTGGTTTTGAGAGAACTTCTCGCTTAGGGAAGAAGTTGAATGAGTCTCAGCTCAGTTCCAAGAAGCCTGTGAGTCAGGGCTCCGTTTTGGGAGCAGGCTTCCCTTCCCGGAAGGGCAGCGCAGCGGAACACAGGCTGGACTGACTCATCCAATGGGCTTTATATATATATATATATATATATATATATTATTACTTCTCTTAGAGAATGGTTCAACTCCCAGAGCCTTCAGTAATGATAACATTCCTGCATAGGGAATCTCCCTGTGCTGTGCAGAGGGAAAGGAGTGGAGCCCACCCTGATCCCCCCATTCCTCCTCCCCACATGCCCATGTGAGATGATGAGTAAAGGAGCCAGGGAAGGGCTGAGGCTTCCCCTGTGCATTCCACATTATCTTTAGGGATGAAATTGTGCCTGGCTGATGTCAGGAAGGCTGAGTTGGCTGCAGGAGGAGGGACAGCACAGACAGGATGGGCCTGGTCTGGCACTGAAGAACAAAACAAAAGTCCTGTGACTGAAGTTTTGAAGGACACTATGTCCAGAAAGTAACTTTTGCCCGAGTAAGAGTCATTTAAATATTTAAATGCACATCAGCTTAATGAAGTACATGCTACCACACATGACTTTCTTGCTCAATTTCCCCCCTAGATCATTCTGTGTGTGACATGAGAGGAAGACAGTAAGGGTGGGCTGTGGATGAGGGGGTAGAAATTTCACCTTTTGAGGAGGAAGAGAAGCTAAAAAGCCCTTTGAGACACTTAATGGGTGATTTTCCTCTCCCTGCTCCCAGGGTGAGATGGTGTGTTATTGGTCTTTGATGTCTCTGGATGCATTTCTGGTTTCTGAGGATCATCTGGGACACAAGGGGTGTGTTTTTGACCAAATTTCATACACTTAATGCAACAGCCTGCTTTCCTTGGGATCTGCCCTGCAAACATTCCCTTTAATCCCCCAGCCAGTGACTCCTCTGCACTCCTGCTTGATCCAAACTCCGCCTGTTCTCAGGGAAGCTTTTCCAATGAGAAGTGAGGCTCTGTCCCTGGGAGTGCTGATGACTCGGGTCTGAGCTGTTCCTGGCCGGCTTTGCCCGGGAAGGAGTGAGGCAACTCTGGGATTGTTGCTCCTTGCAGTGACACCAACCTGCTGGTGTTCCATGTGGGAAGCTGGGCTGTGCTCCAGCTTTTATCCATTTAATGTTTTGTTCATGGAGGATTTTAGGTCATACAGCTTCCCATGAGCCAGGTTTAAATGTGACCTTGGGTTAACTGTCACTGGTAAATACTGCCCACTGTGGTATTTGGGTGGGAAAAGGTGCAGCTTGATGCTGCTCGTGTGATTCCATTTTTTTAGCTTCATTTTTGCAAACATGAAGGCTGCACAGAGAGGGACAAAAAAACCTGTGGAGCAGCTCTCCAGCTTCATCCCAACTGCTACAGCTTTTGGATTGAGGAGGGAGCACTGGGCAGGAATGCTGCTGCAGTGAGTGGTGGGATGTCTCCCTTCTGTTGGCTCCAGAGGCTTCTGAGGCTCCCTGGAATGGTGTGAGTTCCTTGAAGGAGTTTCTTCTCAGCAGTCCTGAACTTACAGCAGGTGCTCTTTGGGCTCTGTCACCTGCTGCTAGTTCCCAGCTCATCCACTGCCTTATTCACCACAACCAGCTCATCACAGCAGCGGGGTCGAGCATTTTTCATTTTTGGGGTTCCCAGTCTCACACAAGAAGTGTAACCCCCACTGAGCTCGTGTTGTGCCCTTAGTGCAAGACAAACCCCCTGAAAGTGCAGTGAGGGCTGGATCAACCTCTCTGGAGCCATGGGTGTTTCTGTGCTGCTGAGTAATCCTGCTCATGCCCCAAAGGTACCTTTTCCAGCTCCCAGCTGTGGCTGCTGGACTGCAGGACTTGCTTGTTTCTTATTCTGGGATGAAAAGGGCAGTTTCCTCCTCTCATGTTTTCCATTGTTGTTCCACCGGGCACTGGGACATGCAGTAATTCAGGAATTAAACAATTTCCTTAAGCTACATAATTAAAAGACATTACATTTAGATTTCTAAATTAATTGATTCATAATTTTATTAAAGCCATAGCTAGCACAGTGAGAGGCTTTAGACTGGCTTCTCCAGTGAGATGTTTGATAAATCCCGTATGTCACATCAAAACTAACTATTCATTTTTGTGCTGGATTTGTAACTTTGTCTGTGTGAGGGACTATTTTTGTTCCAGTGGCAGGACAAGGGAGGAGGGTGGTTTGATTCAATCTGGATTTGGGGGGCAGAGATGCATCTGCCCACAAACAGGTGGGACTTCACAGTTCTTAAGGCAGAAAAGAAAAAAAAAATCATTTTAACATCAGCAGGATCAGTCTCGAGAGAGGTTCCTACATCTCTGCAAGGAACCAGGACAAACCCATGCTTAAAACACTCCATCCCAGGGACACTGATATCAGATAATGGTCTGACCTGAACTCTGTTAACTCCTGGTGTGATAAAAAGCTGCTGGTGGTGGCAAAGAGTCTCTTGGTGCTCAGTCAGGTGTTGAGATGCTGTTAAGCCCAAGCAGGTGCAGCATGGCAGGGATTGAAGTGGAGCCTGTGTTTGTCCCTGCTCCAAAGGTCTGTCCTCCATCACTTTGGAGATGGGTGACACGGGAGTTTGTCCTACAGTGCAGAGACTGAACTTCAAGAGCCTTTTTATTCTCTCACCAGGAGCTTCAATCCTTTTCTGAGCCCAAACAGAGATGTTTGAGGCCATAAAGGTTCAGTGCATCCTGTGTTATCATAATCAGAATAATCCACAACTGCAGCATCAAGCGTATCTCATTTCACATTACAGAGTCCTCGACCTTTTACCCATCCAGCCTTCTCCAAGGTGATGACTCCTGCCTCCTGAGACGTTGGAAAACCTAGTTTGGAAGAAGGGTAACGATACAGTTGATGCTGAACTACGTGAGTCCTGGGATTGTTTTGATTACAGTAACACCATTTGATTACAGTAACACCAGCAAGCCCTTCCAGCCCGGATTGCACAATGGGTTTATCTCAGAGTTCCTGTGCAGGGGGTTTTCTCCAGCGGAAATGTTACTCACATGTTTCCAGCAGAGGTGGTGATGCACAAGGAGAGGAGGAGGAGGAGTTCATAAGGAAGTTGGGTCAGGAATGCAGAATGAACAGAGCAAGGAGCATGTGGGGGTCAGAACCATGTCCTGTTCAGCCCACTGGGATGGTGACACTGCTCTGTGGAGGTGTGAAGGTGCTGGCAGCCAGGAGTGCAGGGTTGCAAAGTCTGCTGCAAGACTCCTCCCTTTATCTCCTGGCTGTCACTGCTCCTGGACAGGTGCTGCTGGATGAATCAATGCAGTGACATCAGCCTGTGTCCACAGAAAGGGTGGGACTGCCAGAGGGTGAACTTCACTCACAGGGAGGTGATTTATCAATCTCTTACGTGGTGAAACACTTGGGATCTTCCAAAGCAAATATGTACAACTTATAAAAAAATTTCTCCTGTCTGTTGTAGTAACCTCTTAGGGAAGAACTCCTGGGATTGGGTCTGAGTAAGGAAATGGAGTTGAGCCTGGTTCTTCTTCTAACCCACCCCCCAAAGTATCTTTAAAAAGTGAGAACACAGACATTGAATGTGTAGAAGTTTGCAAAAGTCTTTGAAACCATTTTCCAAAACCTAGAGATGAAGAGGAGCTGTACTGGGCTCAAAGCTTCCATTGGCTGGAGCTGATGGATGTGGAGAGCTCACACCACACCCAGCAGCTCACCTGAGAGATGCTTTTCCATCTAAACTGAAACAAGATTTTCTTGAGAGAAGGAAATGTTTTACTCATAAACCTCGAATTTATTTGGCCCTTCAAGTCTTGGCTGTGCAAATTATTTTCAGGTTTCTGAGCAGCAGAAAATGGACGTTGGAAATCAAAATTTCTGCACTACCTGAATAAGGAGGAGTGCAGAAATTTAGCTGAGTTTTAGTTGTTGAGTGCTGAATAATGGTGATGTGTGGACCTTGGATAAATTCCTGGATGCAAACCATGACATTCACATTTAATAGATCAAATGGTTTTTTGCCCATAGTGGTTGTGCAGGAGAACAACACGTGTTGTCACCAGTGTTGCCTTTTACTGGAATGTCCATTGGAGCATTTAATAGTGTGTTAGTTCTAAACACAGCATTGATTCCTGCACAGGGAGGCTCAGGTGACAGGGTTTTATGTGCTGGACTCCAAATTCCAGCTGCACTGGATGTAGGTAGATTGAGATGTAATAAGGTCAGAGCCTAAAGAAGCACAAAGAGAGAGGGAACTTTTTTCGAGTCTAAAAATACATTTTTGAAAAAAACACTCTGAACTGAACTGAATCTCACAATAACTATTGTGCTTGTTTTCTATGCCCTTGTTGGGCAAGGTGAAAGATACTAATTTTTGTGGTCAGTTTTGTACATTCTTGGCTGTCTGAGGGAACAGACTGGAGCCTCTGAGGGACTCAGTGGGTGGCTGCAATTCCTTGTGCGGATCCTCTGTGGAGGAACCCCCAAAAGGCTGCAGCAGCAGCAGACACCCATACACAGGGCTAACTTGGGCATCTTCTTTAGGAGCTTTTTGGAATATGTTAATTTGCAAACTTGTTTTTGCTGTAAAACAAGCTTTAATTATCTTGACTTGTTCCCACTATGTCTCTCAAACAACTGTTGTAGGAAATGTTGCCCTGAATAAGGAGGCTGATTTATGCCTTGAGAGCTGCTCCCAGCCTGCAGCCCACCCCTGGTCTGTCAGCACAGAACCAGGGCTGTGTGTAGACACACAAGTGGGCAGAGCCACCAGTGCATCCGTAGGTGAGAGCCTTCCAGTAGAAATCAGGGATAACAGTTGAAAATAACTCGGTGGCTGATCAGATGTGATGTCTCTCCTCTCTCAAGAGCCAAGGATGAAGCGGCGAGCATCGGACAGAGGAGCCGGGGAAACATCCGCTAAAGCAAAGGCTCTGTGCGCGGGGATTTCTGGGAATAACGCCAAGAGAGCAGGTCCTTTCATCCTGGGTAAGCAGGGAGGGGGCTCTGCACTTGGCAGGGTGGCTGCTGGTGGCAAAACAGAAAACAAAAGGCACTTTGGAATGAGTGGGAGCAGGTGTGTAACTTACCTGAGAGTGGAGGTCACTGGAGCTCCTGCAGCTGGCCAAGCTGAGGAGACATGGGATGCCAATGCTGCAAGGCAAGCAGGGCTTGGGAGAGAAATATGACATCTTGATTTTACCCCCTGAAGTTTTTTTTTTGTTGAGTTTTGTTTTATTTTTTTAACTCTCTTCTTAAACTTTGTTAAATACCAAATTCGTTGGGGTTTGTTTTGATTAGAGCTGTGGGGAGATGTTCAGCCCTGCTGACCTAGAGTGTATTGTCACATCAGTGTGGGGGCAATTTAAATATTAATTAGTGGTCACTCAAAGTGGTATGTACCAAGGCAAGGCCACTCTGCCAGCTCTGGAGAGTTGCTCGAATTGGTTCAGAACTGCTTATATAAATCACAGACTTAACATTGGAAACCAATGGAAAATCAATTGAGCTTACTGATTTCAAGTGAGGAGTGGAGACTGTATGTTAAGTTGAAATCTGGGCTGATTTGGACACCCCTGAGCCATCCCTGCAGAGGTGGCAGCTGTGTTCCCAGGTGTGGCAGTAACAGTTGCCATGGGTGTTGCTGTGAATGTAATAGCTGTGTGGTTCAGGCATGCAGAAATTAGGATTTCTGCAAACAGCTGGGCCACGTGTGGGCTTTGATAAATGTTTCTCCAGGGAACAAATGAAACATTATCCCAAAAAGTTTCAGAGTTCAAGACCTTTTTTTTTTTTTTGGCTTTAGATTTGTGAAAATGCACTCAAGCTCATGCAAAAAAAGGGAACTTGGTGCAAGCAAACATAACTGGTGACAGCTGATGTAACCTGTGTTAGTCACTGCTGCTGGAGGGAAAACAAGTCTGTTTCTGCTTTGTGCTGTAGGTCCACGTTTAGGTAACTCCCCTGTGCCAAGTATTGTTCAGTGTTTGGCAAGAAAGGACGGGACAGATGACTTTTATCAGCTGAAGGTAAGCAAAGTGCAGGCTCCCAAACCTTCAGGACTCCCCAGCTCTTGTGCAGAAGCACTTGGGCAGTCAGTGAGTGCTGTGGGCTGAACCAGTGCAGTGGGACACAGCTACTGCAGCTCCCCCTTGGCAGGGCAGCACTGCCAGGCACAGATCTGTGCCCAGATCAGCCCTGAGATGAGGCCTGTGCTGCTCTCCCAGAGCCCTTGGATCTGTACCTGAATGGGGCAGCTCCAGGAGGAGTTATTGCAAACATATTGGGATATTTGCAAACAGCCACCTTTCCATGGTAATAACGAAGCTGCTGCTGTGCATTCTGCACTGATGGTGCTGAGTTCAGACAGGCCTGTGGCAAGGACACAACCATCAGAGCAGTTAAACACATGGGAATGCCAAAAATGGGAGAGGGCTTGGGGGCATCTGTGTGCCTGTGGGAGCTGTAAAGGCATTTTCCCTTTTCCTGAAGATTCTCACCTTAGAAGAAAGAGGTGATAAAGGAATAGAAACCCAGGAGGAGCGACAGGGCAAGATGCTGCTGCACACGGAGTATTCTCTTCTTTCCCTGCTCCACAATCAGGAAGGAGTGGTCCATCATCACGGGCTCTTCCAGGTACTCTTGGTCACCATCCAGGCTGGGGCAGTGCCAGGGATTGCTCACAGATTGAGCTGCTTTTGTTTAATGTACATTTTGTGCTGACCCTGCTCTTGTGTGTCCAAGTTGCAGCACTCTGAGGTTAACCACTGCTGCAAACAGGAGCTCTGGAGAGTACAGTAGGATTTTGGGAAATGTGAGAACATTCACAGACAGGACAGGCACTCAGGACTCCCCTTTCAAACAAAACAACAGCTATTTCATTGGCAAATTAATCTAGCACCTTTTAGAGTTATATTTGTGCTTTCTGATCTCTGTACTGTTTATAACTTGTAAGAGGGCACAAATAGCCAAGAAACTGTTTCAGCAAGTTAAACCAGTCACTTTGCTGGTCAGTTTTTGTGTGAGTGGATTGTGTTGCTGTTGGTGACTTTAGGGCTGTTCACTGATGTGAGGGGCTGATAGCAATTACTGCTTTGAGTGTTGGTATTGCCTGACTTGCTGGTTACATTTTGCCAACACACTTTTCACTTGAAACCATCTGTACTAAGTCTTAAATAAGCCAAATGTCCAATTCAGCTGGGTCTTGTTTACTGTCACGGAAGAACTGCTAATTGTGCCTTGAGATTTCCATTCTTCTTATGAATGGTGTGTTGGATCCCTCTGTTCCCAGAGGCTGCTCCACTTCAGAGCTGTCCTGGGTTCAGCTCAAGGTCTCTGTGTGTGTAAAGAGCATTAGTGCTGACATGCACACAGAGCCACACAGCAGAGACTTCCTCTGCCTTCTGCACTTCCTCCTCCTCTTCCTAGGAAAAGTTCTTCCCAGTGAGGGTGGAACACCCTGGCACAGGCTGCCCAGAGAAGCTGTGGCTGCCCCATCCCTGGAAGTGCTCCAGGCCAGGTTGGACAGGGCTTGGAGAAATCTGGAATACTGAAAGATGTCCCTGCCCATGGCAGGGGATGGAATGAGATGAAATTTAAGGTTCCCTCCAACCCACACCAGTCTGGGATTCTGTGATTCATTAGGTAGAGCTCTTGTATCTTTTTGAAATCCTACCTTGGGACAAATACCAAGCACTGATTTCATTTGCTTATTTTGAGCTCACCCCCCAGTTATCCAGTTATTTATTCTGCCAGGCTCTGTGCATGTGCCCTGGACCTTCCCTGAGGGGTTCCTGCTGTGTTTGCCTCCCCACAGGACCGAGCTTGTGAAATCATAGAAGATCTTGAAGCCAACAGGATGGTCAGGAAGATGAAGAAGCGTATTTGCCTGGTGTTGGACTGTCTCTGTGCTCACGATTTCAGTGACAAAACAGCAGATTTGATCAATCTGCAGCATTATGTCATTAAAGAGAAGAGACTCAGCGAGCGGGAGACCGTGGTGATATTTTATGACGTGGTACGAGTGGTAGAAGCATTACACAAGGTGAGAGCTTGGAAAGAGAGCTCCCTTCCAGTGCTGGGAGGCAGAGTTTTCCCACATTGGAATAGTAGATGGCTTCAAAACTTCCTGGGGCAGGCAGTGGGGGGCAGGTTACGGGGCGTGGATGTTAACTGTGTTCTCCAGAAGATCTCATGCCCCAAGCCCTAAAGTGCTTTCCCTTCCCTGCCTGCTCCTCACCTATCTGGATGATAATGTGGTGTTTGTGGGCTGTGGAGAGGGGCCAGCTGGGCTGAAGGCAGGTCAGGTGAACCACAGTGTGTAAACCTCAGACAGGGGCAGTCAAAGAGGAGAGCAGAACCTGATCAAAGACAGGAAACAGAAACTGTTTCCTTGCAAAGCAAAATAAATCACAGTGTAAGAATTGACTGGAGATCAGAACCTCGAGCTACAAGTTCTGAGATCAATTAACTAGAAACTATTATAATAAAAATGGATTCTGCTGCTGTTTGACTGGTTCCCCTGTGACACAGGACGTGTGTCCTGCCTTGGCAGGGCACTGCAGCATGGGTCTGGTGAAGGAATGTTCATCAGATTGCTCTAACCAAGGCTGGGCACTTGAGTTTCAGGTCTTTTAGGTACACTTAAGTCTGTCTTTGTGTTCAGAGTAGCAAATTTGCTTGTTCTGTCCTGATCACAATCAAAAGTGAAGGGCACAAAGCACTCAGGATGGAACCTGACCTGAAACCTTGACCTGGATTATTTCAGAGAGTGCAAATGCCATGATTTCTTTTTAGTGCTCTTGTGCAAGTATGAAATGTATACTTCTAAAACAAATAGGCTTTTGCTCATACTCCTATATTTTTTTACAGAAAAATATTGTGCACAGAGACTTGAAACTAGGAAACATGGTGCTAAACAAAAGGTAAGTGTGCTGGAGAGCTGCTGGCCTGGCAGTAGTCTTGTTTCTTCCTTAAAGCAGATTTCTAATACACAGCCAAAGGCAGCACTTGTTGAGTGCTCTTGTGCAGGAGGGTGAGGGAAAGGAAAGCAGGCTGTGCAAAAACACAAAATAGCTCCAAGTTATATAAATTAATCTCAAAAAACTAATTTAGCCCCAGCTAGGTGGTTCACTTTTCCCACCCAGCTTAGTGCCCCCTTGTCAGGACTTCCTTTTGGATTCTAACTGCTGAAAACTGAATTTTATAGTAATTTAGTAACCTGCAAGAGAAGTACTGATTTTATATATATTAAAAAGAACCAAAAACACATAGTGCTTGGTTCTGTTCCCATCATTCACCCTCCATCATGCTAAAGGCATTCCCAGCCCTGCTGGCTGTCCTACAATCACAGCAGTGTTAGATCTGACTGCCGCACTGCTGTGTTTTTGCTAGCAGTGAAATATTGACTTATCTAAACAAAAGCACTTCTGTCCAGCGTGTGTTTGTGTATGAAATGGCTCCCTTGTTCCATTGCTGGTTTGACACGAGCCTCTGGAGCCTGGCAGGTGCTGGAAGCTGCTGCAGACCTGGAGGGACCAGCCCAGAGAGGGGCAGGAGCTCAGCAGGAACTCAGGGCAGGGTGTAGTGGTCTGGTGGCTCTTGGAGCTGCTCAGTGCCTTGGGGTCTGTGTTCTTTAGCTGGCAGCCTAGTTCAGATCAGATCCTCTGCTCTCTCCTCCAGGATTACATTACTGACTAAATATTTTGCTCTAACTTGAAGAATGAGTGGAATTCATCCTTTTCACACTGTCTGGGTTTCTGTGGAATGAATAAAAAGCGGGAAGGCTGGAGTGTTCTGCAGGCTTTGAGTCTACAAAGCTTGCAGGTTTGCTGGGCTCACAGCTTGCTGCTTTCTCCTCCCTAACACTGAAAGAAAACGGGTTTTATCTACAGAGCTTGAACTTCTTGGTTCCCCCCCACACACACACACACACACGCAGCAGCTGCTGCTTCTCAGGGCCACCTCTAAGTTGTTTCAAGTTGTTTCTGTCGAGCTGCTGTGAGATAAATCTCTTCTGCTTGCTGCTTTGATTCTCCTCCTTGCTGGAAGAGGCAGACAAAGGTTGGTGCTTTAAAGGATCCATGCAGAACTTCCCTTCTTTTTCTGGGCACTGAGTGCAGGGGGGCACCCCACGATGGGGCTACACCCAGGGCCCCACTGGCAGGGGGAGGTGTTTGAAGCTTTGAACACACTTGCCAAGAGGCACTCTTTGTGTTACATCTCTGCTTTTGCTTTTTACTCAGCGTTGGTGAGGGGAAGCTGCAGCCTGTGCAGCAGTGAGTCACTGGGAAGGGTGGGAGAGGTGTAAGAGCCATCTCCATGGAGAGGAGCAGCCGGTGGGGCTGAGCAGAACCGTTTGTTCCACTCACAAAGAGCCAGGTCCCTTCTCACGGCAGGGAATGGAGGTAACAATGTGGCCCTGCAAGGGCCTGGCAGGCACGTCCCACCTGGGGCTCCCTCACACCTCCTTCCCCACAGACATTAAAGCCTCTCAGGTTTCCCCATTAGCCAGTGCAGGAGGAGTTGGGTGATTACAGATAGAATCAAATTTCAGGGACTAAATAGAACCAAGCAACCCAGAACATTTTAGTGTCCTATAGAACACTTAGTCTTTTAAATCCTTAACAAATCCTGCAGCTTGTTATTCAGCCAGGGAAGTCTCCTGACAGTTGAAGCTAACACTTCTTAAACACAAGTCTGTCTGTTTTAATAACCAGCTCTCCATGGCCAACCCACACTTGGTTCTTTTTCATTTGTCTGTGAGACTGGCTGGAAATGTTTCCTGATTATTGTGACTGACTTAATCCATTCTCTCAGGCTCTAGTTGTGAAATACTTTTCAAGAAATCTTCCAGACAGTGTTTTTGTATTCACACCTTTACATTATAAGTTAAAATCCAAATTATCTGAATGACAGGGAAGATTAATGGAACAATAGTTTTGTAATTAGCTCACTTTCACTGAAGAATCTTTAATGGGAGTTGGCAGTAGCATAGGGAAGTAGGGGTGAAGTAATAAAGAAATTTTGTGTACCTGCAGCTCTCCCTTTTCTGTGTGAGGTTTTTGGGTGTTGATCAGGCTTTGTGTTGTGCACACTTGTGTGTGGGGAGCAGCCCTGTGGATCAGGTGGAACTTCCACCAGGCTCCTGTGTGGGACTCTGGAGTGACACAGATGTAGTTGTGCTGGGTCTGATGGCAACTCCTGCAGCTCCTCTGGTGTCTGTAAACACTCAGTGCTCGGGGGCCAGGCACGGGGCAGCTTCCACAGGGTGTTTTCCCTCAGCTGCCAGAAAATACTGTGTGGAGAAGATGGCAGCTGGAAAGTGCAGGGCAGAATCAGCAGCTAAAATAAACCTCAGCTTTGTTGGTGAGGCAGCACCTGGGGGAGATCCTGCAGCTCTGGTGCTGCAGGCTGGGATGCTCCTGGGAGATTGTGTGGCTGCAAGATGAGCCAGGTACACCCTGTGCTTACAGCAACACTGACACAGCCACCCAGACATTGTCACAGCTGTCACTGACCCTTTTACTGGCCCTGTGAGTGCCTTGCAAGCCTTGCTGGCAGGCTCTCCTTTGGCGTGAAGTTCATTTTACAGCTCTGTGTGTCTTCTCCCAGCACCTCAAGCTCCCCAGAAAGCCCCACAGGCAGGCACAGTCCCTGTTCTGGAGTAGTCAGTTTGCTGTCTGTGTTCCCTGACACCCTGTGCTTCTCCCACAGGACTCACAGGATCACCATCACCAACTTCTGCCTGGGGAAGCACCTGGTGAGTGAGGATGACCTGCTGAAGGACCAGCGTGGGAGCCCTGCCTACATCAGCCCAGACGTGCTCAGCGGTAGGAATTCCCCTCCACACTCATTTCACTCATTTGTGCCTCCTGACAATAAATAAAACCATTTGTTGTATTCCCATATGTACCTTCATCAGAGCCTCTTAATTAAGGTCCAGTTAGGAGACTTGGTCTGGTTTTCCAGCTGGGAAAGTTGGAGGGAAGGAGCAAGCCTGGCTTTTTTCTTAAGGCTTGTCTGAACTTCAAAGCCAATTCAAATCTGGCTGTTCCCAAATGAGTCTGACTGCAGACAGCATGTTCACATGTTCTGTTTCCAGTGTCAGAATTCAGTTCCTGAGGCTCCCCTTAAGCTGCAGGTAAAGCCCTGGGCCCGAGGGGCAGCCAGTCCAGATCCCACCAGGATGTCAGTGTATTCCAGCTGTGCACTAAGAGCATCAGTTCCTCCAGCTGCTGCTCACCTGCAGGAGGGAATTAGTGACCCTCTGGGCAGCTTCTGGACCAACAGAGAGGAGTGACTTAAAATTAAAGGAATGATGACAGCAGGCCAGAGCAGTCTGGGCTGGATTTCCCCTCCAGCAGCCTGGCCTGTGCCTTGTCTCCAGCAGAGGCTTTGAGCAGAGTCTGGCTCTAGCACTGAGCAGCTTTCCTTGGTGTCCTCCTGCCTTTAACTGTTCCCAGTGCATGGGACTATCAGGAACAGCTGTGCTTTCTGTCCAGTTACTTCAGGAGGTTTTTCTCCATGAGCTCTCATCTCTGCTCTATTCATAAATCTCTGGACCCAGATGGGATCCATCCCAGGGTGATGAGAGAGCTGGCAGATGATCTTGTGAAGCTGCTCTCCATCATTTACCATCAGTCCTGGCTCACTGCTGAGGTTCCAGATGACTGGAAGCTGCCAATGTGACACCCATTCACAAAAGGGATGGGAAGGAGGATCCCAGTAATTATTGACCAGTCAGCCTGACCTCAGTACCTGGTAAGGTCATGGGGCAGTTTATACTGAGTGTCATCACTCAGGACTTAGAGGATGGCCAGGGTCTCAGGCCCAGCCAGCATGGGTTTAGGAGGGGTGGGTCATGTTTGACCAACCTGATCTCCTTTTATGACCAGGTGGCCTGCCTGGTGGATGCAGGAAGGGCTGTGGATGTCTGTTTGGACTTCAGCAAGGCCTTTGGCACTGTCTCCCACACTCCTGGATAAGCTGGCAGCCCAGGCTTGGACAGGAGCACTCTTTGCTGGGTTAGGAACTGGCTGCATGGCCAGGCCCAGAGAGTGGTGGGGAATGGTGCTGCATCCAGCTGGGGACAGTCACCAGGGGTGTTCCTCAGGGGTCTGTGCTGGGACCAGCTCTGTGCAGTATTTTTATTGATGACATGGATGAGGGTATTGGGTCTTTCATTAGTAAATTTGCAGATGACACTAAGCTGGGAGTGTGTGTCAATCTGTTGGAAGGTAGGAGGGCTCTGCAGAGAGACCTGGAACAGTTGGATGGATGGACAGAGTCCAATAAGATGAAGTTTATTAAGTCCAGGTGCTGAGTCCTGCATTTTGGCCACAATAACCCCCTGCAATGCTCTAGGCTGGGGATGATGTGGCTGGACAGTGCCCAGGCAGAAAGGGACCTGGGACACTGATGGACAGCAGCTGGACATGAGCCAGCAGAGTGCCCTGGTGGCCAAGAGGGCCAATGGCCTGGCCTGGATCAGGAGTAGTGTGTCCAGCAGGAGCAGGGAGGTCATTATTCCCCTATATTGGGCACTACTGAGGCTGCACCTCAAGTGCTGTGTCCAGCTCTGGCCCCTCAGTTTAGGGAGGACGTTGAGACACTTGAGCACATCCAGAGGAGGCAACGAGGCTGGTGAGGGGCTGGGAACACAAACCCTGTGAGGAACAGCTGAGGGACCTGGAGAAAAGGAGGCTCAGGGGTGACCTCATCACTCTCTACAACTCCCTGAAAGGTGGCTGTGCTCAGCTGGGGTTGGTCTCTTTCTCCAGCAGCACTGACAGAACCAGAGGACACAGCCTTGAGCTGCACCAAGGGAAATAGAGGTTGGATATTAGGAAACAGTTTTTTACAGAAAAGTGATAAAGTACTGGAATGGTCTGCCGGGGGGGTGGTGCAGTCACCATCCCTGGTGTTTAAAGACTGGATGTGGCACTTGGTGCCAGGGTTTAGTTGAGGTGTTGGGGCTGGGTTGGACTTGGTGATCTTGAAGGTCTCTTCCAACCCAGTGATTGATTCTGTGCTCCTGTACCAGCCTTTGAGCAGGCAGAGGTGGTCCTGGTTGTCAGTGTAGTGACCCAGGCATCATTTTGGGGTTTTTTTCTTCTCATACAAATGAGCCAGATTAGTGTTGAAGGGTGCAGGTGCAGGTGGGACTGTGCATACAAAGCCTCTCCCTCTTGTAGATGCAGATATCAGGCATTAACATATGAGTTACTTGTTCCTGGTATCCCAAGCAACTGTATTGCAGAAATGCCCTCAGGGAGAGCCAGTCCTGGAAGATCCAGCCCCAGTGGACTCCCCTCAGGAGGTTTTTTGTCAGGTTTGCAGGCAGCAGCAGTAAATGCAGCTGAGCTCTTCCATCGTGATCTGCCAGGCAGGTTTGAGGCACTTCTCTCCCAGCCAGGAAGGGAGCAAAGGCAGGCGAGGAGGTGGATCCTGGGGTTTTTGCAAGCCTTTCCTGTTCTGCAGGATATCCTGAGGGCCTTGTGGCCAGATGGATGATAGAAGCCAACTGCTCTGCAGGAGCTTGGAGCAGTTGTGGCTCCAGTGGCTGAAGGAGGCTACAAGGGGCTGCTCCTTTCTAGTCTAGGGTGCTGATCTATCCAGGCCTTCAGCTACTTTCTCATGTTTCTTCTAAGGGCTCTCTTGTGGTGTAACTGGCCACAGGGCACTGAACAGGCTGATCTCTGACAGCTGCAGCTGCTGCTTGAGACCCTGCAAGGCACAGCCTTAGCTCGGGCCCCATCCTGCTCTGCCCAGCCTGGCTCTCGCTGCCATTGTGCTGCACCCCAGCTCTGGTGTCTGCCAACAGCCCTTCCCGTGGAGCCCGTCCTGTGCTCTCCAAAACGTTCTTTCAGATTTGCTCAGTCTGCAGTTCCCCTCCAAGTATCAGGGGGGAAGTTACTTGAGGACATTCCAGACGTCACCACCACCTTCAGGCTTGGCACATCCCTCTGTATTGCCGGTGCTCCTGTGCAGGGGGAAGCTGGAACGCCTGAGGAATTCATCATTGTTGTGGGTCTCCAGGAGAAGCTGTCTCTGCTGAGGGATGGCTGCTGAAATGTCACAGCAGGAAAAGTTGGAGGAGGAGGGAGAGGTGCCTTTTTCTGAGCATATAAAGCAAAGAATAATTAGTACAAATACCAAATGCTGCGGCAGTGACTCACTGTGTGAGTCAGAGGAAGTCTCTCCCTGAGTCCTGTGCTGTGCTGTAGCACCAGGGTTTGATTTTGTGACCCTGTCCATGCTGCTGAGTGCTGATTATTGTGACCAAAGGGGCTTAGAAAGAGCATTTCCATCAGGTGAATCCTGGGGCTGCAGCAGCCTTGGGTTAGGGTTTGTCTGATACCTTTGTCTAAATGTCTTTGTGCAGGAAAGCACCTTCCTGCACACTCTGTGGCTTTACATCTGGCTTCAGTGGCTGTGTGCTAGATCCCTCCCACAGTCAGAGATCCTTCTGCATGGGCTCAGCCTTATCCTTTCTGGGCTTCTTTTCTGCCTCTTCCTGCCCTGTGCTCCCTGGTCCTTGAATTCCCTCTCCCCTGACCCAGACTTGCAAGCTGGGTGGCTCTGTGCGAGGGACACTGACCTGGGAACTCCAGCACAGCAGTTCCTGATGCCCTTGGTTCACAACAGGGATATTCCTGCTCCATAGGGAACAGGAGGACACTTGTGTGGAGATGAACAATTTGCTCATTCACAGAGGATGTGGCTTGGAAAGAGTTTTGGTATCATGTTATGGGAAGCCTTAATTGTTTTGGTTAATGCTTAGAAAAAGGGTCCCATGTGGGGGTTACTCAGCACCTCTGCTGTGGAAGGCGAGGGGGGTTGCCAAGGCTGTGCTTTCCAGGATTTTGAGGCTGTGTTGCTCTCCCTGCAGGCCGGCCATACCGTGGGAAGCCCAGCGACATGTGGGCCCTGGGGGTGGTGCTCTTCACCATGCTCTACGGCCAGTTCCCCTTCTACGACAGCATACCTCAGGAGCTCTTCCGCAAAATCAAGGCTGCCGAGTACACCATCCCTGAGTGAGTACAGCCTGCCCTTCCTGCCTGGCCACAGGGGGCTTACTGGGCCAGCTAGAGCTGGAGGGGCTCCCCTCAGCACCCCAAGGGTCACAGCAGTGCTGACAACAGGCTGTTGTGCAGTAGACACCAAGAAGCAGGAGCAGGGCTGGGACAGCTTGTGGGAAGGTGGCGCAGGCTCAGAGCAGTGGTGGCTCCTGTAGCTCCTCCAGCATTTCCATCCTGCCACCACTGTGCCCACCCCGGGCTCACCACGTGTTTGTGTCTCCCAGGGATGGCCGGGTCTCAGAAAACACTGTGTGCTTGATCCGGAAACTGCTGGTCCTGGACCCACAGCAGCGGCTGACAGCTTCTGAAGTGCTGGACTCCCTCAGCTCCATCATAGCGTCCTGGTATGTGCAAGGGGAGAGACAGGACACGCTGTCTCTGGCCACAGGCTGTGTTGTTCCAGCTGTGGCTGGTTCACCTCGCCAGAGGAGGCTCTGGGAACTGCAGGAAGCCTTTAAATCCCGTGTGTCCACACTGCTGTGTGCTGATGGATACAGCTGGAGAGGCCTGTGCAAATGCTTGTGGCAGCCATGGCCATCCCGGTGGGATCACCCTGGGGCTGGGTGAGGGTGGGTGAGCCAGTGCCATGCTCTGGATCCCAGTGCTGTGCTCTCCTCCAGGCAGTCCATGTCCTCGCTGAGCGGCCCTTTGCAAGTGGTGCCGGATATAGATGACCAAGTGGCTAATCCCGAAAACCCCCAGGAGGTAGGTTTTCCTGCTTTCCACAGAACTGCTTTTTCTGTGCTGCCGTGCCAATCTGTCTGTGATGACACCCATTGTGTCCCCAAGCTGGGAAGGGGAGGGCGGGGAGGACACAGCCTCATGTTGTGCAGTGGAAGGAAAGGCTGATGCTGCTGGGACCAAGAGGCACATCCAGCTGGCTGAGCTGCCAGGAAGTGAGCTCGGCCCCAGAGCTGATGAGAGCAGCTCACTCCGCTCCCAGCAATGCTCACTCCCTCACACACAGCTGGGAATGCTGGGAGGAGGCAGCAGTGTTGGCTCTGGCTCCCAGTGAGCTCTGCCATGGGAGCAAACATCCTGTTTTCCTGCCGGTGTGTTTCATGCTTAAAGTGCCGGCCCATGGCCTGGCTGCCCGGGGACAGCCATGCAGGATCTGTGGTGGTGCCACAGGGACAGGGGTCAGGCAGCTGCACCCTCACAGTGCTGGGAGGAGCCATGTCAGGACAGAGCTGCTGTGGTGGCCAGAGCTGTGTCCTAGTGGCACTGCTAGCTCACAAGGAGTCCTGCCTGCGTGCCAGCAGCAGGTCCCTTTCCTGCATTAAGACCCCAGTTATCCCGTGGTAGCTCAGGCCCATCAGAGGAGCCATGGGGCTGCCAGGTGTGGCTCTGACAGTTCCATCTCTGCAGGTGAAGGTGACAGAGGAATGCTCCCAGTACGAGTTCGAGAACTACATGAGGCAGCAGCTGCTCTTGGCTGAGGAGAAGAACACCTTGCATGAGGCCAAGAGCTTCCTGCAGAAGCGGCAGTTCGGGAACATCCCCCCGGTGCGGCGCCTGGGCCACGACGCGCAGCCCATGAACCCTTTGGACGCGGCCATCCTGGCCCAGAGGTACCTCCGGAAGTAGCTTCCCATGCCCCAAGAGCACGAGCACCACCCTGCAGTCTGCCCTCACCTCGCCTGCTCCAGCCTACAGCAATACCGGTGTCCCACGACGGGGAATAATGTAGCAATCCCAAGCTCTGTCCAGGGACACGCACTCACACCTGCTCCGGAGGGAGAAGACTTTTGGAAAAAGCTAGTTTTTGGAAGCAGCAACCTCTTGGCATCTTCTGGAATCTGTTGGTTTTTTTTTTTTTTTTTTTTAAATCGAAGCCTAGATGACTAATCTGCTTTTAATCATGACTGTAATCTACCTCTCTTGTCTTTTTAACCATGCTGTTCTCTGGATCGAGCAAAGCCCGTGGGAAAGGAGGAGACTTCCAAGGGTGAAGCTGCTGGCACAGAGCTGTGGCCGTGCGGCGCGGAGCCGGCCCGTGGCGCCCGCTCCCTGTGGTTTGAATAAGCTTGGATTTATCAGGGTTTCTCGAAAGGCAGAATTTCTTGAAACCTCCCACTTCCCTTCATCTGCATCAAATCTGTTTCTGTCCTTGCGTGCCACCTGGTCTGGCCACGCTGGCCAGTCCTGTGTGGTCACCGCTGTGACCAGAGAGCCCCGGCCACCGCCTCCGGCAGGATTGAGGAGTCGTCGGGGCAGCGCCACCTGCAGGGGTCGGATCCTGTCCCCAGTTCAGAGGTTTCACAGGACTTGGCCCGCCAGGACCCCTGCCCCTTCTCCCACCTCTCACTGGTTCCTTTAGTTTGTAAGGATCGATGATTTTAATCTTATTTTTCAGTAGCATATCCCAGGTGCAGTTACAGTTGCATTAATTCTGATTTAGCGTTTCCCCCCCTCAGTTGTGGTACAGATGTAATATATGAGTTATAATGTGAAAAGCTTCCCAAAATAATCCGCCTAGAGATAGGAGGGGCTGGCTGAAGTCTCTACTGTATTTGTTCCCAGCTTTTCTTGCCATCCCAGCCCAAACCTGGGGCCGCCTCTGCCCTCGTGCCAAGGCAGAGGAAGGACATCCTGGTTTGTCACCCGGTGCCACTGGAAGAGCTTTGGCCTGTGCTGAGAACAGGAACGATTGTTTCTGAGCCTCATTTATGAACTGGATGCCTGTCTTGCCAGATGAACTGTTCTCACACAGAGCTCCCAGGGCTCCCAGTGCCCGGGCCAGGGCTCCTGCTCAAGGCAGCACCTTCTTCAGCTGCCTCCTTCCCTGCTCCTGGCTGCTCCCAGCCCTGGCATTGCCTTCCCTTGCCCTGGGAGCTAGGGAGGGTTGGAGCTGGGGGAGCTGCTCTGCTTTTTGGGGCTGCACTGCTCTCTGGGCCCAGCTCTCACAGCACAGTGGGCATGGGCAGGGAGCAGGTTGCAGATGTTTGTAGCGTGTTGTTGCCTTTTCTTGCCCCGGGCTGGGGAAGGGGACAGGGTCTAAGCTGGGCCACCCCAGCAGTGGCTTTGTGGGGACAGGGGGCTGGACCTGAACCTCCCTGGCCACGTCGGGCATTACGTCCTGCCTGTGCCTCGCCAAGGCCCCGTGGCCAGGCAGGGCCTCGTGAACACTAACCCAGACCAGCTCCCTGCACCACCCCAGCTGAGCCAGTAGCCCCAGCTCTTTCGCCTTATTTATTTTGAAGATGGTGGGTCTGTCCCGTGGGCCCATCACCCCCTGTGCCACCAGCAGCAGGGCAGGGATCCCCTGAGCACCCCACCAGGGCCCTGCTTTCTCCTTCTGGTTCTTCTCCTGCCTCATTCCCTGTTTATTTTTACTGTTTTTTTTTTCCCAATGTTAAAGCAAAAAGCAATATTCTGGGACTCCCTGAGGCTGTATCACACCAGGATCCTGCAGTGGCAGCACCGGTCAATCCACTTGTGCTAAGGCAAACTGGAAAGGGGGTGGTGCAGGGGGCATGGGGGGGCCACAGGGCCATGGCGGGACAGAGCCTGTTGTAAGGAAAAAAAAAAAAGAAAATGAAAAAAAAAAAAAAAAAGAGGAAAAAAATTTGTATAAAGACGTTATTTTTGTACTACATCAGAACTACTCCTGCATGTCGGCAATAAAACTTCATACGACAGCCCGGCGACCCCAGAGGGAAGGGGTGGGAGGGGTGGGTGGGATGGGGGGTTTTGGGGTCTTCATGTGCTCTGGAGATGCAGAGGAGTGGGGGGGGAGCCCAGGCTCTGATCAGCGGCCCCATGGGACCCCCCAGCCCTGTCCTGCCCCCAGGCCCCGGGCCCTGAGCCACCCCCTGAGCCCGTCCCTCCCAGCCCAGCCTGGAGTGGCCACTGGGGCCAGTGCTGGGATGTGGAGCCTCGAGTCCCCGAGGTCCGGCCCCACCAGCCCTGGCGTGTCCCTCACCTCACCGTGGGGCTGAGCCAGGCCCACCCTGCGGGCTCCCCACCTCCCTGGGGCTGCTCCTTCAAACCCAGGGCGACCGCTGGGCCTGAGCGAGGCTGAGCCCCTCAGCCCGCAGGGCTCGCCCCGGGTCCGGCACTGCCGGCACAGCCAAGCCCGGCCTGGCTGGGACGGGGCCTGGAGCCGTCTGTGCCCCGCTCCGGGGCGGTTCCAGCGCAGGGCCCAGCGAGGCGTCCCGGGGGAGCGGGACGAGCCCCGGCCCCGCGCCCCGCTCAGCCCCGGCCGGGGCTGCCATTGGCTCCGGCGGGAGCGCTGACCGCCAGCCGCCTCCGAACTATTTCCTGTTGCTGCAGCGTTAATGCTAAACAGACCTTGCTCTCTCTTCCCTCGCTCCAGCCAAAGTGCAGCGGCTCTGCCTTCCCGCCCCGGTGAGTACCGGCCCCGGGCACGGCGGGTGTCGGGGCTCGGTCCCGTCCCGGCTCGGGTGCTCTGGCCTGGGGGGACGCGGGGCAGTGCAGGGACACGGGCTGGGGACACAGGGCTCGGTGACAGGGCTCGGTGACAGGGCTCGGTGACAGGGCTCGGTGACACAGGGCTCGGTGACAGGGCTCGGGCTCTGTAGGGACGCAGCGGTTGAAGATGCGGAGCGGGCGGATTGCGGGCACAGTGTGATAATGCTCGGGGACACAGCGCTGACAGCTCGGGGTTCGGCTCTTGGGGACGCTTGGGGACCCGCAGGGCCCTACAGCCAGCCCGGCCCTCAGCAGCACCCCGGGGATCCCTGGGGCTCCACGGTGGGGCTGTGCCCCTCCAGCCCCACTGCAGCCCCTTGTCAGGGCAGGACTGGCCGTGCAGCTGCTCCACGGGGAGGGCACCCGCCCCTCCTGGGGACCCCCCCTGGCCCCGTTTTGGGGTGTCCCACTAGAGGGGCTGCCCAGCCCCGGGATGTGCCGCGGCCCCTCAGCTCTGGACCATCCGGGATGGTTTTGCTGATGTGTCACATTTTCTGCATTTCTTTCCTCATTCCTCCCTCCCTGGGAGCTCATTTCTGGGAATGAGCTCGTCCCCTCCCAGGGCCAAATTTCCTCCCGCCCTGCCCTGCCCATTGCCCTGCTGCCCATCCTTCCCGCTGCCCATCCTTCCCACTGTCCTGCCTCTCCTCCTGACCGCCATTGTGGCCTTTGCCCTGTGCCTGGCCTTGTCCCTGCCCTGCAGGGGGCCGGCAAAGGGCACGGCTGGAGCTGCTGTGGGGGACAGGGACAGGGCCAGGGGCAGGGACAGGGACAGGGACAGGGCCAGAGACAGGGCCAGGGCCAGGGACAGGGCCAGGGACAGGGGCAGGGACAGGGACAGGGACAGGGACAGGGACAGGGCCCCAGGAGTGTGTGGATCTCACGTGTGCCCACGAGCACGGGCGGCTCCCTGCAGGCCCCGCCTGGCGCTGGGACCCTGCCCTGCCCCGTGCCCCGTCCCATGGCACAGAAAGGCTGGCCCGGTGCCACGGGCCCGCCTGATGCCGTGTCCAGGAGGAGCCGGATCCGTCCCGGGCCCTCAGGAAGGACGGAGGGCGGTGGGAGTGGGGCGGCTCCAGCTCGGCATCCCTGGGGTTCCAGCCCTGGATGGGGCAGCCCAGCCCAGGCACCAAGCCCTGCTCAGCTGGAGCTCAGCGAGGAGCCCCCGGGTGCACCAGGCACGGCCTTGGAAGGGACAGGGGACCTGGGGGGGGGTCCCAGCCCCCTGCAGAGCGTCGCTCAGCCCGTGTCCCGCAGATGCCGAACATGTGCCGTCCCTGGAGCCGCTGAGAACTGCCGGGCACAGGATGGAGAGCCGCCGGAGGGACATGGAGCTGCTCAGCAACAGCATGGCCGCGTACGCCCACATCCGAGGTGAGCCGGGGGCTGAGGCTGGGGGGGCCCTGACCCTAACCCTAACCCTAACCCTAACCCTGACCCCCTCCGTTCCCCCCGCAGCCAACCCCGAGAGTTTCGGGCTCTATTTCGTGCTGGGCGTTTGTTTCGGGCTGGTTCTCACGCTGTGCCTGCTGGTGCTGCGCTTGTCCTGCCGGCCCCCCCCACGACCCCCGGCCCGCCCCGCCGACCTCAGCGAGGACGACGAGGACGAGGATGAGGATGAAGAGGACACCGTGGACCGCGCGGCGTCTGAATCGCTGCTGCCGGTGACCGAGATCCCTCTGGAGAGCCACGGCCCCGGGGATGGGGCGCTGGCCGTCAATGTGTTCGCGTCCGCCGAGGAGCTGGAGCGGGCGCAGCGCCTGGAGGAGCGGGAGCGCATCATCCGCGAGATCTGGCGCAACGGGCAGCCCGATATCCTGGGCTCCGGCACCATCGGCACCCTGGGCCGCGTCCACTATTACTGAGGCCGGGGTAAGGGGCTGCCCTGGGCTGTCCCTGCACCGCGGAGAGCCGGAGCCCGGCGTGACGGGGCTGGACTCGCCCCCGCCGCTGCGGGACACGACGCACTTTGAGCCATTATTGGTACGACGGCTGGAACCAGCCACAGCCCCGGGACAGGGACAAGGACAGGGTTTGACCCCGTGGGGCAGGGCCGGGCTGGACATCTCTGTGAGCCCCCAAACCCCACAAACATGGTGCTGTTGTACACGAACTGGACACAGGGACGGTCTCGGCCCCTCCCCGAGCCAATTCCCTTCCCGGCCCCACTAAAATTAGCCGGGTGTTTTCCGGCACCGCCCGCCGTGACCCCGCGCCCCGAGCCGGGCGGATGTTCCCGCTGGACTCGGGGCCGGCCGCTGCTCCCCGGGGATGCGGCAGCTCCCGCCGCATCCTGCCCCAGTCCCACTGGGGCCCCACTGCCCCCTCCCCGGCAGCTTTATAAAAATAGCTCCTTCCCAGGCTGGTTCTCCCCCCGCCGCCAGCGCCAGCAGCATCCAGATGTTTTCCAGATGTTCTCCAGTGGCTGGAGGCCAGGATGGGCTGGGGCTGGGGCTGGAGCTGGCCTGGGAAACTGTGCGGGGGTGGAGGAGGAGGAGAGGGAAGAGGAGGAGGGGGAGGAGGAGGAGACGCTGCCCCAGCCCAGCCACGGGCCCTGGTGGGACTCCTCGTGCCCTGGTGGGACCTTTTGTTCCCTTTGACCAGCCCAGCCTTTGAGGGGCATGGCAGCCAACAGCAGAGCCCCGAGCAGCCCCACACAGCACTTTGTACCCAAAATACTTTATTTTAAACAATTTTTGTAGGTCCTGGGGCTGTTATGCTTCAAGGAGCAGTGCCTGGGGATGGTGGGGTGGGCATTTGTACCTGGTGGGTGCAGAATGGGCTGGGGGCAGCGAGGTCAGGGGGGCACACAGAACCATGTGCCACCCACCTGCCCCACCCATGGGTGGGCACGGCAGCCCCCAGGCTAACAGGGCAGCACCTTCCTCACTCGCTCGACCTCTGCCTGTGGGGAGAGGCTGTGATTGTTGGGGGGCACAGGGGAGCCCGGGACAAGGCAGCCCCTGCCAGGGACTCACCTGCAGCGCCTGGCGCTGAGTCCTCTCCTGGCACAGCTCCTGCCTCAGCTCCTGCAGGTCCTGCCTGCAACACACCGGGATGGCTCAGCTGGGGCCAGAACAGGCAGCAAATGGGAGCCACTGGGGACTCCCTGACAGCCCCATCCCCACTCACAGGTGCTGGACTCGCATCAGGTCCACAAGGATGTGCAGGGTCCGGACCTCAGCCTTTAGGTCCTCCAGGGCCAGTGACCTCCCCTCCAGCACCTCCAGCCCTTCTGTGCTCCATGCTGGGACAGGTGCCTGCCCCGTGCTGGGGATGGGGGCACAGAGGGCAGCACGGGGCAGCCCCTGGGGCTGCTCCCCCCCACGGGGACCCCCCACACTCCCCAGGACGATGCTGGGTGGTCTCTGGCCGGGTACTCGTGGCCGCGTGGCTGTGGGGTGGCTCAGCCTGGCTGTGGTAACTGAAACAGTGTCAAAGCCATTGGCCTCTGCCAAAGAAAGAACAGGAGTCAGCACCTGGTGCTCAGCAGGGCCCAGCCACCCCTGCAAGGCCCCTGCATCCTACCTGGATCACCGGCTCTGGCCCATTCCATGTCAGCTGAGGTGCTGGGCTGGGGGTCACTGGGCCTGGGGACAGCAGAGGTGTGAAGTGGCACAGCCAGGGAGCTGCCAGCCCCACGCCAGGGCCAGCCATGAGCGCTGTGACATTGCAGTGGCCCCCCAGCACAGCCATGTGTTCCTTACTTGGTGGCCAGCACAGGGGCTGGTTTGGTCTTGGCAGGAACAGGGGGAGCAGGAGCCATCCTCTTGGTGAGGGGGAGCTTGGTGGGTTCCATCCTCGCTGGTGCTGGGAGCTCTGGGGAGAGGCAGGAGCAGGGCTGGGGCTGGGACCAGCACTGTCAGACAAGAGTGGGGCAGGAAGCGCTTCCTGCCCGTGACATGCCCTGGCCCAGGGACTCTCCCAGGCACATCCCTGTCCTTCCCTCTGCTCCAGCCCAGGACTCACCCAGGGTGCCCCGTCCTCACCCTCCTTGTCTTTCACTGTGGTTGCAGCTTCTGGGGAGCAAAGGGGCTCCTCAGACTGGGGAAGGATCCTTGTTGCAGCCTCTCCCAGTCCCACATCAGCCCCACACCAGCCCCACTGTGGTTGGCGCTTCCTCTGTGTGTGGTGGAGCAGGCGGCTGCAAAGCTCCCGAGCACCAGCACTGCAGCAGGGGCAGGATGTCATCCCGCCACCTTCCCCGGCACAGCAGCATCCCTGCACTGCTGAGCCCTGGGCTCACACCAGGACAAGCCCGCTGGCATGTGGGATGCAGGACATCAGGCCATGGGCACAAGCCCATGGGCCCCCCTGTCCCCATGGCAGGCCCCACTGTCCCCATGGCAGGCCCCACTGTCACCATGGCAGGCCCCACTGTCACCATAGTTGGCCCCACTGTCATCATAGTTGGCCCCACTGTCATCATAGTTGGCCCCACTGTCCCTGTGGTGGGTCACCATGTCCCTGTGATGGGCCAGCAGCCCTGATGCTGCCTGGTCCCTGCTGCTGCCACCAGCACAGTCCTTGTCACAGAGGCCTGGCAGACACCAAAAATGGTGCTGGTATTACCCACCCAAAGATACTCCTGAAGCCCCAAGGGCTGTGGGGATGAAGACACCCCTGTCCAAGGCCCCAGTGAGAGCCCAGGGCACAGGGGTGGTGGTGCCCAGCAGTGCCCAGCATCCTGCCAGCCCCTCACCAGCAGCTCTCTCAGACCCCAGGGCACGGCACAGCCCTGGAGCCGTGTGATCTCACACAGGTGCTGCCGTCGGGATGATCCCCATGCACAGGACCCTCGGAGCCGCGGCTGCTCCCTCCTACCTGCTGCTGCGGGGCTGTCCCCGAGGCCGAGCCGTGCCAGGCCAGGCTCCCCCCGAGGCCGAGCCGTGCCGTGCCAGGCCAGGCTCCCCCCGAGGCCGAGCCGAGCCGTGCCGTGCCAGGCCAGGCTCCCCCCGAGGCCGAGCCGAGCCGTGCCGTGCCAGGCCAGGCTCCCCCGGCCCCACACCGCGCACGTGATGCCGGAGGAAATGGGCTCGCCGCTGGGAAGGAAGTTGAAGCAGAGCGCACCTCGGTGCGGGTCCACACCGCATCCCTGTGCCCCACCCTGCGGGGCGAACGCGCTCCCCGGACCCACCTCGGGCCCGTCCCCGGGGCTGCTCGGCCACCCCGCCGGGACAACAAGGCTCTCAGCACCGCGTGGACACCAGGGCCAGACTCACAGGACTCTCTGTGCTGGGGCGGCAGCGTGGCTTCGGCTGCGGGAGAGGGTAAGACCGCAGGGAGGAACCGCTGGTACAGCAGAGACCCCAGAGCCGTGTCCCCCCTGGCCACCCCCAGCTCGGAGCCCCCAGGCACCTCCCCCGGCCCCGGGCAGGGCTGGGCCATCTGTGCCCCCGCAGGGCACGGGGTGGGCACTGGGGCTCCCTGCGGGACAGAGCTGTGCCTGCGGGGGGAGCTGGGGCCAGCACAGACCCGCCGGCCGGGACCGCAGCCGGCCCGCGGTGACAGCTCACACCCGCCCGGCTCTCACAGCGGTTCCTTCACCCTCGGAAGTGAAACCCAAACCACAGAGGGGCCAAAACCAGACTGTGAGCGCAGGGGGTGGTGTGGCCACGCTGTCCCTCTGCAGGGCCTGAAGGGTCAGGGTGACACCAGGGAGATCTTGGCTGGTCCTGGCCCAGGAGACCAGAGTGGATATTCCTTTTGGCCAAAAGCATCTGACCCAGCAACACCAAACTGGGAGCAGGAGAGGGGCTGGGAATGAGCCGTGGGGCAGAGAAGGATGGCAGAACAGAGGTTCCACTGCAGAGCCCAGGCCAAGGAGCTGGGAACACTGGGCACCCATCGAGGTCGAGTGTGAAGGGAAGCAGCAGCCGTTAACTCAGCACTGGCCCAACACCCTCACCCAGAGCAGGCAGGAAAGCTGAACTCCTGCAAAGGCTGCACACCCAGCAGCCCCCAAGCACCCTCCCTTGGGATGGCAGCGATGGAAAAGCAGCTGCTGCTGGGCACTGGGAGGGCAGATCTCCCGTGGGATCTCCTGGGAGGAGCTCAGGTGTGGGAAGGATGGAGCTGGTCCTGGGCATGGGTGACACAATCACTGCTGGCAGTGCGCTGGGGAAGGGCCCGTGGCTGTGCCACCACTGTCCCCAGGCAATTACTGCCACAACAGGGGCTGAATGATCTATTAATGCATAAAACCCAACAGGGAGTTGCTCCTCTGTTGCTCCAGGCACTCGGTCCTTTTCAGGCTCCCCCCGGCAACTCAGGACACAAACCAAGCAGAGTTACACCTACGACTTATTTTATTGTATTTTATTTGCATAAACAAACTTCGGGGCTTTGCTAAACAGGAACTGTTCAAGTCAAAACAAACCAAACTCTAGCTGGTGTGTGGGGAACAGCACAGCAATCCTGGGGAGAGGGACAGGGGGAGCAGGGGCACGGCTGTGCCTCCCCGCCCAGGCTCAGAACCTGGCCGGGAACCCTCCACAAACTGCTCCAGAGTATCTTTAAAGTAGAAGATAAAAAGAAATGCATCCTAAGGGCCGTCCTCAACCAGCTCAGGAGGAATCTGCCTTTTGGTTTTTATAAAAAGATTAATAAAAAATATTGAAAAATTCTCATCTCCATTTATATTTTTTTTCCCCAAGAAGAATTCGGAAGTTCCTTAGAAAACTGTGTCACCTTGGAAAGGGCACTCGGGTCACAACCAGCTGCAGGGAGGAGACACAAATGCTACAAGCAGTTTGGGGTCCAGCACACACCAGGCCTAATAACTGAACACAAACAGTGGCCAGAAGTAGGGTGTATTTTTTTTTTCTCTTTTAAACCATGCTAATTTTGTTAACTTCCAACATAAAAGGAAAACAATCATTTTTAAAAGGCCCTAAACTCAACTGTTACATAAAAAAAAGTTAAAAAAAAAAAAAAAAAAAAAAAGTCATAGCAGTTTGGTCCCAACAAGTGAACATTTAGATGTTTACTCACATGCTTCATTGTTTTTTTATTTATAAGAACCAAAAATAGTTTCCAAAATTATCTCTGAATTGATGCTACTACGTATGTAAAGGCCTAAAATAAGCAGAATTTAGAAAATTGAATACACAATAGGGGAGGAAAATTTGAGCGGGCGAGTGAACCCCGACTGTCACTGGGTCAAATTATAAAAGAGAAACAAAATGTCAGAACAGGTGGGGTCGGGTGGGCACAAACTAAAACCACATCGTCCTCAAAGCCTGTTACCAAAAAATAACCGACCATCCGTAAGGTCACAGAGAAGGGAAAAATCTGGGGTCTCACCCAGCGCTTGACCGTATCCAGTCCAGAAGGGAAGTCTTTGGGAAGAGAAACTCCAGGAGCGGATCCGAGCGTAAATGATGGATCAGTCCCAGTCCGTGCTTGGGGAGGCTGAACTCTGGAAATGCAGTTAAATAACGTCGGGATGGTTTCCGAGCTGCTGTCCAGGGCTCTGCTCAGCACGTGGGGGATCACCCTGACACCCCAGCACCAGCCTGACCCCTCCCCTCCTGCCAGGGCTCCCAGAACCGCGCGGACCCCGCGGCTACTCGGCCGTCGTCTGCAGGGCGTCCTTTTCCTCCCGGTTTTCCGTTCCGCTCTCGTCGTCTTCGATTTCTCCCTCTTCCCCACTGAACTTGTCATGAGCCCACTTGGGGCTGGTGCTGGACTTGCGGAACATGAAGCGGCCTCTTCCCCGGGGGAAGGCGCCACGGCCGCGGCCCCTGTTCACCCACTTGTCCGTGCCCTCGCCCTCGCGGTCGTCGTGCTGCACGGGAAGCCAAGGACAGCAGGTGAGACAGGCTGGCACCGCCCTGCACCGCGCCTCTGCGACCGCCCTTGGGGGATCCACTTAATGGGAACCACTCTACAGGGAGCAGGAACAAGCTCTCTTTAGGCACGAGCCGGCAGCTTTCCCGTGAAGTGTCACCCGAAGCCTTACCTGGTGTGTCAGTGACAGCGGGTGCTTTCACCTCTAAAGCACCTGAGACCCGACACACCTGGAGCACACGGGTGTCTCAGCACCCAGGTACGTACCAAGTAGTATTTCTTGCTCTTAGGCGTGTACTCGGGGTCCCACTCCTCCTCTCTGCTGCGCTTCTGGAAGTCGTTGTTGCCGCCGCTGTTGCTGTTGTTGTTGCCTGAAAAGTTGCCTCTGCCCCATCCTCGCCCTCGAGCTCTGAATTGCTACAACAGCAACACAAAGGAGAAAAATGGAACGGCTGCAGAGGCAGTATCCTCCCACCCCAGCCAGCTTCCAGGGCTCCCAAGATATCCAACACCCCTGCTCTGACCATCCAAAACACCTTTAAAACCTAACACTAAAGCAAGAGGACAGCTTTAGTGTGGCTGCACCACACCCCCCTGCGCTTGTGGTTTTGGGTTTTTAGTTCATCTGATGACACAGCACATCACACTTCCTGTAAAGCTGATGAAGATCACGTAGAGGCACTTCCAGGGCAACCCCAGGCAGGCAAGACCCCTCTGTACATGGACTGCAAACATGGCTGTGGCCAAATCCCAATGGAAGCACAGTGTGTGTCCATTGGAATGCTCAGCATCACTAATGCACAGAAGCTTCCAGGCTTTGTTCTGCTCCTCCCATCTGGGGTTTGCTGCCCACAGCACACCCCCAGCAGCCTGGTTTATGCCCCAGACCTGGAGTGATTCCACTAGAGCTCATCATCCTGGGGCTTCTCCTCCAGGGCAGCTTTAAATGAGCAACACAAAAGGGCCACTTCCTCCCCACTTTGAGAATCAACCCCCAGGGCACAGGTGGAGAACATCTGGAGCCAGGGAGGAGAACACTTACAAAGGTTCCTCTCGCTCTTCCTCTCTCATTTGGACCAGTGAATTCCTTAGTCCCAAGCCGGGACTTGTCAAAGCCAGTGGAGCTCTCCTCCCTCTCCTCAGTCTCCTCGGGATACTCCTCTGCCTTGACTGAATGAGAGGACCACGAAGATGAAGAGCTGGACCTGGATCTCTCACGCACCCGTCGGTGTTTCCTGTTCCAGTGATGGGAACGGAGGGGAGTGGGACACAACAGCATTAGGAACTCAGCTGTGACCCATCTGATACAAAACCACTTCATTATCACTCTCTTATCAATGCCACGCTCTCCTTTTCCTACTACAAGAGGAAAACTTATAGTAAGAGCTCAGGCTTTAACACAGGGCCCAAGATCTCTCCAGAAGGAACTTGTTGCCTTCTCCTAAGGCATTTACACCATCTGCTCTCAGTGTAGCATGCATCCATGGAGTTTCAGTCAAAATTAAGCTAATAGAAAGGGATTAAATGAATATCAAAGCCAAGTCATTTTAACATGGCCGTTTCTCTCTGACACAACAGGAACAAGAAGGAAAAGTGACTCACCCATCCCGACATATGGAGCTTTTCCCATCTACCTTTTACAATTATTTAGTGTTTCTGAGAGATACAATGATAGCGAGACCACACGCAGAGGGTTTTGCTCAGGCCACTGGAGGAGTTATGTCACAGGTGCACAACTGTGTGCACAACTGTTGTACACGGTGTCGTCTCCAACCTGAGCAGCAGAGACACGAGAGGCACAAGGAAATGGCTACTGGGTTTCCTACATACTTTTTCTTTGAGCCTTTGTGACTTTTCTCCGTTTTCTCAGTTGATCTTTCCCTTGAGTGACTTGAATCTCTCGAGTCCACCGACTCCCTGGATTTATCGCGTTTAAGATCTCTTTCCTTATGTTTTTTACGGCGTTCAATATCAAGGCGCAGATCAACAGGGTCGTCCTTATATTTCCCTTCAGCCTATAAATGCAGGGGAGAGGGAGGGCAGAGTTGAACACAAGGTCTGCAGTGCTCCAGCTCAGCACCATTTACTTTGCTACTGACTGCACAGACTTCTGGAGAACTGGAGTTTAACTGAGCACTAACGAATATTCCACTTTAAGATGTCAAATAATGCACTATTAAAGTAAGTCTGCCTTCGTCAGAATTCAATTTTCCTACACTTAAAATCACTGCTTCTTAAACTTTTAATCTCCTCTTTAAACAGCATTAAAATAAACAGTCTGGTAGAGGGGAGGGAGACATGGAAGCTGACACTAATTGTACACCACAGCCAGCAAGGATGTGAACAACTGGGGAATCCCATCCAGCTGATTATGGATCACAAGCACAGTGTGGCAGAGCTCTCTGATGGCCCATGGGTGCACCTGAGGTGCTGCTGACAGTCTCACCTGGGCAGGGGCCAGAGGGATTTTAATCCCCAGGTCTAGAAGTGACACTCTGGGAGAAGCAAAAGCTCTTTGCTGCTTGGAGCTACCCAAGATTAGTGATCCAAAGGGCAGGAGGGGGCCAGTGAAAGGCAGCATCCAAAGGGTCTGGGAGAAGACCAACATCCCATGGACAGGGAGGCATTACTAGGTCTGTCAGGACGATTTACTTGGTGCAGATGCCACCTACAGCTCCTTCCCCTGGGCTGGAGGGCACCGTGTGACAGGTGCCACAAAGGCCCACAGACACAGTGTGTGTGTCTCCCACAGTCCTGCCAAGTCTGCTAAAGCAAGCTGGTGTCTCACAGAGCAAAAACCCACCAGCTGCATGGAAAATTAAAACTAAATTTACATTGCTAATTAAAAACAAACATAAAAGACACCTGGTAACGCTTGCTCTGAGCTGTATTTAAATTGGTACATCAAGAAGGGATTAGGAGTTTCTCTGGGAAAGGAGCAGTTGTTTTCCCTGCACCTCCTTTGAGCCCTGTGGCACCTGGGTGAGATTCTGCTGCCTGCCCAAAGTGACAGTGGCTGTGGTTTGACAAACAGGCAATGGGGCAGCAGTAGGGCTGCAGGAAGCCTTACACCTTGTTGGTAACAACACCCAGCCTCAGCCATTGCTACTGCATTTACACAACACTCATCCTGGGAACTGTACAACTTGATATGCAACATACATCAAATTAATCGTCTTCAATTAAATACAAAAGGATTAGTAATTCTCTAGCTGTTAAATTTTTTACTTACATGAGTTTCTAACCACTTTTTTGTTTAAATAAATATGTCAAATAACGCAGGAGTGAGAGCAGGCATTTTGTTTTGGTATTTTGCTCTTCTACTTTCCCCAGGCAAAGAGCTTTAATTTCTACTCTGAGAATAAAACTGCTCCCAACACGATGGATGACAGATAAGTGACAAAATCGGCAGCAGCTCCCTTATGTGGCACAGCAAACACCTATTTGGGTTTGGGAGGGCACGTCTGTTTCACGGAAGGCTGGCGAGCTGTTTGGAAACCACGTTTATAACACACTCTGCCAAGCTGATGCTCAGAGTTCAGGCCCATCAAATCCATCTCACCATCGTCCATGTCAAGCCACAAGTGTGTTTGGAAAAAATCGAAAACAAATATGAAACAAGTAAGGTTTCAGCAGGACTGGTTAAAATCTCTTCAATGTAAATATGTATGAAGGTGAATAAACAAAGGTTAAAATCTCAAACATTTTACGTTAAGCCTTTTTTATGATTGTTTACAGTGAGTGCAATGGCTTAACATTCATCTACTCAGCAAAGCTAAAACACTCAATTCCAAATGCTCTGGATCTAAGACAAGTGCTGAATGTTAAAGTAACAGCAATCAACAGAAATGGCACAGTCAGTTGTTAGAACAAAATTTATCATCTGCTTAATAGTGTATCTGCTTTAGCTCAGC
Source organism: Zosterops lateralis (assembly GCF_965231275.1). NCBI lineage: Eukaryota > Metazoa > Chordata > Aves > Passeriformes > Zosteropidae > Zosterops > Zosterops lateralis. Next base: position 3,020,922 of record NC_139788.1, read on the forward strand.
ATTTAGTTTTACTTTCCTCTTTTTGACATGCATGTCTTTGAAAACATGGTTGGCAAAATTGCACGTAACAATGGAGTTAATCATACTTACAAGCAGAAAAATATCACAAAAAGTCTCTTCTCTCATCATGGGCACTTGTTCCAAAAATCCTCTCTTTTTTCTCAAGCTCACCTCAATTGACTTTGGGGTCATTTACCATAGTCTAACCACTTCACAAAGGTTGTTGATACATTTTTAATAAAAATTAACCCTTTGTAGTTCATTTTTAGAATTATGCCCATCCTTAAAAGAAAAACACAAACTTAAGTAGAGAGTAATTTAAACAAAAACATCACTGTTAAGTTCATGCCCAATGCACTCATTTTGTTGAATTAAACTAATCAGAGTAACAGTTCACCTTGAAGCCAGGATCTCTGGAGCTTTTCGATTCCTCTTGAGAGAATCCATGTTTTCTAAAAGTACTTGGAGATATATCTATCCTCCTAAAGCAAAAAAACCCAAAAATACACAGATATAATCTTGCTCATAAGAAGAACCTGAAGATTTTAGATCAAATGTTCTTTAAAGCACACCAGTATTTCCAAAGGTATTTAAAACTCCCCATATTTTTTCCCTTTTTTTGGCTGAAGGTAGTTATATACTTGAATTATTCCAGAGTTTAAGAAATGAAATCTGGAATACTTCTGCAATGTTAAGACAATGTCTAATGGCACCAACCTGTGGATTTCAGGGCTCTTTTTGTTTTTAGCTGCATCTTGTTCCATTCCTTTCTTTAGATATTTGGTAAAGCGTTCATTCAGTGTCATTGCTGAAGACCCAAAGTGATGCTCTGTCAGGGGGACAAACAAACAATATCAAAGTATTAGTGCCAGTTTTGTAAAAAGACAAAGCCCACCCATCCCACAGCTTGTTAAAACCCAGGTGCAGGTCAGTGAAGCACTGTGGGAATGAGCTCTAACGCTGCTGACAAACTGCAGTTTCAATTTTTGGTGTTTCAGTTTCATTTCTTCGAGCAAGTCACAAGTTCATCAGAACTCAAAATTCTAAGTCCCAGACCCTGAATATTTCTCAGGTAAAAACAAGAACACCTTCTGCCTGTGCAAAAGAGTATTTATGTAAATAAAGATGACTGTGATCACACTGCTGCTCTCATCTCTGGAATATCTGCTGGAAAACAACTCCAGGCATTTTGACTGCAGAAACCCCACTTATTTGGCCAAGGGAGGAGTGAACCTTCCCTGAGGACACACAGACTCCTGACCCACCTCTTACATGATGGACTATAGTCACTATGTGCTGGGCAAACAGTTCAGAAGGGCTTCGCTGGGACTGAGCCGACTGGATGTGATGGAAAATGGAGCGGAATTCCTGCTCCTTCTTGTTGCTGTGCACGAGATCCCGGCAGAGCTTGCGCTCCTGAGCCAATATGCCACTGGGACTGGAAAAAAAAGAGCTCATGAGACAGAAGAATGAGGTAAAAGGGAGCAATTTAAGGTTTAATTCTGCAGGAGCTGGGAGATCAGGGATGGTTTATGTTGTTAGTAGGGAGGTACCCACGAATACTCAAAAGTATGAGCAAGGAGCTCTTTTAAACATCCCTAAACACGCTGCTCCAGCTTACTGAGATAATTCAGGTCACTATTCTAATGCTGTATGGAGAATAGGAGTAGTAAAACACATGGCAGAGAATCAAATGGATTCAAGCAGCACAGTAGTTCCCCTGCACAACTCAGCTTTCCTCAGCCAGGAGCCACTGAGTACCTGACTCCATCTGGGGCTCTTCCCAGAGCCTGGTGTGTCCTAAACTAATCTTGCATCAAGTCATAGCAAAGGTCAGGAAAAAGTTAATCTGTAGCTCCCAAAACCACAAATTGTGATGCAATGTTGCTTAGCCTTCCTCACACTTGGCAAGCACATGGGGATCTCAGGAAGAGAAACAGGAAAAAACATCACTACTGAGACTGCTCAAAAGCTGGCAGGTCCTTACCGTGCAAGATCCTCATCGAAGGAATCCATTCGAATATTGACCTGGGCCTCACGAGTAATGGAAAAGGAGGATTTGCCAGGAGTTAGCCCCTCTACTTTGGTGCCTGATTTCTCTTTCACCTCAGAAGCTTTCCTTGGTGGAGGGGAAGAGCTTTTTTCCTGGCTTGACTTGTAAGTGGTCACTCTAAAATTCTTTTCAGGTACAAAACCTCTGTGACCAGGTTCAGATCTCTTGGATCCTTGTCTCTCTTCTTTTTTGGATCTTTCAGAATAGCTTTCCTCCTCCATTTCATCAGATTTCCTTTGCTTCTCTTTCCCAGGTGGCAGGAACACCACACCTTCCCATTTTCCTGACCTATCCTCTTCTTGACTTTTACTTGAAGTCGCTACGACTTTAGACATAAATTTGGGCTCATCATCAAACTCCGAATCTTTCCGGCTTTTTGCCTTGTCTTTCTTGTCCTGCTCATCTGTTTCATCTTTCCCATAATGACCTTCCTTGTGGAACTCCGGGACCTTGAGCTTGTCAAAGTCATCCCTGAACTTGTAGCGCTTGGGTGACTGGCTGCCACGGTATCCCTTCTCCGAGTCAGCTTTCGATCCGTACGAGTCAGATTTTGCCTTTCCATCTGTTGATCCCAACTCAGAGAAATTCCCTTTTTCTTTACTTTTTTCTTTCTCAGCATTTGTTACTTTCTGGTCTTTGTCTTTCCCATTCTCAGTCTTCTGCTCTTCCAGGTACCTGATCACAAACAGACATTACAGGAGGTTTGTTATTAGAGCTCAAGGAGGTCAATTCTTCAGTTCAAAGAGTCAAACTTCAGAGAACACCAAGCTATGCATGTACTGAAAACTGCCTCTAGGCCCTAAAATAATTAAAATGTCAAGCAGATTACTCAGCCTGAACTCAGACTTTTGTTCTCACTAAATTCAGCAAATGTACAAGGAGATGGATATGCAGAACTGACGGAATGAGGCTCAAGGACAAATCAAACCCAGCTGACCCACAGATGCATTGGAAGGAAAAGAGGAACATCTTACCCACTCCGTTTATTTACTTACAAACCTGGTTCAGGAGAACAACACATCAAACCTTTCAAATTGGGCTGTTCTGCTTTAAACAACACACTGGAAATAAAAGCCTCAAAAGCTACTTCAAATTTGGGATGCAAGTTTCATAGGTAAGCTAAATATTTCATGACAGACTGTAAACACAAATAAAAGCAAACAGGTTAACAGAGGAGAATATGCTGCTGGGAGAGATAAAACACTTCTGGTGAAAACAATTCAGCTGGTTTATAGCATCTGAACAGTTTTAAAGCATTCACAAATCAAAACCCTGGCTCTGTGGGACAGCAGGAAAGCCCACGGACACCAGCTCAGTGCTTTGGAAAGCCCAAATAAATAGTCACAGGAGTTTATTCCCTTTTTAAATTTCAGACATCCTTAATATAGAATCAGATCAAACCATTTTTAAAAACAATAAAGACTTGAAAGCTCTTGTGAACGGTGCTGTATCTTTTAAAAGAAAATGTCACCTTTGGGCATAATCTGCAGTGGACTAATCAAGAGAATGATGGAAGCAGATGCCTTCTGCATGGAAGGCTGTCTTCATTTTAGAGATGTATTTGCTGCTTTAGTTTCTCATCCTACCCACACACAGAGGCACAAGCACTGCAGCTGCATCTGCCTCAGGCTGCTTGCAGCAGGATATGCTGTAGGATTTAATTAATTTCTTCTAATTTACAGTACCTAACAATTCCAGAAGGCAACACTAAAATTGTCTATAACCAACACATACATCACCAGGAAATGTGAGCATCCAGCTGCCAAGAAACCTCCTTGGGCAATCTTCACTTCAAGTGTTCATGGGCTATGAACACTTTTGCAGGCAATATATACAATCTTTAGAACTATCCAAGCTGAAAAACCAATTCCAACTTCCTACAACTCTGGGCTGTGTTTTTTTCCATAATTCAGAAAGGACCAAGCTTAGAGCTGGCAGTTTGCTGGCACAGCTTCCCAGCTGAAGCCTGCCCCAGCCCCTTGCCCTGCTCACAGGGAGCTCCAACAAAGCAACCCCAAAAAAACAACCCAGCACCACAAAACACATCACTTGCCTCTTGGAGAAGGCTCCTCCCCCGGGAGCTGTGCCCTCCTCCTTCGGAGCGGCACCATACAGCGAACTGACGGGTGTGGGGCTTTTGCACACCGGGCTCTTTCTGGTGGGGCTCATTCCTGCCGAGCCGTGCTCGAAGGGGCTCTGGTGGGAGCCCCCCTGGAAGGAGGTGGAGCCGCTCTGGGCGGCAGAGCCCATCGGGGACGGGCTGGAGCGCGGCGGGCTCGACTTCTGCACGGGGCTGGGCCGGGGCGAGCGCCGCCGCACCACCACCGACTGCAGAGGGCTCTTGAGGGCAGGGCTGCGCTCCCGGGGGCTCAGCTCCGACACAGACCCTCTGGACGTGGAGCCCGTGCCATAGCTGCCCACATCTTGCCATGCTTTTGATCCCTCGGATGCCTTGGCGTCTTGAGCCCCGGCTCCTGAAAACTGCTGCTCCTTAGACTCCTCTCCTTGGTTATCTCCCGCAGCCTGGGACGCCCGGGCATCCTTGGAGGATGATTTCTTCTCCTTTCCAGATTTACGCTTGGAAGACTCGACTCGACTATGATTCGAGGACGAGCGGGAAGAGGAAGACCTCCTTGAGCGGTCGGAGGATGATTTATCAGAATTCCTGGAATGACTTCTGGACCGTGGGGAAGGAGACCTTCTCTTGGGCGAGCGGGAGCGCGACCTCCCCCTGCGAGGGCTGTAGGCCTGGCGGTAGTTTTGCCAGTTGGATCTGTAATTCCCATATCCTCCTCGGTTGTACTGGCCCCAGGGATAAAACCCTCGGTTTCGCCCACGGAAATAATACGGTCTCCGGTATCCTCTGTTGTGGCCTCTGAAATCTCGGTTCTGATAGACCCTTGGGTGGTTCCTTTCTCTGTTGTGAGATGGAGAATAGGATCTTGAACGAGACCTAGAACTGATTAAAAAAAAAATTATACAAATATTTTATGTTATAGTTTCTTTTTATAATTTATTTTTAGAGTTTATTCTTCTGCCACAACTTTTTATTTAAAAAATACTTTGAAAAACTCATTTCTAAGCTTTTAAAAGAAACTTCTTTGGTTTACCCTTACCTGATTGATGTATTACACTTTGCCATGAATAGGTTGCAGTGGAAATAACTTTTACCTGTGATATTGTCAAATATTTGATTTTGGGATTACTGCAGAGACCAGGATAGGCACACATTGCTCTCTGTTTCGCTGGGATGAAAATGGCTGCTATCCAGCTTCAGAAAAAGTGACAGATCTCAGGCATGCAGCCCTTAACAGCTCAAGGTCACGGTTATACCTCACCCACGAAGAAGTATTTTTAATGCAAATCACACTACTGTTATTGGAACACACCCCAAATCTCCCTCTCTTATCCCACCTTCAGGTGCACTTTAAAATTCTGATAATCCAGATGAAACTCCACTTCTTTGTCAGGCAAGTTCAATAAATGGCTACACCCCAAGAGCAGCAGGGCAGCAGTGGGGCGAAGGGCACGCTGCCCTATGGGTTCAAGCTCCCAAAGGTGCATCCCACAGCTCCATCCCACGGCTCCATCCCATGGCTCCATCCCACGGCTCCATCCCAAGGAGTTCCCGGGCAGGGACAGCCCTGGGACACCTCCACCGGGCACCACCAGGTGCCGCTGTGGACGCCGCCACCCGCATCCACAAAATCCAAATCCTGGAACGCACAAACCCTGGAAAAACGCACAAACCTCTGGAAAAACCGCAGATTCCAGAGGCTAATTGTCCCGACAGCCTCCCCCATTAAACTGCTGCGGTTGTGTAACTGTTTAAAGGTCCCACTGTGGCTCAGATGCCAGAGCTGCAGGAAGGACTGGCCAAACTCAGAAGTTGAAATAGAAAAGAGATTTTTTCCGAATGGAACTTTAGCAAATAACATTCATTGGAAGAGTTTCTACAGCCCTTCCTTGCATTCCAGGCTCTGGCTGTGACACACACATTGGTCGTACTCCAGTGGACATGAACTTCCTCACACAGATCTCAGTGCTGCTCCTCACCTCTCACATTCCAAACCCCCAGAACCAAGAGAGAACAACCTGCTGCTGGAATTCCTACACAGTTAGCACACATGTGCAGCCTGTTTTAATTTCTTCCTCCTACCAAACAGGTCACAGTTTAGCAGGAAACTCTTATTCATACTCCAATCATTGCTAACAAACAGCTTAATGACCATTTTAACAGATTTTTCAATCCTTCAAACAACCAAAAAACTTATCTGAGACACCTCTTCATTCAAACAACAGCAATCAGAAGGAAAAGCAGAGAGGCAGGAGGCAGGGACCAGTTTTAACAAGCTCTAGTCCAAGGCATGAGGAACACAGACACTCAATTTTCAGACAACTGCTGCATCTGTGATCAATTATCAGCAAGGACCTGTCGTATGACACTTCCAAAATCTGTTCTAGTGCTTTAGAGAAGCTGCAGCAGGAAGATTTCACTCCAAAAGTTGCAGAGACTATTTACCAAAAATCTCTTTAGAAAAATACAGTACAAGTTATGCAGGAAAAGAAACACCAAAAGTGATAATTCCCCCAGCTCTGCCAGCCCTCGAAACTGCTGGCACTGCACTGCTCCAGGGCTAAATCCTCAGCATTTACAAGAAGTGAGAAACAAAGTCATAAAGAAAGCAGAAGATATTAGGCAGACTCCAACACAGCACTGCAACTTAGAAGAAACAGCAAACCTACCAAAAGAAGAATAAAACAATTTGTGGTGCATCCTGAAGGACACAGCAACAGCCTTTTATGCTGAGATCCCACCAGACCTACCTTAGAGCACATCCCAAGGCCAGGCGGGGTGGCTGGGCTGGGCTGATCCCCTCCATTCAGACTCTTTTTTTTTTTTTAAATAGGAGTTATTTATAAAGCAAAAGTAGCTTCAGCAGCAGCATAGAGGAAACAATCATGTCAGCACAGGGTGCCTTTTTCTCAACTGCCAAAGTTCCTTCACAGCTAGGAGACATTCCCAAATGAGCATGGATCTTCCAGCATTCCAGTTTCCTCCTGCAAAGGGCTCGGTTGGACTCAAGTCTCCGCCTCTGATTTAGTTTTGTCATGTCCTTCTTTCTCTAACTGTACATTCATTAGAGCTTCTGTATTTTTAAAATCTCTAACTGGTAACACTTGCATGTGTTCCCAGCCCAGTGGTATTCAGAATACGTGTCATTCATATGAGTGAAAAGGCAGGAGAACACCATTACACCCCATCCAACTGCAATGGCTTTGCCAGATGCAGAATGCTTAGCCAAGAGAGAAAAGGAAAAAACTGACATGCAGGGAAAACACAAGCCTGTAACTGGCCTGCTCAGAAGCAATTCAGGGAGACAGGAACAACTATTACATACACTGAGCATTTCTTAAAATTAACTGCAGGAAAATTATCTTTTATTCACTTTATTTATCCCTCCAAGAGGATTTTTCCTGTTACCTGGCTCCTGCATGCCAAGGGGAGGGGCAAGAGAATATCAAAAACTGTCCCCACCTTTCACAGCAGTGTCTAAAACTGATATTAAGACTTGCTTGAATTCACTTCTCAAGAGGAGAAAAGCACATGACATCTGCAAAGACCCCTCAAGTCTGGGATCCAATATATCAAAGCCTTCTTAAAAAAGCTGAAGTCTCAAAACAAATATCTTGACTGTGCTGAAAAATATCATACTCTCGTAATTTATTTATTTATTTATTCACAATTTATTCTCCGAAGTGATTGAAAACACCCAAACAGCACAGATTGGCAGGAAACAGCCCGAGACAGGGGACGTTATCTGTCCTGGGATCTAATCAAAGCCTTTCCCTGGAAAGGAGCTAAGTGACAAACCACCTGCAGGGGAAGAAAAGCCCAGTTCCACCCTTTGGCTGCACACACTCACCTCAGTCTGCGCTTCCTTGACCGTGAGATGGAGCGGGACCGGGAGCGGGACTTGGAGAAGGAACGGGAGCGGGACCTCGATCCAGACCTCGAGCGGGAGGAACGGGACCCAGACTTGGATTTGTTTGTTTTAGACATCCTTGCAAAGCACCTGTCAGTGCACCTGAGGGAAACAGGGAAATAGAAATATTTGAGAAATGAAGCATGTGGGCTGGTTGGAGAGGGCAGGCAGCACCTGGCAGGCTGACAGACTCCAGGGACGTGGAGCTTGATAAGGCTGGAAATAGGAATGTTTGAAGTGCCTGCTAGGAACAGATGAACGGTGCTGGGCTCAGAATAGAAGGTTTATTTCAGTCTAAAGAGGAAAACTACAAAAAGAATAAAAGGCTCTAAACCCAGAGTAATCACAAATGAGAGTGTGACAGCTGAAAGCACCAAGTTAATGCAAACCTGGGAAGTGGCAGAGCCATGCTGCTGGCTGAGGAAAGGACACCTCTAGAGGCAAACTGGCCCGTGGAAGTGAAAATTCCATGTACTTGCAGCCACATCCCTGTCTGTGCAGCCAGCTGCCACTGCTTTAAAGGACAGGGAAGAAATAAAAAGGCTTCCCATCAAAAAACCCACCCCGTAAACTTTTATCTAAACTTTCAGAGGCAATCAAAAAGAGCTGATGATACTCCAAGACAGAAGAATGTGACCCTATTTGCACAGCTTTGCTCAGGTTCAATCCTGTTCTCTCTGCTTGGGCAGTTCCTGCAGTTGCTGTGATCAGTCACCAGCCAGGAGTTCTGTTGCAGCCAAAATAAATCAGATGTCCTTCCAAATATTCAGAGACAGAAGAGATTACACTGTAGCACTAAATGACTCAAAATAGCCATAATTATGAATTACCTGGGCTATTTTCAGGCATGTATCCAGGTAAAGGTTAGAAAGCCCCTTAGAAGATGATTCAGGGAATAGTCTGACCACACAAATCTTTCAGTTACACCCTCCCTAATCTGTTCTCCTTTACCAATGAGCAAAATTTGCATTAATTACATATTTGAAAAGTTATCAACAAACTTCCCACCTGAAATGACTAATGAAAAAGAGCCAGAAATAAAAAGGAACTATATTAGTACAAAGTTAATATTTTTTTTACCCACTGATTAAAAATAGAGACATTCAGGTACACAAACACAACTGATCAAGTGTGGCTGCTGCTGCTGTTATATCCATTTTAAGGAAATTCCAGAGGACTGACTTGCAATGCCTTCACTTCCAGTGGCTCTCCAAAATTACATATATGGTTACCAAAGGCTTCAACTTCTAGCAGGGCACTTCCAGGAAAAACACAATGCCCAGCAAAGGAGCAGCTGCTGGGAGAGGGGGTGGTGGTTCATTGCCAGAGCTGAGACTTTCTAGAAATGGGAAGTTGGCTTTTATTTTTAAAAAATCACATTACATGCTCCTGTTCTTCCCTTTAACTATACTAAAAATGTTAGATCAATTCAACTGAAGTATTTGAATATATTCCATAACAGAAAGCTTGCAGAAGAAATAACAGAATTGATGTTCCTCCTCTATTAGGAAACAACAGATGTTTTATTCCCTGCTGCCCCAGGGATGAAAATCAAAAGAGATACTGCCACTGAGAACCAGAGTTTGTTCTTGTGCTTGGTCGTTTTTCAGGGAAAGAATGTGTGAAAGGATAAATTTTAAGTATTTCCTTTTAATTCACTGAATATGTCTGTTGAACCACTCCCTGCAACACTTCCTACTCTGTTGCCCACAACAATCCAACGCTGAGCACTGGAAACCAAAACATGGAAGAGGAGAAGAAAGAAATGGTAACAGGAACTTCTGCAAGATACAGAAGATGTGGCACCAACTCTCAGGAAATCCCAAGAAGACCCCAAAATAGATTTTAAAAATACCTCTTTGATCTGTTTAATAGTTTTTGCCTTTCACTTTGATCTCCAGCACTTCCTAGCCAAATCACTCTGGTGTGTGCAACGTGTGCCAAACACTCACATCTTGGATTCTTTATCTCTGCCAACACTTTAAAGTTGATTCATTCCTAACCCATGAAGTAACTGCTACTAGGATAGAAACAGAGTTGCTGTGCTCTATCAGCACTCAAAAGGTTAAACAAACTGCACACTGGAGTCACGTCAGCTCCCTTGAGTTAACTGCAGTTGTAAACTTACTGTGATACACATTTAGTTTTAAGAATGACTGACTCAGATAAAATATGTTCAGCAATATACCCTGCTCTGAAAGCATTTGTTCTTATAAAAAGGACTTTATATTTTTTAAATAAAGAGGTGACTCTAAGTGAAGCAAACTCTGAGAACAGCAGTGGCTGCTGACCTCTCATTCCCATTTTTCCCCTGCCATTCCTATTTTTCCCCTGCCCACAGAGCACACGGCTCCTGGAGATGCTGTGTCTGGCCCTTGAGCAGGGACTGCAAGCAGAAGCATTTGCTCAGTGCTATGGGGACTCATCCTTAATCTGCCCTCCCAGAGACCCACATCCTTCCTGCAGCTCCTCCTGCACCTGGGAAGGGACAAGGCTGATGCTGCTGCCTGATCCATGTCTCCTCTCCCAGCAGCAAGCGTGACTGCACACATCTGGAGGGCATGTCCGGCTGGAAGCACTGCCAGGGATTTTCAACTTTTGTTTTTTGGTTTGTTTCTTCTGCAGACCCTGTCCTAAGCTGTCCAGCAGATCCTGCCAAGGACTATAGTCTCCCATACAAAAACATCTGCTGTTTTTGGATGTGATCTGTGTGCTGAGTTTAGAAGTTCTGGTAAAGCATCACCCCCTCCCCGGGAAACAGACACCTGGCAGCTTCTTTACCTGCCATAAAACCACACTATAGAGCAAACTTTCCTTTCTCCATTCCCAAATCCTCAGGGCAATCCAGCAGACCATTGATGGGAACAATAGAGGAGCAAATGCTTCCACTAAAGCACCACGATGGACTTTGCCCAGAAGGCAAACTAATGTCATGAAACAGTGGCAGGAAAGTTAATGTTTTACCTCCTGACAGAACCCAAAAGAAAAGCGCAACTCTGCTTCATTCTGCAGCAATGAAAAAAGGTCACCATTGAGAATCTCTCACAGCTATGCACTTCCAAGAGCTTCCACAGCTTTGGAATTTAAGTGTTCACAATAGTTAAGGAAAACTTTTAAGGCCACTGACTGAAACGACTGCAATGCTCAAGCAAAGAACAAAAGCTGGAGGAGGGCACACGGCACAATATGGGATTTAACACTTAGATCAGTGTGACATTTAATAATGTGGCCAGTGATGGTATGTGGGGGAAGCACTCCTCTTCTTCCAAATATCACCAGGGCGTAAACCCAAAGATTAGTCAATATAGCATTAAAAAAAAAAAAAAAAAAAAAAAAAACCAAAAAGAGGTACCACTTCTTCCAGGACATCCAGGATTTTTTCACTAAATTGTTCTACTTTACCCTTATATTTCGCAGTTACTTGGGAAGAAAAGCCCAAACATTCCAAGACACCAGGCTGATTTTTTTCTTCTAAACCTGCTCCGTATCTTTTGCACAGCAACATTATCAATGAAAGCAGAATTTTACCATCAGTCTAACCTGCAGCATGCCCAGAAGAGAAGGAATATAAGAAGGTCTATTACAAATCCCAAGACAGGCAGTTTTACCTCTTGTGAATATTTTATTTGCCGTGCCTACCTGCTTGAGCAGGCTCACACCTTGCACCCTTCTGTCAGATTTCACCGTCTCAGCTTTGTCAATTATGAAATCAGGAAGAAAACCTGAAATGAGAAGAAAATACACCTTTGTACATGCACTGCTGTGCTGCCACAGAAGTGAACTGGCTGCCCTAAGATCCTGCTGCACCCAAAAGGTTCATCAGATCCCCAGTGTTTCAGAGAGCACACACACCACAGCTGACCAGGAATTTTTTTAATGGACTTTCATGGAAAATGTAGGTTTAAAAATGATCGCTCATGCTTCCAAAATTTTAAGTCTTCTTCCTTCCTTGCTCCACCTCCCCTGCCCCATCCCACCTGCTGTGACACACATCTGTCAGTGCACCTGTACAGCCGTGCTGGAGTCATTTCTCTCAGCCCATTTGAATGGTCTTACTGGGCTCAGGACTAAGGATTTTCCCATATTGTTAAAGGAATCCACAAGCCAACAGAAACAATTCTTTTCCTGACAATTCATCCATCAGCATATCGCCGTCATCCAAGTCCACTGGGAGCTTTTCTGACAGGTCTACAGTTACATTTCAGAATCCTTCCATGCACTGCTGGAGGGGTGGAGGTTTTAGAAGAGAAAACAACAGTAAACACAACCTCAGAAATTACTCCATGTTATTAAACCTCTGATCTAATAGCAAGAATGTCACTTACTCTGTGTTCAGCCATAAAATAGACTTGTTTAAAGCTATTAATTTCTTCTCCTTATTTCATTGAAAAAGCAGAGTTTTCAAGTAGCCCTGAAACCTTTCTCTGAATTGGTGATGAAGTTCTGTTCTCAGCCAAGAGGGAAGGTGGTGATGCAAAGTTTAGTGATTTTTAAATCCTGCTTACCAATTTTGGGAAAAAGCCACAAAGAACAACGTGCTACAGACCTCATTTTCTTATTTTTACTGTTGTCTTGTTCATTAGTCTAAATGTCCATAAAAAGAAATCTCAACTTATATCTTACAAACACCTTTGACTCTCAGCCTTTCATAGTGGCAGGAAGAGCTCACCATACCCATTATTTCTTGCTTTCTGACAGAACACTTGGGTTTTGGAGTTTATTTGCCTATTTCCCAAACACCATTGTTACCACCAAGTTTTGGTACAATCCCACACACAGAGGTGTCATCCAGAGCGGAATCTGGATTCTCTTCTGGAGAAAAATACTATTCTTGTGTTTAAAGCACTACTACAGAAAAAAGACAATGCACAACAGGCAAGAGCAGCAAACCTTTCTTCCAGATAGCAAAATAAAACTGGGAAACGTGCTCAACACTCTGCTGAAGTGGAAATCATAGTCCAGGAGTCTCTTATTCCAGAACACTGTAAAGAACATTTCCATGTGCCAAGTCATGGGTCAAATGAAAAACATTGCTGGTTGTCAAAAAGCTTTTTTTCCAGGAATTTATTCCCTGTTTCCAACTGGCCAACTGTATCAGTGACTTTTTCCAGTCCTTTGTTTGAGGTCTTTCAGGCAGCACACGTTGGGATTTCAGCCCTTCCCCAGCTGCTGCAGAACAGCCCTGCCCAGAGCAGCCAGCTGGCACAAGCTGCAGCTGAGCCCACTCCATCCCCAGGTGTCAGTGAGGATCCTGCACATGCAGCACCGCACTGGGGCAGCTTGGAGAGGGAAATGCAGCACACACCTCCCTGCCAAGGCAGCTGTTTGTGTTCATATCATAAACCCCAAAACACCTGGAGACAAGTGACACGGCTTGTGTACATGCCTCAGACACAAGCACAGCGTGGTGAAATTCCTCACGGTGGTTTCCGTTTATCGCGCGGCGTTTGCAAACACTCAGCTCATAAATATGAAATGTTCTGTAAAAGCATTTGTGCAAAGCTCTCTACAAGTGCCGTAGGAAAAGAAAAATTCGATTTTTACTGGCCAGCATTTGAGTGAAGCTGTGGTGGTTTGTTTTGCAGTGAGGCCCAAAGCAAATGAGGTGGCACCTCATTAGAGAGCACATTTCTGCCCGAGCCTCTTGGCATCCATTTGGTGTCACCAGCACAGACATTCAGCTCGGGAGGAACAGCTGAACTGCTCCTTCATTTGCTCACCACCCTTCATTATCAGGGAAGAAAAAAAAAAAATTAATTCTCCTTCTGCCAGCTCTACAATTCCTAATCCCAAACCCCAAAACCCAAACAAGATTAGTTCACTCTGAAAAAAAGGAATAATCCCACAAAACACCTTACAAAGTATGCTGTGTATAATGAAGCAACAATCACTGCAAAAATAAGCTTATAAAGAGTTGCAGCTCTCTCCACATCCCTGAAGTGCAGCAGCAAGTGCAGAGAGCAGACTCATCTTTGTTAGCTCAGAACCCAACTCTTCTCACTTTCTACTGGATTCTTCCTTTTCAAGCTGATTTTTGGTGCAAGAACAAACCTTCAGTATGTTCTTGATATCAATGGAATACATGAGGGGAAGGGAAGAGCCACCTGCACAGTTCCTACAGCCAGCCAGGAAGGAGCAAATTAAAATGTTAATTCTAATCAAATTTCATTGGGGGAACAAAAAGCAGAATGATTTCTCTTCCCAGATCTAATGCCAGTGTGTTTTCAGAAGATTTATGACACACATTAACTAAAGCAACAACTACACCTACCGACCTTAGCAAAAAATGTCCCAGACAACAGTGCTAAAAAAAATGACCAAAAACCAAACCACAAAACAATGTTCTACTCTAACATGTGCTAAACACACTTGGGGGGAAAACATCCAAAATTATTTTGCCACAGCAAGAGAAACACGAATTTGTCAGCAGCAGTTTCAATTTCTCTCCAGTCTACGTGCTTTCAAAATAAAGATTTTCCTTCAAGGACATTTGGGGTTTCACACCATTAAAGTAATCCCTAAAGAAGTTTAACCCTGAGCTCCAGCCCTGGGTTCAGGTAATTAGAAGCAGGTTCTATGGAATGGCTGGAAGAGTATTTACAGGTTCTTCTGGAAAGGACTGATTCTGCAGATTGTAGTGCTGAACAATCTTTTTCCAAATAATTTCACCAGCTACAAACCCCAGTCAGTGACTTTTCTGAAACTGGCTACTTGAGAGACACTATTTTTACAAATGTCTGAGCTTAAAAAGTCATATGTTGTTATTCAGATGTTGTTATTCAGACAGTTTAGTGACAGGGAGCTCAAGGAAACAATCCAAGAAAAAGCTGATTAGAAATCTGGGTGTTTTTGTTACAGAAGTTGGGTGGCTGGAAGTTCTTCGGTTAAACACAAAAGAAAACACTCATAATTAAAAAAAAAGAAAAAAAAAAAAAAAAAAAAAAAGGAAAAAAAAGGAAAAACCTATTTTATCAGCTTTTTCCTTCCAAATTTACACAGCTTGGGAAAAGCAGAAAGATCAGGTCTTTCCCCAAATTGGTGGCTTTCTCACAGCACAGCCCTACTGTTGGGACCAGCTTTGGATACAAACTGATGCTCTGACAACACTGGGGGACTGGGAATCCCTGGGGGGCTGGGAATCCACGCCTGGAGTTTTGGAACCCCCAAAAGTAGCAAGAAATGGTCCAATTTATTTTCCTTAAGAAAACTATTCACAAATCAGTTAAAGAATTCAAACTTGTGTGTAAGTTAAGTTCTCAGCAAAGGGAGGATGAACTGCAGCCTCGAGGACATTTCCATCCTCTCAGGTGCCCAGCAGGCTCCAGCACACTTGAAAAATGTGGAAGTTCTGCTTCCAAATAAACAGCAAGTAACAGAAAAACTGTTTGATTGGGGGCTCTTTGGAATTTCTTCTGCAACATACAGTACAGTGACAGCCAAAACAGAATCTCCTGAGGGATTACAACTCTCCACACACTTAACCTATAAAAATGCAAACACTCCAGCAAATTCCATTTATAAGCTGAAAAAAAGCAAAACTACTCACATATTCTCAAGACAGCACTTCATTTATCTCTACCTTAACTGGAATCCTACTATCTCAGGGGAAAACAAGAAAAAGGTTTTCTATGACCTGGTATAACATTTAAAGTTATTTATTTTTTTTTTTTTTAATTGTGGCATTATTATAAGGATGAGGCACCAGATCAGGCCATCTCTACTCTCTGCCAGACTTCAAAACAGAGGGAAATGCCTGTCCACAGGAATCCTGTACATATGGAATAAGCTTATTTGAACAATTTTCCATGCTGTGTTCACGTACCTTACACAAGTGTCCCATCAAATCTGGTTCTAAACACTGCTTCTTTAGAAGTGATTGACCTAAGTAAAAAAGGGGAAAAATCAAAATTAAACCAAACCAGACACTGGCAAATCCTCAGAAAAGGATTCTGATTTCAGCCATTTATCCCAGCACCGTTTCCCAGTAAAAAAAAAGGCCACCAAATTAACCTCATCTAATCAGACAGTGCATACAGAGGTCTTAACTTGGGAAACCATCTCACCCACAGCCCCACAGGAACAACTACTGTAATTATTTCAGGTGTAAATTACGATGTACATGATGCCACCTGGTATCAAATGTCCAGCCCCTGTTAAGGCACAGTTAACATCATTAATGCTGAGCCTCAGTTCCTGGAGGGCTGAATTCAGCCTGACACCCCACAGTCCCCCATCACCTTTAGTGCTCCCAGAGACTCCTGGAGGGCTCCTTGCCCTGCTTTCCTCTGCTGCCTTCACTCAGCCAAAGGCAGGAGTGACCCCAGGGAGCAGCAGGAGCAGTTCCTGGCCGAGCCAGCCCTGCACACCCTGCGGTGCCAGTGGGGGCTCTTTGGGGTTTGCACACCCACCCTGCCCTGTAAATCATGGCAGGCTAAAAATGGCCGGGTGACGAATGTGGAGGTGAAATTGTGAGCAGGGCACTCGCTCTGGGATCAGTGGAGCCGTGGGCAGGGCTGTGCACAGGCCTCACTCTCAGACACCAGAGAGGCACAGGCTGTGTTCGCTCGTGAACAAGGAACAAGGGCACAGACAGAAAACCCCTCCTTGGGTGGGAAATAACCCCCACTGAAGCTCGGTGCCACCTCTGTGTGCCATTAGCTTCACTTTTTTTTTTTTATGGCCCGGCAGCTTCCGGTTACCATGGAGTGAGGCAGCGCAAACACCATTCCCAGCTGGCATGAAATGTGATCCCGTGATTTCACTATTCATAGCTCTGACATGATAAAGCTAAATTAAGCAGAACTCTTCACTTCTCCAAGCTCCCAGCAGTGACTCCCCCAAGGCTCAGGCTCTCCTAACACATTTTCTGTGAGGAGGGGAAGGATGTTTCCTTTACTCCAGACCCACACACCCAGCCTGTCATCCGGAAACAAAATGGCACCGGCTCCTTCCCAGGCACCCATCTGCCCTGGCACCAGCAGGAACAAAGACCTGATGAGCTGCTGGGGCCAAATTTAACAACTTCCTCATCTTAGGGCCCACTACAGAATCGCACAGAGCAGTTTAAGCCTTGCTCCCAGGCCTGTCCAGCACGGGTATCACAGTGTGCAGGAACAGGGGCAGCTCAAGGGGCACAGGCACAGCCCCACTGCCACCAGTAGCTGTCACATCCTGGCACCATCACCTGGCACAAGCTCCCCAGGGAGCCAGAACAGCTTCTGCAACCACCACCACCATTCCTCTCTCTTCCCATGCCCGTGGCCTGAATGAAGTGGCTAATATCCTGAAATTCTTGCCTCACCAAAGAACTCTCTGTACCGTTGTAATCCTGAGGAAAGCACACGACCCAAACCCCACGTCCCTGCCCTGGCACATGCAGCCATTAGAAACAACTCAGGATACTGTAAACTTTTCCAGAAATGGAGAAAAAGTTCAAGGGTTCTGTGGCTGCTCAAACAATTAACGAGTTCCAACAAGACAAACTGTCGTTTTACAAAGACAAAGCCAAGTGAGTTGAAAAATACTCAAACTTCTGGCAAAACCACTCTATTTCTTCAGGGATACAACTAGGAAACATCACGGCCTTATAACAAAAAGCATCCTCAGGCTTATCCAGTCCAGCTCAGCACTCCCTAGGCCTCCCAAAGCAACATTCCTTTGATAGCAGAGAAAGTGGGAGCAGGTAAACCAAATTTAGATCTGCTGATGTGCATGGATTGTCACTTACTTTATATGCTGGTGTTTTATAACTGTAACATTTTTGTTTTCTAATAGCAACACCCATGTCAGAAAGTGTTCAGTCTTCCTGCAGCCTCAAACACCTCACTGTGAGCCCACATGCCTGGCCTGACCCAAATGACCATTTTCTTTAATACTTTACACATTCCTGACTCAAATGAGCTGGAGAAAGCAGCAGACATATATTGTCTGCTTATATTATTATATTATCATAAGCCCATCAGCAGAATACCCATTTTATTTACAATACACATGACAAAGCCTTACTTCCATGAAAAAGAACTAGAAGTGAAGCATATGGCTGGTCCAAAACCCTGGTGTCCAGGGAAGCCTCTTCCCAGACAGCAGAACTGTTTTCCAGAGACACACAACTCACAGACAGGCAGGGAATTAAGATGGATGTAAAGCAGCAGGAAGTCACCAGTGTATAACTCAGCAGGACTCCTGCAGACAAAGAACAGGGGCAGGGATCCATCACTGCTCACACCTGCTGCTGCCAGCACAGCCCGGGCAGACACGGGGCTGCACTCAGAGCACAGAGCACTTTCCTTACAGCCCCTTGGAAAGGCACCTCCTTCCCAGGGCCAGGTCATCTCTTTACAGATTTATTTACACTGCAAAAGACCTCCACCATCATCAAGTTTAGGCTGTGAGAGATCTCCACCTTGTCACCCAGCCCAGAGCACTGAGTGTCACATCCAGGTGTTCCTTGAACATTTCCAGGGATGGGGACTCCAAACCTCCCTGGGCAGCCCCTCCCTTCCAAAGCCTGACCACCCTTTGCAATAACCTGACAGGTAAAAGGTTTCCTTTTTGTATCTCTGGACAAAAAGAATGTGAAAATGAGATAAGGGGCAGCAAGGCCTCGGCTGCCCTGCACCTCCCTCATCCCACAGACAGGACCCCCAGCTCAGGGGGAAGGGTTCAGACCCCAGAACTCTGCAACCCCCTGTGACCAGACTGTAGCATTTCCAAATCACACTCATGTGGAACAGACACCAAGGCCCATCCACTGGAGCACTGCCTCAGGAGCAGCATTCCCAGCCTTCAGTTGTCTAAGGACATTGGAGGAACCTGCTCAAATCAAGTTCTTACTTGCCCTCCCTGTCCCTGCTGAAGTAATGACAATAATTCCTAGAAGAAAGGATGCAATTCAAAAATGTGTAGCGGCACCCAAAGAAATGTTAGACAAAAATCACAAGGCCCTAGACCCTCCAGAGGATCCTATGATACAAAAATGTACATTTGCAAAGCTCTCTCCAGTAACTATCTTGTTTTGTCCTTTCATCTGCTGTGAGATTGTGCAACTCATAACAGGTCACAAAGCCAGCCATTTCCTCACTCCACACTGGGCACCTGTGAAATTCCAGAGCAGGACAACCATGAAAGACTGCAGGAGAAGGCACTCCTGTGTCTCAGCACTTGCTTTCCTGTGCCTACAGCTGGCTCCCTTTGAGGGAAACCTGAGAGACAAAGCTTTGAAACACCTTTTGAGTGAGTGGAGCCAAGGCTGTGACACCCAATCCCTGGGAGCAGCTCTCCCAGCCTGGCACCCACTAAGGGCACAGTAAAGCCCACCCAAAATGTCACACACCATCAGCATCTGCCCTCGATCCCTGTGAGAGGGAATTCTCAGGAGTAACTGGATGATTTAATTGTGCTCTCAGGAAAAGCAGCCTGAGAACATCCATTGGCTGATGTGACCCTGCAGCAATAAAGGCTCTTCTCTTCCACCACACGAAAACCCAGACCATCTTCCAAATGGTTTTAAATTGTTCATTTCAAGCAACAAACCTGTTGTTGTGGCACAGCACGTGGCACATCACTGTACACATCAAAATCGGGGAGTCCCCCAGCCCTGACAGGTCCTGAGGAGTTGCTGTTGCACACACACCACACACACGAGTTCATCTGCTCCTCCCAAGGCAGGGCACAGGGAATGGCTTCACACTGAAAGTGGGTTTAGATGGAAGATCAGGGAGAAATTCCTCCCTGTGAGGGTGGTGAGGCCCTGGCACAGGTTACCCAGAGCAGCTGTGGCTGCCCCATCCCTGGAAGTGTCCAAGCTGGGACAGTGGAAGGTGTCCCTGCACATGGCAGGAGTGGAATGGGTTCTGCCTTACTGTCCATTCCCACCCAAATTGTCTCATGATTCTGTGATTCCATGGAGCACTGAATTCTGTTATTCCAGAGTCACCAAGTCACTTTTCACACAAACACACAGAAACCCATCCAGGAGGAAACACAGTGACAATCACCTCGGGCAGACTTCGAAACACATTTGTAGAAACCTCAAACACGTTCATTTCCCCAAAACAACACGAACTAGCAGAAAAAAAACCTTTTTCAGTACACGGGAAAATGGAGACTCAGGCTCCACACGTGTATCTGAGCCACCGCAACGCCTCTTCTGCCACATGGCCTGAAGTTCAGCCAAACTTCGCGTCGAAGCAAAGCAGGCAATGAGAAAGCACCGATCCTTCCCGCCGCACCGGGGAACGGGCGGGGCTGAGCACCGGTGCGGGACGCTGCGGGAGCCGCACACCCGCCGGGTTTGGGACGCGGGGTAGTGGCTGCGGCCCCCTGGAGCTGCCGGGCCCCGCCAGCGCCTCCCGAGCCGCAGCAGCACGCGGAGCCCCGGACACCGGGATGGGACCGCCGGGACAGACCGGCACGGCGGGGGAAAGCCAAGGGGCGCGGCGCAGAGGCGCGGGAGGACGGGGATCTCGGGAATGGGACAGAGGAATAGTCAGCGAGGATCACGGCGGAACACGAGCGGCTCCGGGAAAGGGCCGGGCAGGCCCAACCGGCCCCGGGGCCCGCGAGGAGGCGCCAAGGCCTGGCCGGGCCCGGGCCCACCACGAGGCGCCGCTGGGGCCGGGCCACAGCGGCCCCGAGAGCCGCGAACGAGCCTCGCCCGGGGCCACGCGGGGCCAGGACACCGGGAAAGGGCGGGAGCAGCGGCGCGGTGAGGCCCAGGAGGGGCGAGAGGGGGGGAGTGGGCAGAGCCGGGGCGAAGCGGCTGCAGAGGGCCCGGGAAGGAGGGAGGGGTAAGGGAAGCTGCCGGTGGCGGCGGGCGGGGCGCAGCAGGGACCCCGCGGACCCCCCACCGCCCCCGGCACTCACCGGCGCCGCTTCGCCGCGGCCCCTCCGCACCAGGCGCCCCCCTCCGCCTCCGCCTCACGCACTTCCGGTCCGCGCGCGCGCTCTGCCCGCCCGCGGGGGCCGCCGGGAGCCGTAGTCCGGTCCGCGCTGCTCGCACCCAACCCGGCCGCTCCACCGCACTACAGCTCCCAGCGGGCGCCGCGCATGCCATCCGTCACTTCCGCCTCCGCCCGTGGCGCGGCAGTGCACGCAGTCCTTCCGGCGGGGAGCGGGGCCGCGGGCGGGAAATGGCGGCGGGGGCGGTGACGGGGCGCGTCCCCCCAGCCGGGCGCGGCCCGCCCTTCCCCGCCGTGCGGGCGGCCGGGGCAAGGCGCGCCACTCGCCGAAATGGCCTTACGGGGCCTGTCCCGTCAAGCCCTAATGGTGCAGGCCCCGGGCTCCCGGTGTGTCCCACGTGCGGCTCCTGAGGGCCTGGGAGGGAAGGGACAGGGCCCTGCTGCGGGTGGGGCCGCTGGAAGGAGGTTTCTCCCTGTCGCCGTACGGAGCTGAGGGAGTGGGCAGCGCTGGGGGCTCCGGGGGCCAGCCCGGTCATGGGGGCGGACCTGCCCCGCTGCTGTGGGGGCCGGGAGAGCGCCCAGCTCTGCCTTGCCCTGCTCAGCCCTGCCCTGCCCAGCCCTGCCCTGCCCTGCCCTGCCCTGCCCTGCCCTGCTTAACCCAGCCCTGCCCAGCCCAGTCCAACCCAGCCCTGCCCTGCCTTGCCCAGCCCAGCCCTGCCCAGCCCAGCCCAGCCCAGCCTAGCCCTGCGGAGCACCAGTCCCCCTTCCCCGGACACACTGAGGCACACCGAGGGCATTGTCCACTTTTAATTGTTGTCAAAGGTTGTCTGGATGCATAACACTGTCACAAGGGCACAGAGCAGCGTGATGCCGGCCGGGCCCGGGGACACTGGACACACGGACATGCGGGGGAACGTGGGGACAGGGAGCTGTGACACAGCCCCCCCGAGCCCCCCAGAGCATCCCCACGCCCGGCCGGCTCTATTTACAGTATTCACAGACGTTGTACCCAGCGAGTTAAATAACTACATCATTACAACACACGTCTGGGGCGGCTCCGGCGGGCTGCGAGGGTGGGCTGTCAGTCTGATAAGGTGCATATTTAAAATAAAATAAAAAAAAAAATCCAACAAAACGAAATAAAAACGAAGAACAAAGAGAGGAGCCAGGCGTCCTCTGCCGGGGTCCCGCAGCCCCCCGAGCGCCCGGGAGGAGCAGCGAGGGTCGTGTTCTGACGACAGCTACAGGTCTGCGTGGGCTGCCGGGGTCAGGGCACAGGCAGTGGGCCCTGGGAACATCGGCCAGGCCCTCACAGCACCTCTGTGGGTGTGGAGAGAGCAATGTGAGCCTGGGGTGTGCACAGCCCACCCCCCACAGTGCACCCCCACGCCCCTCTCACTGCTCACCTGTCACCTGCGGGGGCTTCACCACTGCCTGCTTGAGGAAGGGCTCCTTGTCGCCGAAGGGGATGATGCTGCCAGGGCTGCCACCGTGGTGGGAGAGATCCCGCAGCTCCTTGGAGCCCTCGGTGCCCGAGAAGCCGTTCTCGTGCTTGCCAGGCTGCACGCCGTTCACCAGGGCTGCTGCCTCCTTGGAGCTGTGGGATCGGAGGGCTTGGCTCAGCCCTGGCCCTGCCGCCCCCAGGTCCACCCCGGTGTCCTCACACTCACCTTGGCTGCAGCCCCTCACCCACCAAGCCCTTCGTTCCCCCCGGCGTCCCTGCGCTTGGGGTCTCTGTCTCTGGGAGCTCCTCTGCCTTGGGGATTGGCCCCAGGTGCTTCTCACGGCCTGAGGACATGGCAGAACCTGGTTCAGCCATGGCCTGGGCCAGAGCGTGGCTGGGGGAAGCGGGCCTGGGGTGCCCACACACCTGAGACATCTTCCTGCTCGGCTGCTTTCCCGTTCACCACCTTCTTGTCGTCCTTTTTCTGCAGGGACAGGAGAGCTGTGAGAGTCTGCAGGCAGGGGCAGGAGGGCTCTGTCGAGTGCCCCAAGTCCCCAGTGCCCCGGGACAAAGGACAGGGTCCCACCTTGGTGTCTGCTGCGTCCGACTTGCGCGTCCTCTTCATGATCTCCTCCAGACGCTGCGGTCACAGAGAGACTCACACACGGCCCTGGCCACCCACAGCTGCCCCTGGTGCCAGGCAGGATCCCCTCCAGGGAAAAACCTGCCATGCCCCATGCCTGGAGATGTCCCCCACCCTCACCTTCTTCCTCTCCAGCCGCTCCTGCTCCTCACGCTGGAAGTGCTTCTCCCGCTCCAGGCGCTGCCGCTCGGCCTCTTCGCGCGCCCTCGCCTCGGCCTCTTCCTTCTGTGTCACAGCAGGGCAGGAGTGGATGAGATGTGACAGGGAGGAAAGGGATGGGGTAGGGACCAGGGCAGGGACTGCAGGTGTACTGCCTGGACAGCTCAGCCCTGCCCTATGTTCCTTCCTGCCACCCTGGACCTTGAAGGGCTGGGGTGTTTCTCACCCCTTCAACCCCCTGGAGAGTGAATCACAGGACAACATCCCTGCCTTTGTCCCCCACCTCCTGCAGCCCCTCTCCCCCACACTCTGTCACCCCAACCTGTCTCTGCAGCCGCTCCAGCTCCTCTCGCTCAGCCCGGGCTCTCTCCTGGGCCTCCCGTTCCTCCTGCAGCCGCCGCTCCTCCTCCCGCTGCCGTGCCAGGGCCTCCCGCCGGCTCTGCTCCTCGGCCGCCCGCTGCGCCCGCTCCTCCTGCACCCGCCTGCGGGGAGGGGGTCCTTAGCATGGCAGGGGGCCAGGGCTGGGGGCCAGGGAGACAACACCCACCTCTCCTGCTCCTCCTGCTCCCGGCGCTCCCGCTCCTCCCGCTCCCGCTGCTCCCGGGCCTGGCGTCGTTTCTCCGCCAACAGCCGGGCAGCCTCCTCCCGGTCCGTGGTGCCCGCGGGGGGTCTGGCTGGGGGGCTGGCTGGCACAGGGCCGGGGGCTGCAGGGACTGGGGGGCCTGGGGGAGACAGACAGCGTCAGGGCTGCTCTGGCTTCTCCCAGGCCTGCCACATTGTTTCCCCAGCCACACTGTACCCACCTGCTGTGGGCTCTGCAGGCACCTTGGGGGGCTCGGGAAGGGCTGGGGGTGCCGGACCCCGCTCCTCCTCCTTCTTCTCCCGTGCCTTTGCCTGGCCCTCCTGCTCCCCCCGCTCCTCCCGGGCCCTGGCCCGCACCTTGGGGGAGGAATGGACACTTCGAGGCAGGGGCGGCTTGTGGGGAGAGCTGAGGGCTGGGCTGGGGGATGCCGGGCGGGCCTTGGGGGTGGCAGGGGACGAGGGACGGTTCTTGGGAGTGGCAGGGGATGAGGGACGGTTCTTGGGGGTGGCAGGGGATGAAGGACGGTTCTTGGGGGCAGCAGGGGACGAGGGACGGTTCTTGGGGCCAGGGCTGCAAACAGAGCAAGAGACCGTGTTAGTGGGGCTGGGGCAGCCCCCAGGTGGGGTCAGGGGCTGGGAAGCCTCAGGGTGGGGGGTCCCAACCTGCTGTCAGCTGCGGGCAGGAGCCGGGGCTGTGCTGCCGGCAGTGACTGCCGCTTCTTGAGGCTGCGCTCCCGGGACAGGGCGCTGCGCTCCTTGGCATTCTCCCGATCCTTCTCCTTCTTCTCCTTCTTCTTCTGCTCCAGCCAAGGACAGACAGAGACAGCATCAGCGCTTGGTGCTGGGCTTGGCAGGAAGCCACACCGTGCCCCACAGCTGCCCTGGCACCCGGGGTCCCCGAGGGAGGTGGCACTCACGGGCGAGGGCTCGGTCTTGCGGCGCGGTGTCACATCAGGGCTGGCAGCAGCCGCCTTCCGGCGCTCCCAGCAGCGGTGAGGCAGGCGGTGGTTGTGGCAGGGGCTGAGGGGGCTGGCAGAGGCTGAGCGGGGGCACACGGGCACTGGGGGAGGAGTGACCAGGGTCAAGGATGGAGCCAGCATCAACACCAGCTTCCCAGTGACTCCAGGCTCCCTCATCCTGGTTCCCTGCCTGTGCCAGGACCCCCTGTCCCTGACCCCCTGGGGGCTCACCCTGCTCCTTGCCATTCCCAGCCAGCGTCACGGCGCTCCGGCTGCGCGCGAGGAAGGACAGGGTGGGTGTCATCAGCCGGTCCACAATGCTGCTCTCCCATGGACTCAGCTGCAAGCTCCGGTCTGGGGAGGGAGAGGGGCTATTAGTGCACCACAAACCTCCAGATTCCAGTCCTGCTCCCAACAACCGCTGCTGGGAGGGAGCAGCCGTGTGTCTGCAGCAATAGCACGGCGCATGCACAATTCCAGGAGTGCCCAGAGCTTGGCCGTGCTGGGGAGGGGTCCCCATGGCCCCACAGAGCTGAGCAGGATGAAGGGCCATGCGGGCCCAGGCGTGGGTGGGCGGCTGGGCGCCTGTAGACAGTGCTGTGGCATGATGACTGTGGTGTCCTTGTGTCCTGTGGGCACTGCAGTCACTGTGTACCAGTGGTGCTGTGTGCCACCCTGGTGACAGCAGCCTCCCCACAGTGCCCTTTCCTTGTGCCCAGCAATGGCACCCTTCTGTGCCCCTGCCCTGTGTGACCTATGGCCCTGGCACATTCCAGCTGCCTGAGGGACACCAGTGTGCCCTCATCCCACAGGAGCTGTGCTGAATCACCAAGCGTGTCCCAGGAGCCAGGCCAGGCTCACAGCACCGACAGAACAGCAATGTCTGGCCACTCAGCTGTCTCAGTTGGGCACCAAGCTGCCACTGGCTGCCCTGCAGCACATCACCAAACACCCCACGGCGCATGGGAAACACCCATGGAGACGGGGGCCCTCTGCCCCTCTCCAGTTGCTGTCAGGGCAGGGGCAGCACCAGCTGCCAGGAGGGGAGAGCACAGAGCCATGGGTGCTGCAGGGGGACAGGGTGGTAGGTCTGGCAGAGGCCCAGGGAGATGCTGCTCCCAGCTGGGCAGTGCTGACAGCCCCCAGGTGCCTGTCCCTGGGCTGAGCCCCAGCACAGGGCGGTGGGACCTGCCTTCGTCACCACAGCCACGGCGTCAGCTGCTCTGGCTATTTATACCCATCCGGGAAGGCACCCATCACCAGGCAACCCTGAAACACAACAGCAGCCCCGGCACTGGACACATCCCTCTGTTAGACACAGCCCTCCAGCATGGCTGCCGCCCTGGGCAGCGCTCCCAGGGCCAGGACGACCTTGCAGCACCACGGCCAAAGAGCTCCGTGGCACCCAGCCCCAGGAGGCTGTGGGGACACTGGCACCATGCCTAGCCCCAGGAGGGCTGGTGACAGGCAGCCCCTCTGTGGCTGCACAGGCACCCACTGGAGCTGCCCTGGGGCAGGGAGCCAGGCT
This sequence comes from Zosterops lateralis, assembly GCF_965231275.1. Lineage (NCBI taxonomy): Eukaryota > Metazoa > Chordata > Aves > Passeriformes > Zosteropidae > Zosterops > Zosterops lateralis. The sequence continues at coordinate 3,047,176 of NC_139788.1, forward strand.
CCCATCCCTGTCCTGGCGCCCCATGGGGCTGCCACCACCCAGCCATTCCTCCTCCTCTTCTTTCTCCTCCCAGCCCACACAGCCTCAAGGAGCCACCGGCCGGTTCCAGCCTCCTCCCACAAACAGCAAACGGCTTCTCCTCTCTCCGCGGGCACCTGGGCATGGGGGACCCTGGCATTGGGGGTCCCCAGCACTGGGCAGGGGCTGGGCTGTGCCCCCTGCGCTGGGGCAAACGCAAAGGGCTCTTACTTCTACTGGGAGAGTTCCAGAGGGTGGCGGAGGATTTGGAGAGCCGCTTGTTGATTATAGAGTCGACGTGTTTGGGGAGGTTTACAGCGGACACCGAGCACCGGCTCGCACCTGGAGGAGGGAAAAGACACAAGGGCATTAAGGTCCCGGGGCCGGGGCCAGGCCCCCCACATGCAGCATGCACGGCCGTGCCAGGGCACTGGGGCACAAGTGGAAGGACCAGGGGAGATGCTGGAGTCCAGGGACACAGCACAGAATGGGATAGGAGATGCTGGAGTCCAGGGACATGGCACAGAGTGGAGTAGGAGATGCTGGAATCCAGGGACACGGCACGGAGTGGGGCAGGAGATGCCGGAATCCAGGGACGCAACACAGAATGTGACAGGAGATGCTGGAGTCTGGGGACACGGCACAGAATGGGACAGGAGATGCTGGAATCCAGTGACACGGCACAGAGTGGGGCCACAGGAGATACTGGTGTCTGGGGACACAACATACACCACTGGCATTCAGTATGGCAGTGTCTGAACCCTACAGGGTCATGCTGGGATCATGCAGGTATATCATCCTCAGAGAGCCAGGGCAGCTCCCAGGCCCCAGTACAACAGTCTTCCCAAAGACAGTCCTGGGAATCAGGAGCGGGTGGCTGGGGACCTCAGCAGCACCAGGCCAGCATCCACCCTGGGGGAGCAGGGTGAGGGCAGCAGGTCCAGACAGACACAAGACAACATCACACCGGTGCTGGGTCACTGTGGCACTGCCAGGACAGTGCTGGTGCCTGGCAGCACCTCCACAGGTAACTGGGATCTCCCCACCCTGGCTGGGCTCCTCTGGACAAAATAGCCAGGGAAGCTCAGGGCCGGTGAAGGTGGGAGGTTGGTGAGTGACAGCTGGCAGCAGCTCCAGCAGCACATCCCAAAGGGAAGTGACAGGGGAAGGTGTCCCCTTGCCAGACCTTGCCAGGTGCTGCACCACGGACACCCTGAGTGTGCCATGAGCCACAGTGGCACACACGGCACTAAGACAGGTGTACCCAGAACATGGAACCTGTACACACAGCCCAGCCAGGTACAGCCAGGCACGCAACACCTGAACACACACTGGGCACTGGGCACACAGTGCCAGTACACACAACCTGGCACACAACACCTGTACACAGCCTGGTCAGGTACAGCCAGGAACATAACACCTGTACATACTCTGGCCAGGTACAGCCAGGGCCACTATAGCTGCCCCATGGCACGTGAAGGCCAGATAGTTCCCAGAGACACAGCCCTCTCCTCTGTGTCACCATCCATGCCAGACAGTGCTAGCCCCTGCCAGCACAGCACAGCAGGCAGGGGACAGTGGAGACCTCCACATGTCCAAGTGCTGAATTGTGCAGGGTGTTCCCAAGAAGCCCCCAAGGAGCAGGACCAGCTTCTGCAGCCTCACATACAGCCATGGTCACCTTCATGCTGGACCTGGGGGGGCCAAGCACTGCCCCCACCCAGCTGGGGGACAAGAGGACACGCCGCAGCACAGACCCCAACCAGAGCTCGCAGAGACCTCGTGCAGCTCCACAGCCCCTGGGGGCAGGGGCTCTTCACAGCTGCTGCAGACCTGGCAGTGTGGCCATGGCATGCTGAGGCAGCCAGGGCTGCCCCCCAGGCAGGTCTCTGAGTGGAACAGGGACTGTGACGCACAGCTTACACCCAGCCCCACAGAAGCAGGGAACAGCCACGGGACCCCATCAGTCCCCAGCACAGCCCAGTGATGGCAGCATGACCCCACTAAGCAGGGCTGAGCTGAATTTGAGGATTGGCAGAGAGATGCCCAGCTTCCCCCACTGCTGTCAAAGCCACAGGGTCCCAAGGTGCCTGTGCCCAGCCCTCCACTCACCATCCTTGTGTGCAGGGGAGCCGTGGTGCAGGGCACCAGCCCAGGACCACCGCTGCTGCCGGATCTCTGCCCACGTCTTCTTGACCGACCGCTGGATTGCCGCCTCATAGCGCTCCTGCCCAAGGGAGAGGGACAGCCTGAGCCCAGCGGCTGCAGGAGTGGGGCTGGGGCAACCCACAGCCTCCCAGCATGAGGCCATTGCAGCAATGGGGGTGCTCAGAGGGAGACAGGACAGTGATGCCTGCCCTGGTCAGGGCACATGTGCCAAGCAGCTGGGCACAGCACAGGTTCTGCACCATGAAGGAAAGGCAGCAGAGGACAGGCACAGCAGGCAGCTCCCGAAGGGCTCATGAAGCACCTCCTGAAGGGCTGCTGGAGCCATGAAAACTCCTCAGGGATTGCATCCCACGCGCCACCCCTGCCCCCTGTCCACAGCACCCACGACACCCATCCCCATCCCCACCTTATTCTTCTCCAGCTTCTGCCTCTGCCGCTCCTCCAGGACCGCCCGGCGCTTCTCCGCCCGCAGCCGCTGCTCCTCCAGCCGCTTGCGCCGCTCCTCCAGCTGCTTCTCCCGCAGCAGCCGGGCCTTCTCCTCCTTCTCCAGCCACAGCACCCGCTTGGCAGCTGCGGGGGGCAGCAGGGTCGCACCGGAGGCACAGCCCTGGGCAGCGCCGTGGTGGGACCGCGTGTCCATGCCGGCGGTGCAGGGCCACAGGCTGCCTGTGGCCGGGGCACGAGGGGCAGGCAGCATCACGGCCGGCCGGCCGGCGAGGGAGGGGTTTGGGCCAGGACAAAAGGAAGGCCGGGAGCCCGCCGGGAGCCCGCCGAGCCGCGCGGTGAACAATGGGGGAATGAGGGTGGAAAGAGCGCGGGGACAAGGAGGCCCCATGCGCAGCGCAGGGGCCCAGCTCGCCCGCTGCCCCGCGCCGCTGTGGGGCTGCCTGGGGCTGCTGCACATGGCAGAGCCCGGCACCAGGGCTGCTAGCACCTGCACAGACCCGGGGAGTATCCAAAGGCAGGAAGCAACAGTGTGCTGGGGGGTCAGCAGTGTGCCTGGGGGTCAGCGGTGTGCCTGGGGGTCAGTGGTGTGCCTGGGGGTCAGCAGTGGGCCTGGGGGTCAGCAGTGTGCCTAGCAGGCAGAGCTGCCAGCACCACAGTTCCCACCCTGGCTCAGCTAACCACAGCTAATGGGATTGCCCATGACCCGGCAAAGCTCCTTAGCCCCTGCCTCCCCTCATCCACTTTCCCTCCCAGCCCCATACCCAGGTACTTGGCCCGTTCCTCGCGTCGCTCCTTCGCCTGCTTGTGCCTTGCCTGGGCTTTCTGGGCATCTGCAGAGGGGAAACACCATCAGGGTAGTGCCCAGCCCCACCAGGCATCGATTGGTACCCACAGGGTGCAGCATCACTGGAGCATCACAACCTCCCGGCACCCACCTTGCTTGGGCCGGGGGCTGGCAGCAGGAGATGCTGAGGGGCGGCTGCTCCGGGGGGTCACATCCTTTGAGGGTCCAGCTGTGGCACCCGGGGAGCTCTTGGCATCAGGAGATGCCCCTTCAGCAGCAGCTGGGGCTGGGGGCTGGCTCCCCTGGGGCAGGGTCTCCACGGAGCAAGGGGCGGCAGCGTGGACAGGGACGGGCTGGCCAGTGGTGTGGGGCAATGCCTCTTCTTTGGGGTGCTCCATCCCAGGTGGCTTGGGGGGTCCAGGCGGGGACTGGTCGCTCTGGGGGGGAACACTTTGTGCTGAGGGGACCACAGTCGCAGGGCTGGGTGACACAGGCTGTCCTGGCAGTGCCACAGCTGGAGGGCCGGGTCGGTCATGCTGTGGGGGGCTGCTCTCAGAGGGCATCACGGCCGGGGGGCAGACGGGCTGCTGGGAGGGGGGCACGGCTGCAGGGACGGGTGAGACGATCTTTTCAGAGGGAGGGATGGCTGCAGGGATGGGTGGGACGGTCTTTTCCGAGGGGATGACATCTGGAGGGCCAGGTCGGTCACGCTGTGGGGGGCTGCGCTCTCCCTGCAGGGCAACCCCAGGCAAAGGGGGTGGTGCGGAGGGCGGGGGGATGCTGTCTCCCATCGGGGATGGTGGGTTCCCTGCAAGAGGGGCAGAGCAGAACACAAGGTCACTCAGTTGGGAAAGCCTGTGGAAAACCCATCCTCCTCAAACACAGCCCTCAGGGGGCACAGCCCTGTCCCCCCAAAGCAGGGGGCATTGGGACCCCACCTCAGCCCTGTTGCTGCTGCCCCAATCCTGGGGAACACCCGCAGCGGGTGCCAGGCGCTGGGCGCACAATGCACAGAGGAACAGCCGGGCTCCACCAGGCACTGCCACCACAAAGCTGCCCTTCATCCCCTGGCAGCTGCCGCCTGGCCCTGCCATGGGGGTCCACAGGGCCAGAGACCCCCCACGGGCACAGGGACCCACACACTCCCCTGCCACTCTCCCCAGGGGGACGAGGACGTCGAGCGCTTCCGCGGCACAGTCGGAGGCAGGATGGGCGCGGGCCGTGGCCTGACGTCACTGTGACAGCCCGTGGCCCCCATCGCGCCACGGACCCGCAGCCATGAACTCATGGCCCAGGAATGCACACGAGGCTGCCAGACAGAGCCCCCTCCCCTCGTGGGGCCGGCCATGGGGCAACCCCGGGGGATCTCCCCCGTTTTGGATGGCACTCTGAGGGAGCCCTGAGCACATCCCAGCACGGTGCCAGTGCCTGGCAATGTCACGGCATGTGCCCTCTGTAGAAATGGTGTCGGAAGTGTCCTCAGTGACAACAGTGGTGGGTGACTCCCCCCACCCCCATTATCAGCCCTTTGCAAACAAACCCTTCAGTACTTGCCAGGATCCCAAATCCAACCCCCATGCAGCAGCAGCACCATCACTCCTGGCCAGAATGACCCACCCCAGGACACACAGCTCCAGCCCCATGGGCACCACTGCAGAGTGGCTTTGGAGGGGATGGCAGAACCCCAGTGACCAGCACCAGCTGATGTCACACGCCGGCTCAGCCGTGTTTGCAGAGCTCTCCACAACCCTCAGTGAGAGGCAAAGTGTGGGCTCTGCAAACACAGCCGGCGCCGCTCCTCACCCACCCCACGGCTCTTCATCCACCCCACAGCTCCTCATCCACCCTGTGCTGGAGTGCTCCGAGTCAGGGTCAGCCCAGGCTACCCAAAGAGGCATTGCATGCCCCCTGAACTGACAGCATGGGCACACCCCAGGTCCCCTGGTGCCAAGAGAGGGACTGGGGGTGCTGCTGCAGCCCCCCAGGCCAGGGCTGTGCCAACAGGGTTCCCCCACCCTGGACTCTGTGGGGACACAGCCAGCCCCGGCCCCCCCGCAGACCTTCCGGGTATTTTCTGCTGCAGGAAGCCGGCCCATCCCCTGGCCCCGATCCTGCACATCCCATGTCCCAGTGCTGCGCCCTGCGAGGCAGCCATCGCCCTGATGAGGGGCTGGGACTGGGGGATCCCCTGCTCTGCCCCCCAGGGCTGCCTCAGATGGGCAACCACAAGCAGCAGGGCTTGGCAGCCCCCAGGTGCCAGATCCCAGGATGGCACCTGCAGTGTCACCATGTGTGTCCCATGGGGAGTGGTGACCCTGGGACCACTGTGGTGGCACAGCCAAGTGCTGCCCACAGGGCCGAGTGAAAGTATCAAGGCCAGGCTGATCCCCTGAACAGATGCAAATACCTCAGAGAGCCCTGGATATGTTGGGAGCACTGTCAGGGGACAGTGGGTGCCTCCTGCCACCCCTCACAGCCAGGCACAGAGCCCTGGGCAGGATCTGCCCTGCCCTACTGTCCAGAGAGACAACAGCACCTGTGGCCAGGGCAGGGCTGTGGGCACGGCCAAGACCTCCAGGCCCAGCCAAGACCCCCAAGGTGGGGCAGGGCCGGCCCTGCCACCATCTGTCCCTGTCGCTGCTCCAGCACGGCAGCTGCCCTGAAACCCAACTCTGCCTGCGCCCAGGCGGCGCGGGCGTCCCCTCTCCCCCGGCCAGGGCATTCCACATGGATTAGCTCCCGTCCCCCCAGACACACAGGCATGGCTGCCCTGCAGCACCCAGCCCGGGTGAGCCTGCATGGCACCGGCCCCACTGCTGCCACCGAGACGGCGCCGTGCCCGGCACAGGGCAAGGTACCGCCCTCGACGCCGCATCGCCCAGCCCGTGCTACTCATCCCGTGGGTGCTGCCCCATGGTGCTGCATCGCCCAGCCCTGCTGCTCCTGCCATGTGTCCCTTTGGCCCTGGTGCTTGTGCCACCAAGCACCAGTGGCACCTCCAGCCCAGCAGTGCCCAGTGCAGCGAGGCTCCTTGGGCAGCACATGGCTGGGGATGCTCAGCCAGGCGCAGGCACATCCCCAGTGCCGTGAAGCGAGAGCACATCGAGGCCCGCGGGCGCTGCTCGGACCAGCGGCCCTCGTTAACTGTCCCTGCAGGGCACTGCCCATGAGAACAGGGGGGGCACCGGCCTGATGTCACCTCAGCTCCCCCCAGCTCCGTAACCTTGTGTTCCCTCTCCAGAGCACAGCCAGAGCAGCCACAGGCTGCTCCACGTGCAGCGCCCAGTGGGGCAGGGGGCATCACCCGGGACCTGCCCCTGCCCTGGAGGGCCAGGAGAGCAGGGCTGGTGGTGCTGTGGAGGTCATTGGTGAGCAGTGAAAAGCCACCCAAAGGTGCTGGTGTCACAGTGCCCAGCCACCATGGCCATTGCACCAGTCTCTGCCAAGGACAAGACCCTGAGGCCAGCCCAAAGAGCCACTGCTGGCCCTGCAGGGCTGCTCCCTACAGCTCGTGGGGACATCCATGTGTGCAATGCACCCTCAGGCTGTCCCTGGTGCAGCTGTTCCCAGCTGCCTCCCCTGCCTTCATAGCAGCCCCATGGGGATGAGTCCCTTGGTCTCTTGTTGCTAGCAGGTCCTGATGCAGAGCAGAAAGGCAACTTTGGCTGCAGTGCAGGAACTGCTCTTTGGATGCTGGTGTCCGCTCTACCTGAGGCCACCAGAGCTCTGTGGGATGCACCGGGATGCTCCAAGCCCTGGGGGTGCTCCAAGCCCCAGTGTTGCCCCTGATCTCACCTCCACCTAAACACTCAGCTGTGCCCTGGGGCTAAGCCCTGCCCTGTCCCACCCAGCTCCTGGGATTTCCCTGTGCTGCAGCAACCCTTACACCTGGATGACAGGGACAGTGAGCAAGTCCTCCTGACACATCCCTGGAATGTCCACAGCACATTCTCAACACGTCCCCACTACGTCCTGCCTGCAGGCACAGCACTGACACGCACCCTCAGTGCTGGCTCACATGCCTGGGCAGGGAGACATGGGCAATGCCAGCAGCCCCTGCCTCGGGAGTGGCCAGTTCCACCCTGGCAGCCGCCATCAGCAATGACACCCTGTCCCCAACAGGGACAGCCACCTGCAGCCTGTCCCCAGGCACATGGGCACTGTCACCCATGGCTGGCTCCTCTCCCCGCCAGCTTGGAGCCAGTGAAAAGCAGCTGGCAGCTGGCTGGGCTTTGGCCCACAGTGCCCCACCACTGCCCACAGCCCCGCTTCAGGGGACAGGCTGGAGCAGGGCAGGAGGGGCAGACAGCACGGCCCCTGGGAGGGCACAGCCAGGTGCCAGGCAGGAGAAAGAGGCATATCCAGCCCCCTTTTCCAAGGCTCATGTCCTGCCAGGGCTCCAGGATAGGGGTATGGGGGGCAGCCATGGGGGAACTGCACCAGCCCCTGGGCCAGGCAGGGGTCACTGAGCTCCCACAGCACTGCCGAGCCAGCAGTGACACACTGAGCTGCAGAGCAACAAGGGGAACTTGGGATCTTGTGGTGAGAACGAGGCCAGAGCCAGGGGGTTTCCAGGGTTTAAAACACACGTGAAGGAAAGAGCCGGAGCTGCTGCTGGCCCCAGCACCCCACAGCAAACTGTGGTCACAGTGCAGCTCCAAACAGCCCGAGGGCAGGGGCAGGAACACCTGCCCACCATCCATCTGGCACGCTGGCAGTGGCGACAGGAGCTGCCCTCGTCCTTGGGGCGACCCATGCGGCGCCACCAGTGCCCAGGGCAGCCAGCCCAGCCACGCTCCCAAAAACCTGTCTGCTAGCATCATGCTGGGAAACAGAAACCTGGCTGGAAGGCAGGGCATGGGGCTCTGTGCCTGCCAGCATCCAGCTCCTTGGGGAGCAGGTCAATAACCCCAAAAAACAGGTCCTGTGCCTCACAACACGGATGCGGCACCTACCAGGGCTGGGGCCGTGCAGGATCCAGCTCTGTTCCCAGCAGGCTGCCTGTGGGGCTGCCCAGCCCTGCTCAGAGCCCTCCAAGGAGCAAGAGCTGTGCTAACTATTTTGGACATGGCACCACGGGACTGTCACATCACCACTCTGCACGTCGCATCACGTTGCTCTGACGGTTTCGCAGCAGCGGCTCCAGCACTGGGAGAACTCCCGAGCTGCTGCTCCCAAACACAGGAACTGGCGGGCAACCAGATCACTCTCCCTGTCCACCATGCCAAGGGAGAAGGGCTGGAGAAGCTGAGAGAAACCTGGATAAGGACAGACCTCTGCCTGCTCCCTGCCTTGATCCTCATCCCTCTGTCCACTGCATCCCTCTGCTCACCTCAGCAGCTCATCACACCCTGCCCTGGCTGCCCTTCACGAGTTTCTGGCCTCCAATGCCACTGGCTGCCCCACACATGGTGGGTCCTGGCTCCCTGAGAGTAATCAAATCCCTGCTGGTGGCTCTGACCTGCTCTGTGCAGCAGGACAGGAAACAGGCCGGGCTGCCCAGTCATGCAGGTCACCCACACGGGACAGGTCACGGATGGTCCCTGAAGGAGGACGCGATGCAAAACCGCCCGTGCTCCTTCAGCACCATTCTGTGCTCACAGCAGAGCAGCCAGTGACCCACCCGGGTGTGTGAGGAGCCCGGGGCGTCTGGGAACAGCCAGCCCTGGTCCCCGGGCAGCGACAGCATCAAGCAGGCAGGCCAGGCCGGCGGGAAAGCGGAGAGCGGGACTCAGACAACATGTCTGGCGTGGGCGGGCAGCGATGGCAGGACCCGCGGCCGGCTGGTGCAGGAGCCGCCGGGTTTGAGCATCGCCGGGAGCCGCAGCCATCCCTCCCTCCCTCCCTCCCTGTCCGCGGGCCCGGGCGATGGAGCGCTGGGGCCGAGGGGGAGGGGAGCCGCCTCTCCTCTTCCTCCCGCCGCGGAGCTCTGCTTAGTCACAGCGAGCGCTGCGCCGGAGCCCCGAGAGGCAGCGCCAGCCCCGGCCCGAGCGCGGCCCCGCCGCCGCCGCCCTCCCGGTTCATCCCGGGGCAGCGGGACCGGCCCTGGCGGGACCAGCGCGAGTCCACGCGGCGGGGCGGGGGCGGCCGGGGGGCGGCGGTGCCTCCCACGGGGGGCATCGCCCAGCGGGCGGCGGGGACGAGCCGGGGCGGCGCCGGCGGGGCCGCCACCCCCGGGGCTCCCCAAGGGCAGCCCCCCTGCGCCCCCCACGGCGGCGGGGCCGGGGCCGCTCCGGCCCTCCCCAAGATGGAAGGGCCGTGCCCGGGCTTTGTCCCTCCCGGGAAGCCGCCCCGGCCCCGGCAGCGCCTTTACCCCCCCTCGCCCTCCCTCCCCGGCTCCTCCGCCGCTCCCCCGGGCCGCCGCCCCGCTCCGCTCCGCCGCATCCCGCGGGCCCGGCCGCCGCATCCCGCACCCCCGGCGGACCCCGCACCCCGGGCCGCATCCCGCAGCTCCCGGCCGCATCCCGCACTCCGATTCCCCGCGGCCCCGCGGTGCGGGAGGGGCCCGGGCGCCCCCCGGAGCCGGTCCCGGCGGCGGTGCCGCGGCGGATCCCCTTACCGAGGGGCTGGGGCTGGGGCCGGGGCTGCGGCTCCCGCCCGGCGCGGCTCCGCTCCATGGCGCGGCAGGCGCAGGGGCTGGCCCAGCCCCGCTCCCCCCGGCCCGCGGGGGAGGACGCTCAGCGCTCCCCGCCCCGGCCCCGCGGCCCCGGCCGGGGGGAGCGGCGGGGGATGCTCCGCCTCGCCCCGGCTCAGACGCGGCCCCGCAGCCTCGCCGGGACCCCGCGGCCGTCACCCCCGCCTCGGGCCTGCCCCGCTGCCCGCTCCCGCACTGCTCAGCATCCCCGAGCTTTGCTCGGCCGCTCCATCCCCCGCTCTCCCGGATTTTGGGGCTCGCACGCGCATTTTGCGATGCTCCGGTCACAAACGCGCCGCGCCCCGAGCAGCGCCGCGATGCACGGCCAGCGCCACCCCGAGCAGCTGCTGCTGCCCCAGCCTCGGGCACCCCAAAAATGACACCGATTTCCCGTTTCCGGGCCCCACCTCAGCTGCTGGAGAGGCCTCGGAGCTGCTGCTCCCCCGTTCCCGTCACACGCTGAGCTTTAGTCACCGCCAGAGCCGCCCCCGCCCCGCATCCCACCCTGCCCCGGTAACCGGCAGACAACGGAGGCCTCTCTCACTCCCCGGACAGGAGCACTGACCCCCGGCTGGCCCTGCTCACCGCCAAAACCCCCTTCAGCCCTGCCTGGACGGGAATGTGGCGGCACGGGCAGAGCTGGGGACAGTGGGCAGCACCGGCAGAGGGAGGAACGCGGCTCCAGGCTCTGCAGGGGCACCGGGAGGCAGGACATGTCCTTGTCCACCACGTGGCCAGCCTGCTCCAGGCATCCCGCAGAGCTCCCGGCTCCGGGTGTGTGGATGAATAAAGTTAGTTTTTTGCGGGCAGCACCCATCAGAGATGCCTGTTTTGGGGATGATGTCACCGCAGGCCAGGAGATCCCCTGCCACTCATTCTCTCTCACCTACCAGGCAAACAGGTTTACCGAAATCCCAGCCCTTTTCCTTGGAAGTGCATTCCCCTGACTCAGGGCTGGGGAGCTCCTCGGCAGACGGGGCGGACCCACTCTGTGATGCTGCAGGGGTAGCCCTACACCCCAAATCACCCTAAAGTCATCACCCTCCTACAGCCTCCAGCCCTGCACCCTCTCACCTGGCCCAGACAGACCAGAGGCTTCCTGAAACTCCCAGAGCCTCACCTGCCAACTGACTCCCCAGCAGGGAATGCTGCATGGCCAAGCCTCAGCTCTGGGAGCTGGGCACCCCGGGAGGATGGCAGAGAATGCAATGTCCCAGTGAAATCACAAAGCCAAGATATGTCCTGGGACAGGAAAGGGGAACAGCCCCACTCACACTGTTGCATGGCTGAGCCTCCAAGGGGCTGCAGCAGCCCCACAGCCCCATATTTCCATGGCATACGAGGGACCTGGCAGAGCAGGACTGGAGCCACTCCATGACATGCTCCAAAGGTGGCTTTCCAAAGCCTCTTTGCCTGTGGGTCCCACAGCATCACCCAGAGCAAAGGAGCATCTCAAGGCTCTGGGACAGCCTGGCACTGGATCCAGCCATGTCCATGGTCCTCCTCCCTGCAGTGGAGTCAGTCTGGAGCAGGGGGCAAGGTGAGGAAGGGGCAGCCATGGGTGTAGAGGGCCTGTGGCCATGCTCCAACAGTGCAACATGAGAGGGCTCTGAATGCCATGCCAGCCCAAGTCGATGGGCTTATACAAGCAAGGATTGATTGATCACTGCTGCAGGCAGAGCCCCGCTGTGTTGGGGTTCTGGGTCCTGCCCCGCCATTCCCGTGGTGCTGGGAACAGCTGCCCTCCCTGAGCTGATGGAAAATCCGATGAGCTCATGATGAGCACGGCACCCAGCCCTGGCTGCTGCATGCCCCAGCACTCCCTGTGCTCCTCAGCCCTGCAGCATGGGGTGCAACACTGCCATGGCTCTGTCGGGCCAGTCTGGGCAGGGGGGCTGCGCCCCAAGGCCCAACACCTGGCCCCGACAATGACTGTAGGGACCCAAAGGGATCAACATCCCAACGTCAAAGGATAACTACAGCCACAGCTCAGCCCGGCCAGTGGGAGCTGACGCTGTGTGAGTCTGGGAGCAAACAGGGATAAGGATGGCAAACAAACCCCGCCAGCACCTCTGAGCAAAGTACCGTGTGGAACAGCCCATCCCACCCATTTCCACCTGCTCCCTATCCCTCTGCTCCCACCTCTCTCCTCAGCCCCTGGACTTTGCCCTGGCCCCAGGCTGCTCCCACCCTGCTGCTGTGTGACATGGTGCCCACAAGGGCTGATCTGAATCCCTGTCCTCAAAACACTTCAGCTGATTCTCACTAGCCGTGGGGCAGTGACCCAACAGGATCCTGGGGACGAGTGTCTGTCCCTGTATCCTGTCCTGGGGTGGATGGATGCAATAGGAACCCATCACCGGCAGCATGTCAGGACAACAACCAGACCTCCAGCATCTTGCCATGGGGCTACGCCACGGCCCATGGCAAATCCCGGCTGCTGCAGGACAATCCCCTCTGGGTGTCAGTGACAAATGGGCCAGCAATGGGCTGAGCCACAGCGGGCTGCGCCCTGCCCTGCCACAGCTCGCGCCTGCTCTGTAATTATCCCAAGCCGCATCTGTAATTAGTGTCCTGATGTCATGGGGTCAGGCCTGGGCAGCCCCACGCGCTCCCCGCCACCCCCACCTTGGCCTCCGGCCCCGGGGCTGGAGGAGATCACAGTCTTTTCAACACCATCCGGAGGAGCTCCTGCCCAGCCCCGGCTCCCCGCCAGCATTGCTGCCGGAATCACATCCCAGCGCTGTTCCACAGCCCCCGAGCTGCTGCAGGGTTGGATCTACCCCTCGGGCCAGCGCAGGGCTTGACAGCTCCAACCACTGCATCTCTGCCCCCTTCCCTGCAGCATCCTGCCCGCTCCCTGGATCCTGCCAGGGAAGGAAGAATGGCCAGCCCCTGCTGTCCCGAGCCTCCCAGGGCTGCCAGTCACCCGCTCCCTCAGCACAGGGAATGCGCTGGAGCGGCCCTGTGGCTATAAATAGAGCCGGGAACGTGTGGCCGCAGCACTCGCGGGTCCGGGAGGCCGCTGCCCCGAGGTCGGAGTGGGGCATGGGCAGGGTGTGGGGCTGCGGCAGCGCCTCGGGGTGGGACAGTGACGGGAAGATGGTGAAAGCACTGAGCAGGGCAAGAGCAGTGCGGTCCTGCTCCAGGGAGATGCCAGCACTGTGCCGGGAGGATGGAGGGGAGGCCCCACACAGCTGCCACGGAGCACCAGCACTTTATTGCAGGGCAGAGAACCACCACACTGCCCGTGGCACACGAGGTACCTCGCATCCCTTCCCTCTGCCAGCACCCCGTGGCCACCACCACCGTTAACACCCGCGTAAGGGCCGTGCCGTGCCGGTGACACTGAACTGTGCACTCAGCACCTCCGAGGGTGCCCGTGTCTTCTGGCCTGGCTGCTGCCCACCAGCAAAGAGGGTGAAGGTGCCGGGCTCCAGGCGCCAGTCCTGTGCCCAGACAGCACGCTGCTCGGCCAGCAACTGGAAGACCAGCTTGGCCTCCTGGCCAGCCAGCACAGCCACGCGGCGGAAAGCCACCAGCTGCCAGCGGGGCACCGGCACGGAGGACTGCTCCCAGCGCAGGTACAGCTGCACCACCTGCACAGAGGGATGGGAGTCAGCACAACAGGACTCCACAGCAGCCCCCTTGCAGGGGGGAGCTCAGGCACATCTGTACCCCGTACAGCCAGCTCAGGGCAGGGCAGCTGTGCCCACCTCCTCACTGTCCCGCAGCCCCGTGTTCTCCAGCACCACAGACACGGAGAGGTTGGCACAGACAGGCAGCACTGGGGGGCTCAGCACCAGGTCCCGATAGTGGAAGGTGGTGTAGGACAGTCCATACCCAAAAGGGTAGAGCGGGGCCTCCTGCCCATAGTACCGGTATGTCCGTCCCTCCATGGTGTAGTTCTCCATTGGTGGCACCTGTGGGACAAGGGGCCAGCAGAACAGGGCAGGGCTGGGCAGACACAGGCAAGAACCAGCCCAGCATCCCACAGCTGCTCCGGCCACCAAGGCAGGGAAAGGCTAAGGATGCAACAAGCAGCCCTGGCCTTACCTGGTGCATGCCTGCAGGCCAAGTGGCCGGCAGCCGGCCAGCCGGGCTGGCCCCTGCCTCACCCAGCAGGACCCTGGCAATGGCCAAGCCGGTGGCCTGGGCAGGAAAGAAGCAGGCCAGGATGGCCCCCACGCCGTCATGTGCCTGTGCCCAGCTCACGTCCAGGGGCCCCGCGTTGAACAGCAGCAGAATGACAGGGCGCCCAGCGGCTGCAGGGAGGTGGCTGTCACTGAGAGCCCTGTAGTGGCACTGCTGGGATGGCCCCGGGGTGTCCCATGGATGGGGAACACCTGGGTGGGTTGAGGTCCCACAGAGCCCCTACCTGCCTGCACAGCATCCTGCAGCAGGTCCAGCTGGTGCCCCGGCAGGGACAGGTCCCTCCGGTCTCTTGCTTCTGTCTCCACATCTACTCCTGGGTGGAGACAGCCAAGGGAGAGCCCCTTACACCCCTGCAGACAGGCCAGAGGGGCACTGACAGCCTCAGAGGTGGCTCATGGGCACTTCCCCTCTCCCAGAGCATTCCCCCTGGCAGTGCCCACCCAGTGTCCTCGCACTCTGACCTACCTGTCCCCAGGCAGACCACCACGATGTCAGCTGCCCCCACCACCTTCACCAGCTCTGCCCGTGAGTATTGCCAGCACCGTGGCTCGCTGCAGCCCGCTGTGAAGCTGACATTGGCCCCCAGCATCTCCAGCCCCATCCTGCACCAGAGAAGAGCAGAGGACACGGGGGCAGCTGTGCCCCAGAGTCGAGCCACAATGAGGACAGGTCCCTTACCCTGGCCACCAGCCAAGGGCCAAGCAGCTCCAGCAGCAGCCCTGGACAGTGCCCAGAAGAAGGGAACAGGAAAGAGGGGACGTGAGGTGGGACCACGCTGTCTCACCGGGGTGTGTAGATGTACTGAGGATCTGGCACTGGTGCATAGTCCCCAAACAGCACCCGGGGATTGTCAGCAAAGGGACCCACAACCTGCAGAGGGCAGAGGGGTGAGGGCAGGCACCAGCAGTCCTGTCACACCTGTGTGCCATGGGTGTGGAGCCAGCATGTCCCTCTGCCCACCACCTTACAGGGGCTCACCGCAAGGTGCTGGCCAGACAGGTCCTGGGCCCGCAGGGGCAGCGTCCCCCGGACATTTTTCAGCAGCACAAAGCTCTTGACAGCAGCTTCCAGTGAGAGGTTGCGGTGCTCAGGGCTCTGCACCACACTCAGGTCCAGGGAGCTGTAGGGGTTCATGGCTGGGGGGTCAAACTCCCCCAGCCTCATCCGTGTGTAGAAGAGGGGCCGGACTCGGTCACGCAGCATCTGTGGAGACCCCAACCCCAACACCTCAGTTGTGCTTGGCAGGGACAGCCCAGGCTCTCTGCCCACACTCTGGGTCCTACTCCACTCAGCTCACCTGCAGTGTGATGTTGCCCATGGCCAGAGCCTGAGGGATGTGCATGAAGACGTTTCTCCTCAGGCCATAGGAGAGCTCCAGGTTGAGGCCAGCGTTCACCGAGGCTGCCATGCCAGGGAGAAGGGAGAACTCCCATCATGGCTGCACAACACCTGGGAACCACCCCATGCCCAGCCCATGAGCTCACCAATTGCTGTCTCCAGGAAGCTGTGTGTGTAGCGGTGCCCCAGCATGATGAGCTCCACAGCCCCCTCGTCGCTCACCACGTACCCATCAAACCCCCACTCGCCACGCAGGATGTCTGTCAGCAGCTTCTTGTTGGCACAAGCAGGAACGCCGTTGATCCTGTTGGAGAGGGGATGGGGCAGCCCGGAGAGCAGGGCACTGGCCGTGCCAAGGGCAGCCCAGCCCAAGTGGCCCCTGCCACGCTCCACACCTGTTGTAGCTGCACATGAAGCTGTAGGAGCCAGCACGCACACAGGCCTGGAACTGGGGCAGGAAGGTCATGCGCCAGTCCCGCTCCAGCACCTGTAAGGACCACGGCAGAGTGGGGTCAGCACCTGGAGTGTCCCCTGCCCTCTTAACACCCCCCACCCCGCTGTGCTCACCTTGGCATTGAAGCTTAGCCTGGAGACAGGGATGTTCTCAGGGCCTCCGTGCACACTGAAGTGTTTGCAGCCAGCGCTGGCCTTGATGTAACGGGGGTGCTGGCCCTGCAGCCCCTGCACAAAGCTGCGGGCCAGCTCCCCAGTCAGGAACGGGTCCTCCCCATAGGTCTCCTGTCCAGGGCACAGACAGGTCACCTCTGGGAGCCCCATCCCCACATTCCCACAGCCTGGCAAGCCATGGCCACGTCCAGCTGGTCAACCACGGTCCTTAGTGGCCTGATCCCAGCCAGGGTTCACTCGCCCACGCTGGCACCTGGTTCCTCCCCCACAGTGGGTGTCTCATGATGTTCAGGACAGGGCTGAAGCAGCTGAGCCCGGTGTGGTCACTGTAGCGGCCAGCAGCAGCAAAGCTGTTGTGCTTGGCTCTCACCTCGGTGGCCGTGGCATTGGCCACACGGTAGATGAGCTCAGGGCTGTGGGGACAGCACAGGGGTGTCAGGGCGGTGTAGGCAAGGGGGGACCTGTCTCACAAGGTCCCATCCCACACCCCCGGTCCTCGGTGCTGGTACCTGAAGGCGGCGGCAAGCCCCAAGGCCTGCGGGAAAGCCGTGGCCCATCCCGGCGCCTCTCCGTCGCCCCGCAGACACTCGGTGTTCCAGTTGTAGGGCGCGATGCCCAAGCGCGGGATGGGGGGCGCGGGGCCGTTCCACACCGCTCCCCCCCTGGCCACCTGCAGGGCAGCGCCGCTGAGCGGGGAGTCCCGCGGGGGCCCCCGCCGGCTCCCGCCGCCCCCTCACCTGCAGCACCAGCTCGGCGGGGCTCAGCCGGCCCAGCAGGTCGTCGAGGCGGCGATGCCAAGGCAGAGAGGGGTCCCAGAAAGGGAAGCGGGGTGTCTGAGCCCGGACCGCCCCCGCGCCCAGCGCCGCGCTCAGCGCCAGGACCCGCAGCCCCAGCGCCGCGGCCGGGAGAGCCCCGCGGGGCACGGCACGGCTCGGCCCCCACGATCCGCACGGCATGGCCCGGCCCGGCTCCCAGGAGCTGCACAACACTGCCCGGACCGGCCCGGCCCCCGAGCTCCGAGCCCCCGCGATGGGCGCGGCGGGGCGGAGCGGAGGCGCTGCAGCCGCTCCTGCGCCCACCGGACGGGGCGGAGCGCGGTGGGACGGGGCGAGCCAGGGGGGCCCGGGGCTTTGCCAGGTCCCGGCCGCCCCCCGGGCCGGTTTGCGAGATTCACCCCGTGCATCGGGGGCTGTATTCGAGGGGCGGCGAGCCCCGCGCAGCCCGGCCCCGCCGAGGGGTTCGCAGCTTTTCGGTTCCACCCGTCTCCCGGAGCATCTCCCGTGTGCGGGCGGGATCCGGCAGAGCCGCCCGACGCCGTCAGACCGGATCTCGGTGCCTTCGGCTGCAGCGGGGCCGGCTCAGCCCCTGCCCAGGGCCGGGGAGCAGTAACGGCTCCGCCTGGGAGGGATCCCCGTGGGCTCACTGGGCGGCATGGCAGGACACGGACTGAGATGCCACCGCAGGTGCCCTGTGAGCTCCTCATGTCCTCCAGCTCAGCAAGGGCTGTGTGCCCCTCCTGCCCCCACCGCAGGTGCCCTGTGAGCTCCTCATGTCCTCCAGCTCAGCAAGGGCTGTGTGACCCTCCTGCCCCCACCGCAGGTGCCCTGTGAGCTCCTCATGCCTGCCAGCTCAGCAAG
Source organism: Zosterops lateralis (assembly GCF_965231275.1). Lineage (NCBI taxonomy): Eukaryota > Metazoa > Chordata > Aves > Passeriformes > Zosteropidae > Zosterops > Zosterops lateralis. The sequence continues at coordinate 3,064,985 of NC_139788.1, forward strand.
GGCTGTGTGACCCTCCTGCCCCCCAGATCAGCACGGAGGGACGCTGCCAGGGACCTCTGCGGTGACCAGGGACACGGTGTCTTCTTGCATTGGATATCAGGGAAAGGTTCTTTTCCCAGAGGGTGCTGGCACTGCCCAGGCTCCCCAGGGAATGGGCACGGCCCCAAGGCTGCCAGAGCTCCAGGAGCGTTTGGACAACGCTCTGAGACACATGGTGGGATTGTTGGGGTGTCCTGTGCAGGGCCAGGAGCTGGACTCCATGGTCCTTGTGGGGGTCCCTTCCAACCCCGGGTGTTCCAGGATTCAATGATCTCCACCAGCACAGTGGGGCCAGTGGCAGAGAGCACAAGGTGGCATTTGGGACTGGGACCAGGAGGGGACCTGGCACTGCAGAGCTGGAGACAGGGAGCACAGACATCCCTGAGCACAGATATCCCATGAGCTCAGTGGCACAGTGGAGGTGCTGCTGGCAGCCCCCCTGCCCAGCACAACCCCACCACGCTCCAGTGCCAGCCCCAGTGCCTTGCAGCTGGTGGTGTCCCGGGGATGAAGCCTTGTAAGGCAATGCCAGCAGGTCACCAGAGCCCAGCCTGTCCCCAGGCTCCTGCTCGGTGGTGACAGCCAGCCAGCTCCCAGCTGCTGGATTCCTGAGCAGCCAGCAGGAGTGGGGGGATCCTCCTGTGCCCAGAGCATGTCCTGCCCCCAGCACTCCACCCCAGCTGGGGCAGGGCTCAGCACTCCCTCAGTGACACGTCTGGGACAAGGACATAATGGGATAGATAAATAAATAAACAAACAACAGTAGATTAAATAAGTAAGTAAACATCACCAGGCACAGTCTGTCTGGGAGCAGAACCTGGTGCACTGGGGGCCATGCTGGCCTGGGAGGGTTAGGGGAAGCTGGGTTGTTCCAGGGAATATTCCCTGCAGTTCCTGCAGCCCCAAGCCTGGCTGGTTTCTGTGACACCCTGTCTTTTGCCCTGTTCTTGTAGGGTGATTTGCAGGCCTCACAGGATGGAAACCTGCTTGTATTCCACATTGAGTCACAGCCTAAGGTTCCAAGCCTGCCCAGTCCTGCCAGCACAGGGCTTGCTTCATCCACCCACAGACACCAGCTGCCCTTTCCCCAGGAACCAGCCTCTGCCGAGCCCCTGGAGCTGGGCAAGGAATGCACAGAGTCAGGCTCACCGAGGGCTGGCCCTGGCAGAGCTCAAGGAGCGTTTGGGGAATGTTCTCAGGTGTATGGTGGGATTGTTGGGGTGCCCTGTGCAGGGCCAGGAGCTGGACTCGATCCTTGCACGTCCCTTCCAGCTCGGGATATTCCACGATTCTATTCCGATTCCAAGGTGGCAGTGTGGCACCAAGGTGGGAGCAGGAGCACCGAGAGAGGCTCCTTTCCCACGGTGAGCCCCTTGCTCTACCGACGGCTCATGAGGCATTATCGACCCCACAACATCAGCCGGGGCTGGGGGGAGTGGCGGGGAGGCCTGCAGGGAGCCGGGACCACCAAGACCGACCGTAGGGAGCAGCACCGGGGCCACCATTCCGTCACCGGCCGGGCAGGGGGGCCTCACGCTGCCGGCGGACACCCCGGGCCGTGAGTGAGGCCGGGGGGGCAACGGGAGCGGCGGTCCCCGGACGGGCCGGGCCCAGCGCGGCCTCGACGGCGGCTCCGCCACGGTTACGGCGGGCGGTAGCGCCCCCTAGCGGCGACCGCGGAAATCACCTGACCCCCCTAACACGCCGGGATTGGTCGGTGCTTGGCGGTTACGTGTTGCGGGATAGCGCACCGTCTGTACGCGCTATGCACTCTGGGATTTGTAGTCCAGCCGGGCGGGCGGGGTGCGGACGGCGGCGCGGCGGGGACTGCGTGTCCCGTGGTGCCCCGCGGCGTCCCGGAGGTTCCCTTGGTGTCCCGCGGCGGACGGAGCGGCCGGGCCGGGCCGGGCCGGGCGGACACGATGTCGCGGCAAGGCGGGCGCGGCACCGAGAGCAAGAAAATGGTAACGGCGGGGCCGGCGCGGCGAGAGCGTGGCGTGGGGCAGCCCGGGAAACCGGCCCGGGGCGGGGGTGATCGGGCCCGGCCTGCAGCGCCCGGTGCGGCGGGGCCCGGCAGCGATCGGCGGCACCGGCCGCTCTCGTTCAGGGGAAGTTCGCACCCAAAACGCTCCCCTGGCGTGTCTCGCTTCCCCTCTCCAGCTCATTCCGCGTTATCAGCCCGGCTGAGGCAGGAACTGAGAGATGGAGCCTAAAGCTCCAGAGCTGAACTCGAACGCTGGGTCAAACCAGGTCGAATTAATTAATTTTTAATGCAAAATGAGTAATAAAAAAATAAAATCTGGGGGGTTCTCCCTCTGTGGCCGTGAGGAGGTGCTGGGCCGGGCTTGGCTGCCCCCTCCTGCCTCTCCACACCTGAGGGGATTCTTTTCTAGGGGTTCAGCTCCTTAAATACAACGATTATGTAAAGAATTGTGTTAATTCACTGAAGTTCTGACACTTCTGTAAACATAGAGCAGATGCATAATGTGGAGATTGTCAAATAATAAAAATACTGGGAAAGGCCTGGGCACTTCAGTTACATCAAATGAGCTGAAAACAATTTTTTTTTAAAATCCAAATCTGAATTTAGGAGTTTGCCTTATTGTATCAGCTTAAGTTACCTTTAATATCAATGTCTCAGCAATGTGAGATCAGCTCTGGGTGTGCTGGGGCTGATGGTGGCCGTGGCTCACCTGGATTCCCTCCATCCATCCCCATCCCCTCTCCACCTCTGTCTTTACTAAAACGACTGAAACCCTTAAAACCAACACTGCCTGTTCTGCATGTCTGTTAAACTCTCTGCCAAGTCTCTGACTCCAGCTGAGCCAAAGGAACTTCCACCTTGTCCTTCTGTTAATGTGAATTGCCCAATCTTTAGTTTTCTGAGGGCAAAGCTAGTTTTTAAGTAAAACTCCCAAAAGAATGTGTGAGTTCTTTAGATCCAAAGTGGAGCAACAGCTCCCAGCAGCCCAACTGGTTATTTTCATACCTGAAGCCTTAAAGTTCATCCCATTCCACTCCCTGCCATGGGCAGGAACACCTTCCACTGTTCTGGATTGATCCAAGCTCAGTCCAGCCTGGCCTTGGACACTTCCAGGGATCCAGGGGCAGCCACAGCTGCTCTGGGCACCCTGTGCCAGGGCCTTGCCACCTTCACAGGGAAGAATTATTTCCTAATCCATGAACAACACAAGGTGGAATTCCCTGTGTCCTCTACAAACCAAATTTCTATTTGTTTGGGGGTGTTTCCTCTGTGTGTTTGTTGTGGCTTTGTGTGAACTTACAGTGATCTGTGTTGTCACTTAACTCTGATCTTGTCTCTTTTCCCTCCCTGCCTGCTGCTGCTTTCATTCTCTAGTATTGGTATTTGCCATTCATTTCACCTTCTGCCTCTCTGCAGCTCATGGTAGGTGACAGATCCCAGGTCAGCCCCTGTGATCCCTCTGCATGCCAAAACTGACAGCAGAAACCAGTGCTGGGGGTTTGTTTGTTCCCCAAAATACTTCCTCTTGCAGAGTTTTGTTCTGCAGCCTGCAGACCTTGTTAATCACTGGTCTGGCTTCATGGCTCCCAAAAAAATGCTCTTTGACATCATTTAAGGGTAAAGATTGAAAGTAGTGGCTGGGAGAGGAGAACTTTTCCCTTTTTTCACAAATTTTCTGCAAATCTGACAATTGTGCAAAGAAAACATGAGTGACCTTGGTCCTGGCCAGTCCCAGAGTGGATGTGCACAGCACCTGAGTGCTGAGCTGGCCTGGGTTTGGCCTCCCTGAGCCTATTCTGGGTCTGAGGAGATGATTTCAATCTGTGAAGGAAATTCTGTGCCTGGACAACTTTCTAGGACCAGAGGAGTCCTTTTTCTTGGTACAGAATTTCATAAATCCCTGACTGGAGGAGCATTTTGGGCCTGTTGGGAGGACCAGAGCTGGAGCCTGACGGGCACTGCCTGCTTGTGACATGTTCATGAAACAGAGGGAAGAGTTTGAGTCAGATCTCAGCTCTAGGCCTGTGCTTGAGGTAAATTCAGGGCCCTGCCATGGCACCTCCAGCTATCCAGGAGGTGCTGGTCTCTTTCTCAAAATCCCAGAATAGTTTGGGTTGAAAGGGATCTTAAAACTCATCCAGTTCCACCTCCTGCCAAGGGCAGGGGCACCTTCCATAGACCAGATTCCTCCAAGCTCCTGTTCCGAGGAGAATGCATTTGTTGCCAGAATTGGAGCTGGGATCTCTCCTTATTAAGCACCAGATTGCTTTGAGACAGCAGGTCCCTGTTGCCCTCCCCGTGCCGAGGGCTGGACACGGAGGCAGCGGAGCCCGGGCGGGTTCTGGTGGGTGAATCCCTTTTCCTGTGCGCAGAACTCGGAGCTCTTCACGCTGACCTACGGCGCCCTGGTGACCCAGCTCTGCAAGGACTACGAGAACGATGATGATGTCAACAAGCAGCTGGACAAAATGTGAGTGGATGCACAAATTGTGTGGATCTGCCATGCCGGAGCTGTGTGGAAACTGGGATCACAGCAGAGATCACAGACACACCTCTGTGCTGCTCCAGGAGCAAAATCCTGGCAGGCTGAAGTTATTTGACACTGACGTTTCTCAGATTAGACTTTGCTTCTTCGCCGTCCTCTTTTATAAATACTTGTTGTCTGTTGCTGTCAGGCACACAAAAGTCAAGCAGGCAGCAGCAGGTCAAGCAGCAAAAGTTCTGATTTAATTTCTGACTCCATCTACTTATATACACTTTGTACAGAAGGCCAAAGATTGGCCAAAAAGGTCACCCCCTTATGAACATCACCGTCAGTCACATTCCTCCTCCTAGAGAAGAAATATGTAAACACAATAGATAATTTCTAAAAACACATATAGTTTACATGAAGCAGTGTGAGAATCATGCTGCAAAGGTTCAAAGGCTCAAAAGCAAGAAAATTCAGGGTGACAGTTGTCTTTCTAAAGCTGTGTGCTCTGGTCCCTTCACAGGGGTTACAACATCGGTGTCCGGCTCATCGAGGACTTCCTGGCCCGTTCCAATGTTGGGAGGTGCCATGATTTCCGTGAAACTGCCGATGTTATTGCAAAGGTAAGTGTCCAAGCACAGCTTTGTCAGGTTTTTTGGGGGGTTTTTGCACTCACAGGACTGTTCTGAGAGTTTGATGAACATTTTAGGGAGGGAAAAAAAGCTTTATTCCCAAGTACTGCTGGCTGGTGGGAACTGGAAGAAAGGAGAGATGTTTGCAAAGTTTGCAAACCCCTCAAGTAATTTTACAAAGATCAAAGCTGTGCTTTTGCCTCACCTGTTCTTGTTCCTCCTGTTTGCCACAACAGATTGCATTTAAGATGTACCTGGGCATCACTCCAAGCATCACCAACTGGAGTCCTGGGGGTGATGAGTTCTCCCTAATCTTGGAAAACAACCCCTTGGTGGACTTTGTGGAGCTCCCTGACAACCACTCAACCCTCATCTACTCCAACCTGCTCTGTGGGGTGCTGCGAGGTGCCCTGGAGATGGTGAGCCACATCTCTCTTTCCCTTGGGATGGGTGTTTGGATAGCCAGGTGTCAGCAGATACTTGAATTCTGGTCCATGTTCATGACTTCTGGGTTTGCTTTGAGCTTGAAACACATTCCCAGGAGAAGGGCAGAGCTGCAGGAGCACTTGGCTGCTGTCATGTGTGGCAGCTGAGGCCCACAGGTAGTGCCTGAGCCCCTTCAGCTCATGATCCAAATTCAAGCACTTTGTATCTCCCTGAGTTTGTATGAAGCTCCAAAATCCTCACTCTGCATCTGCTGTGAGCCCTAGCTGGGAATTGATCAGGATTTGAGAGCTGTGTCTCAAATTAAGGACTATATAGAGCCCTGTATGTCATGTCATGCCCTTAGAGCCCTTAAGCTGGTGCTCCAGGACCGTTCAGTCCCTGGAGAAGCTGCTGTGAAGAGGGAGTTACCAGCTCCTCTCTCCTCTTCCCTCACTTAGGTGCAGATGGCTGTCGATGTGAAGTTTGTCCAGGACACCCTGAAGGGCGACAGCGTCACAGAAATACGGATGAAGTTCATCAGGAGGATTGAAGACAACCTTCCAGCTGGGGAGGAGTGAACCACGGCCCCGTCTCGCTGGGGACTGGAGGGACCAGCTGGGTTTGGCCATTAGCTTTCCTCACAGATCCATAGGGATCTCCTGCCCCTGCACACTCAGACTGACTCACTGACTATCTCAGATGTTATTTTCTTCTACTCTCACTTCCATCCTCTGTAGAAGACGATTGTCTGGTTGGTGTTTATTTCCCAGGTTCATTCTGAAGCTTTTTCATCAGGTGGTGTCCTTTTCCCTCCCCCTGGGGGCTTCCTATGCTCAGTTTCCAGTTGTGACCTGGGCTGTGTGAGAACAACTGCTCAGACTCCAGGAGAGCTCCAGTCTCTTCACATCTGCATCGGTGAAGAGTTGGAAACCAAGAAGTGGAGACCAAGCTACAAGAGCCCACTGATTCCCTGCTAAACCCTGTCCTTCCTTAAATGAGGTGTTTAAAATCCATTTGGAGATGTGTGTAGTGTTTCTGTAGATCAAACTGGCTTCCTGCACTTGATTCTGAAGTCACTGGCAAATGCAGGCTTGATCCAAAGGGGTGGCTGAGGAGAGCTGTTGGAGTGCTGGCACCAGGGCAGGGCAAAAAAAAAAATCTCCCAGAAATCTGGGAGCTCCATGGCCTTTACAGTGTCCCTGCCCCAGAAGCCTCACCACTCCCCTCTCAGGAGGGGAGGAGGTCGAACTCCAGTGGAGCAGTAGGAACTATTTTACATGGAGAAAGATTGGCTAAAATGGCATTGATGCTCCACAGTGGGCACAGCCCAGGGCTGCTTGAGGGGTCACAAAGTGAGAACCAAACTCGGGCTGAGGCCTGGGAGGTGTTAAAGACATTTCAGGCTCTGTTGTGCTGTTGGGGGATGTAAAGGCTGCATGGTGTGGAGGTGATGTCAAGGTTTGTTCTCACTGGTGTCCAGGCAACAGCAGAATTTCCCAGTTACTTGGCACTTGCTGCTCTGAAAAATAAACACATAAAGAATTGTTAGATAACAAAAAGCAAGAGATTGGAACATCAGCTTCCTCTGCCACCCAGAGCCAGAGAACACAGTCAGGCATTGGGTTCCCAAATCACTTTACGTAGCATGAAGGCACAGCCCCTCGAGGTCTTTGTGACCTCCAGAATTTGTATCGGTTGGTGCCCGAATGTGAGGTGAGATGGAGCTGCCCACTGCTTGTGCTGCTCTTTTTTGGCTTTTCTGGAGGAATGTGGGGTCATCTGGCACTGGATGGCTTACCCTGTCCCTTTTTTGGCCCCAGAGTCCCTTTGGATGCCCTGTGAAGGGCCAGTGGGTGGCTGTCAGAGCAGTAAGAGGCATGGGGGTGGCCCAGTGGTGGCAGGTGGGTGTTGGTGGCAGAGATGCCACATGGTCACATTGCAGAGCTCAAAACCATCCCTTATTTCTCATTGTTGACCATTCCAAGTCACTTTAAAGCTGCATTTTAGAAGTAATTGCATTAAAAGAATCGCGGTGTCAATTCTTTGGTCTCCTCTTTCCTGTGTCCTGGTGGTGGGTGCTGGTGGGGAGAGGCAGCAGGGGCTCAACCCCTGCCCAAGGCTGGCAGGGTGACAGTGGTGACAAGGTGTCCAGCGCTGGCAGGGTGACAGTGGTGACAGGGTGTCCAGGGCTGGCAGGGTGACGGCAGAACTGCACCAAGAATTCCTGGCTGCCAGCGAGCCTGGAAGCTGCTGCCTGGAGGAACCTGCCCAGTATTCCACACACGGAGGGACTGGGGGCAGACACTCAGTGTGGCTGGCTTGAGGTCTGAATCCACTGTGTGCTCCAGTGGCTGGGACTCTACTGCCAGCCCTGAGGCAGCTGCTGCAGAGCCAGGACTCTCTGTGGGCGTTTACAGTGGCAAAAAATCACCTGGAGGGGCATCTGAGCCTCCTCTGCTGCCAGCTCAGTGCTGCTCCATGGCTGGCATCGGCCATGTAGTGCTGCTGCCAGGAGACAAGGAACAGCAAGAGCTGCTCTCCAGGAGCAGTTGATGCTTCCCTTTCTTGTGTAAGTGCTCCCCAGGAGCCCTGCTCTGGTGGGATCTCTGCTCTGTGTTTGCAGGCATTCTCTGCTCCGGGGTCACCCTGCAGTCACACTCCATCCCCAGCACTGAGTGCCCAGGACTGTGCCCTGAGGATGGGGAAGTGACTTTCTTTTGCAAGAAAGTGTTTTGTTTTTTTTCTCTGGAGCTGGCAAGCACCACGTGCTGCCGGCCTGGCCAGGAGTGGGAGCCAGCCAGGGCAACCCCAAACAGCCCCAACGTGCTCCTGAGGCTGTGTCCCAGAGGGCCTGGGGGGAGTGAGATCCCTTGTCCTCACCCCTGCAGAGAGTGGATCCTGGACTCCTGCTTCCAGCCCCTTGGGAATTACAGTAATTTGCTGGGGCGACAGGGTCAAAACCAGCCCAGACCTTCTGGAAGAACAAAAAGCAGAAATTGCATTAAGTAAATTAAAACTGTCTACTACTGAGCAGCTCGCTGCAGACAAGGGAGAATATGCAAAAAGCTCTGTTTGAAACCTACTAAATATTACCATGTGCTGTTTATAGGAAACAAATGGGGAAAGGCATCTGCATCAATAAACCCCAACGTGGCTGGGCTTGGACTGAAGCCTTTCCACGGCTCTCGGTTATTGAATACCCGTCGCTTTCATGTGGTGCCAGCCCTGACCCCTGACACATACCGCGGAGGGGAAAGTTGACTTGTGGGAATAATAGACATTCCTAGTGAGCAATTTAACCTGGCAGGAAAAGAGGCGACTTCCAGCCTCTCACATCCCTGCGTGATATTGGAGATGACAATAGCAACAAGTCAAGGAAAGGGGGGGGGATGTGGGACATGGGGTGGGGGCGGTGCTGGAGACTGACACTGTGGGACCCCAATGCTTTGGGGTGAGCCCCCCATCCACCAGCCTGAGCACCCCTTGATGGCATCAGCCACAGCTCTGTGTCCCAGGCACATCCCAGGCTCCCACAGCAGCAGGGTGCAAGAGGTTGGTGGAGTGCCCTCAGAGGTAGAAGGAGCCAGCCCTTGTCCTTCTCTCTCCTGCAGGAAAGTGGGACATTGGCTGATGGAGCACACTGGCAGGAGCTGAAGGTCAGTGTGTGACTCACAGGGTCCAGGATGAGGGTTTAAAGCAGTTCATGTACTCATTGTAGGGACAACCTGGCCAATATTGGAAAACCTGGACAACCTGGGTACTTCTGGCTGGTGGTGAGCCCCAGCCATGAACCAGGTGGTCCCTTCTCTACTCTCCAGTGAGAAGCAGAGCTCCCAGCCCCACTCCTGTCACCTAAAACAGAGTGGGTGACATCCCTGGGCACTGTGCAGACCCCACAATCCAGCACTTGCTGAAGGGGCAGTGATGGTGCCAGGAGAGGATCCTGGACGGGACAAGAGAATCTCTCTGGGAAAGAAGTGTTTCCGGGCTGGTGTCCTCATTGCTGGGGCAGCTCCCACAGCTTTCAGCCAGATGTGCTTGGCCAGGGTGCCAGGCACTCTCTGAGGCCGTGCGAAGGATCTTTCACCCTCAAGGGCTCGTGCACTGGGGATGGAGGTTGTTGGCAGGGCTGGCGTGGTGGCCACAGGGGACAGGTGGGTACCAGCCAGTGGAGCCAGCAGGGACAGGCAGGTACCAGCCCCTTAGGGGGCTCTGGCCTCGTGTCCTTAAACACCTGCCACATCCAGCTGTGGGATGCTCAGCTGTGGGATGCTCAGCTGTGGGATGCTCAGGTGTGGGATGCTCAGCTGTGGGTACCACTCAGGTGCAGATCCAACTCCCCCCAGATGCCCAGCTGTGCCCAGCCTGGCTGAGCATCTCCCCACGCTTGGCACCACACAGGCACCAAATCCATGAGAACACGTTCTCTGGCTGATAATGACCTGGCGACTTTGGCTACCTGGATGTTTTTATAACCCTTCCTGGGCCCCTGGGCCGGCTGACAAAATCCTCTCGCAAGGCAAAGCCACGCTGCACCCCCCTGCCCTGGCCCAAACACAGTTTCCAAAGCTGGGAATGCCTCTGGCAGCAGCGCCGGGTCAGGGCAGCCCTTTGGCGATGCTCCTTGGCGCCCGCCCTCCCGCAGCATCCCTTGCCAAGGCGAGGAAGAGGAGGAGGTGTCTGCAGTTCCTCCCTCGGGTCAAGGGCCACAGGAGCAGCCCCGGCAGCGCTGCTCGGAGCTGAGCCACGTTCTGGTGGCGTTTGGTATTTGGGGTGACGGGAAGGAAGCTCCATTGTTCCTCTTTTATTGTTTTGTGTTTCCTAAGCGGGATCGGCACCCTCCTCCCACGCTCTGCCCGGCCGCGGAGAGGATCCAGCCCTCTGAAAGCCAAGGCTGCGCCAGAGGCGGCTGCTGAATCCTGGGCGAAGGGAAAGGCAGAGAGAACCGTCCTTGCCCCAGCACAGACGGGCCACCAGAAGCCCAGGCAGGGCTGTGGGAAGGGACAGAACCCATCTCGGTGTCCCCCTGCCCGCGGTCAGGTCTGTGCTCCCGGGTCTCCTCGGTGTTTTGTTCCTCTATGTGGAACAATTCCACCAGCTGCAATGGGAAGGGCTGGTCCAGCCGCAGGGAAGGAGGGTGACATCGGCCACGCCACCATTCCCAGCCCAGTGAGGACGCCAGTGCTCTCCCTGCATGGGACAGTCCAGTCCCCTGTACCTCCTTCCACCCCAAACCCCAATAATTGAAACCACAGCACCGCTGTCCCAGCAGCAGCCCCTCCATTCCCCTCTGGAAGCTGCTCTCAGCTGCCGGTGGGGCAGGATGTGACATGGGGACAGTGTCCTGTGAGGCTGGGATCCACCCAAAACTGTCCTGGAGTGCCCATGGGATGGAACAGCATTGGCTTTGCACCATAAACACCAAAGCCATGAGCTCACTGGACCCTCAGCAGGGCAGTGCTGCTCCAGCCTTCCTGAATTTCCACAGGAAAATTTCCATTTTCCCAGCTGCAGCCAGGACTCCGAGAGAGCCCAGCGTGCTGGGTTTGCCCAGAGGCTGCTCGGGAAGCTGCTGGTGCTGAGCAGCCTTGGCCCAAAACGAGAGCCAGAAACAGGCAGGAATTTCGATGAGAAATGTTTGTTTTCTTTTCAAATAGTTTTAATTGTGGCTTAGGAGTAAGGGAGTCTCTGGAATGGTTGCTCTTTCCCTGAGCCGGTGGTGAATGAGGGGTTTGGGGCTGAATTGCTGGCAAAAGCAGGTTTGATATAATTTTGTCACTCTACTTCTTATGGTGTAGATAAATCACACCAAGAAAAATAGGATTTGAAACAGCCTGCAATGATTTAGGTGGAAATGGGGAGGGAAAAAGGAAGAGAGGAAAAAGTCAGGAATGCAAGGGAGTAAGAGACACTCCCAAGCTGTCACCAGGCACAGAGAGGATCCCCTTACTAAATTTAGCCTCAGATTGGATCAGTGGATTAAGTCTAAAAGATTTACCAACACTTAATCATAACAATACCTCATTAACAGCAATAGCAGCACCTGATCAATTGAATGATTTAACTCATACAAAATTACTCAAATGGGATTTTCTATAATCATCACTCTAATTGAATTATAAATCTAAAGTAGCAACATCCATAATGTGCACACACACATGGAATTAAAGAGGCTGCACAAAGGAACAGTCCTGTGAGAAATTCCCCTTGAGTTCAGCAAAATACTCACATAGATGCATCTTCTCAATGGTGAAGGGTAGAGCCTCGTGGTGTGGGAGGTATCAGCCCAGGCTCCATCATCATCATCACTGGTCTTCTGGGTATCACAGGCAGGATGAGCTCCAAGAGGAATTCTGCTCTGAGGAAGATCCTGGCTCAGCTGCTGCAGCCCAGGAGAGCTCAAAGGGTGTCACTCAGGACCACTGGTTACAGGGCTGTGAGATGACTGACTTCAGGCATCAGTGAATTCCCATCCTAGCCGCAATCCCAATTGGTAGCTATGGGAATTTTCCTAGAAGTGTCCAATAACTAAAATATGATTCCACTCAGGCTGTTTTTCAACAGAAAAATAAAGTCTTGAGGCTGTTTGTGAGAGAAAACAGGAGCTCCTGAGAGACCAGGAATTCTGGGAGCAGAGCTGGTTTCTGATAAGTTCAAGGGAGGCCACCTGCCCAGAAAACATTAATTAAAGTGGAGACCTAATGAGCCAGGCTGTCCCTGATCCCATCCCGTCCCCCAGCCCTGATCCCATCCCCATCCTGTCCCTGCCATGGCAAGTGGCTCACCACAGGCAGGAGTGAACCAGATGCCTGGATGACCAGGGATGGCTGCAGTCAAGACTTCCAAACAGTTCATTTAACAGAGAAATGAGAAAACAATTTGAAAATTTAAAACCAATCCCCTCCCTGAATGAAATGAAGCCCCAGACGTTCCTTGCAGCCCCAGGATCCCGTTGGCTTCTCCCTGCCTGTCACAGAGACACAGGAGCTGACTCGGGGGAAAGTGCTCGCCAGAACAATGTCTCTCTTTTTTTACAGCAAAAAAATATTGATTTTATTTTAATTACTGCTAGCGCTGACATCCAAGAGCTCAGGGAGAAGTTGCCAGGCGCTGGGCTGGCTCTGCCCTGGGCTGTGGCTCCTTGTCCCTGTCCCATGGCAGGCACAGAGCCCCCCACAGCTGCCCGCGTGCCCCGGCTGGAGCCAGGGACTGCCCGGGGCTGGGACCAGCCTTGTGGCCTCTTGCCCAAGCTCTCGGCCAGGGCTGTCACTGCTCCCCAGGCCCCGCAGCGCCGGGCCATTGCTGGGAAAGGCTCTTGAGCAAGATGCCACCGAGGAGCTGGAGGGTGTTCCCTGCCAAGGGGGAGAAATCCAGCGGCTTCCTCGAGCATGGAACGCTGAAATGACCCAGTGGGATCTCTGCTTGCCTCGTGCTGAGGAGCCTGGAGGGGACAGAAAGGCAATGGGGCTGCCCTGGCCTCCTGCATCCCCCCAGCCTCCCTTCAGTCCCACATCCCCTGAGCTCATCCCTTTACTCCAGGGTTCAGCATCCCTCTGTCCCACACTCCTGCATCCCCCAGGCTCCCCCATCCTGGCTGGGCAGGGCACAGAGCCCCGTGCTGTGGGTGCTGGCTGGCCTGGAGCTGGGGAACTGAGTGTTAACCGGGACATTCCGGGGAGCAGAGCCCCAGGAATGAGGAAGCCAGAGCGGGTACCGTAGTGGAAAGGGCTTGGCACGGGCTGTGGAAAATGGAGGCCTAGAGAAATGTGACAGCAGGCTGGCCTGGCCGGCAGTACCACACAGGCATAGTTAAGCCTTCAAGCCTGCCATTGTTCTCCCCTAATTATTCCCACTCCCTGAGTATTACACCCCATAATTCAGGAAAGCTGAGTAATGGAAGAAACAACAGCAATTTTAATCTCTCAGTACCGGTGGTCTCCACCAAAAAAATGCTTTCAAGAGCTCTGCGGTTGCGACTTCCTCGGTTTGGTGGGCAGTGCAGGGGAGGGGGAGCACGGCCACCGGCCTGTGGGTGCTCAGCTGAGACTGGGGACCAGGAGGGCAGCAGGGATGGGACCAGGACTTGCTCCAGGTGATGGGAGAGAACATGCTGGATGCTGGGAGCATCCCCAGCAGGTACCACATGAGCCCCATGGCAGCTGGGCTGGCACTGGGGTGATTCCAACTGGGGGCAGCCCCTTGTCCCCTGCACAGGGGGACCTGGTGTCCTCAGTGGGGAGAGAGAGCTGGGCAAGGCATTCTCACTGTCAACACTGGATCTTCTGTTCTGGGCTAAACCACACAGAACTGGGCATCAGTTTTTTGGTCAAAACATGTTTTCCTTCCTGGGATCTGGCTTTCAGGAAAGGAAATTCTGAACTCCCTAGAAATGCTCTTGCTTTTTGACAAAAGCCACTGCGGGTTTGTTCCCTAAGGAGCAAGCTCTGGGTAAACACATTCCACACTCATGCAAGGAATGAGATCAGGAGTCAGCATTGGAAGCACCAGGGTGCTTTGGAGACCCCCACATGGGCAGGAGGGACCCCCAGCCCTGCCTGTGCCCCTCTGCCCACTCCAGCACCCCTGGCTGAGCCCAAGCACTGTCTCGCCAGCCCTGTTCCCACTGTGGCTCTGAGCATGAGTAAATGTGATTGGTGGGTCAAAATGAGCCTTTGGCTGATTTAACATCACCTGCTCATCAGATCTTGGGGAGCAGGAAGAGGAGGATGGGCAGCAGGGCCCTCAATGGGGCCAGAACCGAGCTGGCACCAGGCATCTCTGGTGAACAACTCGAGGCCAGGATGTCTGCCAGCCTTTATCTATCCTTCCATCCCTCCATCCCTCCATCCCTCCCTCCTCAGCTCTGAGATGCAGTAAAAGCACCAAAATAAGCACAGGACTGCCCTGCCCCAGCTTCCTGCAGGTACAACACTCACCTGCTGTAAACAACCATGACCATCTTCCCTCCTCTCGGCAGTTTTGGCAATAGCAATGCTCACTGAAATAGTCACAGAGCCAGGCAGGGACCTGACACACTGAGGAGCCCATCAGGGCTGTGCAGGGATTGTGCTGGAGCTGAGGGGACAAAGCCAGTGGTTTTGAGACACAGTTCAGCATCACCTCTCAGCAGCTGCTCTGAAGTTTGGCTGCAGGGTGCCCAGGTCTCAGTTACATTTAGCAAAACAACGGGAGGTCACAGCTCTCACCCCAGGTACAAGCTGGGGCCACAGGACAAGCCACCAGCCCTAAGGGACAGATGACCCCACTGCCACCCCTTAGGGCTGACCCTAATGATATTAGGCTGACCCTAATGACCCTAACGCAGAGCAGGCAGGGTGGGATGGGGTGGCTGAAGGTGACGGTGGGCGCTGTGTCTGTGTGGTCTGAGCCATCTGGATGCACTTACAGCAATACTGCAGCAATTGCGGAAAGATCAAAACTCGTCAGGCCAACCTTGATTCCCGGTGCATTTTTTGCATTTTTGAGGACTCGAGTCTATAACCTGACAGCGGGAGGGGTGTTGCCTGCACAGCCCTGGAGCTCTCCTCACAGAGTCTGGGAGTGATGCCTGGGCTGCCCCACTGCCACTGCAAGACCCCTGGGAATGACCCTGAGGAAATGGTGTTGGGTTCTTTGTCTGTATCCAGCACTCAGAGCAGGCACTGCATCTGCTGGGGGGTCAAATCCCTGAGCAGGGCCCTGCTGAGACCCTGCTGCAGCCCAGGGCTCCTGCCCACAGTGACAGGAGGGGGCATTCCAGGTGTCCCCAACCCTGGGTACAGGAGAGATGCCAAGAAGAAAATGACCCCCACACCTAGCATAGGGAACAACATGGTCCCATCCATCCCCACCTCCCTGCTGGGGCTTCCCACCCTCTTTGAAGCTCAGATGGGGAAACTTGTCCCAGCACCCAACATGGGACATAAAGGGTTTGAGATTGTGACAGCTGTGGTTGGCTTATGCTGTGCTGCTGTCACCTCACTGCTGTGCCTGGGAATGTCCTGGTGACAGCCATGGCTGGGGAATGGCTGGGGCACTGGTGCTGTACTGGACACACTGGAGCTCCACTGTCACCTCTGAAACAGAGGATCCCCTGCAGCCCGTGATGAAAACTATGATGAGGGATGCTGTGTCCCTGCAGCCCATGGCACTGCAGCACTGTGGCAGCATGGCCCTCAACAGCAGCTCCTCTGAGAGGTGGCAGCCCTGGAAATCAATCATCAACCCAGCCCTTATGCCCCTCCAGAGCAATGGACAGGGCACAGGGGTGTCAGAGGGGGCACAGGGGTGTCAGAGAGGGCACAGGGGTGTTGGGGGGGCACAGGGGTGTCAGAGAGGGCACAGGGGTGTTGGGGGGGCACAGGGGTGTCAGAGAGGGCACAGGGGCGTCAGAGGGGGCACAGGGGAGGTGAGTGCTGCTCCCATGCCAGTCCTGCCCACGTTGACTGACTGGTTCAGTCATTAGCAGAACTGGGGCTGTTTGGTTTTCCCTTCTCCTCCTGGAAAGGGGCCACTTACTGTTTTACAACTAAAATAACAAATTATTTCATAGAGGCTGGAGCTGCCGGGAGCTCTTGGGTCTGCACTGGGGCAGGCACAGGCCTCCTCCCCAGTGCTGGTACAAACCATGTCCCAGGGTCCCCAAAATGGGCCCATGTGGAGCACACAGCTCCCACCAGCACAGGCAAAGAGGGCACAAGGGTTAGAGAGTGAGAAAAGGGAGCAGCAGGGCATGTGGAATGTCCCCATGACTATCTGTCCCTAGTGATGGTCATTCCTCCATGGGGACACCATCCCTGCTGGTGCCCAGGGACCCTCAGCCCTGCCTTCAGCTCTCCAGGGGGAACAGGCTCCGTGCAGAGCTGGGGCTGCAGCAGCCCCAGCCCCCCAGGATGGCATCTGCATCCTGTGGCAGTGCCACATCCCGAGCACTTGGCTTCCTCTGGGAAAGGGATGCTGAGCTGTGCCCCAGCTTCCTCTCCTGGGGAAGGCGATGGGAACCAGCCCTGGTGCCCGCTCCCTGCCCTCCCCTCTGGAGCTGCTCACGCACTGTCTGGCCCTGCAGGCGGATCTCAGAGCTCTGCAGGATGCAGCACCCACCAAACAGGGCCCCCCACGGCCCCTGCCCAGGGCGACCTGCTGACAGCCCCAACAATTGTGCAGCTGATAAAAAAACCTTAAAAATTCACACTTGCCCTTCCCTGTCCATGCCCACGGTGGCCCCAGTGCCAGCCTGGGATGGGGGATGGATGGGGGCTGGAGGAGCTGAGCTGGGGGTGCCAGGAGCTTGGAGCCTGCCAAGACCTGGGCTGATATCTCTGCTCTGCCAGCCTGACCTCCTGAGAGAATGACCCCCATAAAATGAAGCAGCAGCTGTTTGGTGGATAATAAAATGTTTTGGGTTTTTTTTCTGTTTTACAACTAGTTTACTCCCTAAACATTTCAGCAGCTCAGCAGAGCACCAGGACAGCAAACTTCCTCTGTGTGCTCTGGGCAGCTCCCAGACAGGCTGCAGGGATGGGATGGGTCCCCATTGCTCATGGGAGAACCCACCCCACCACCAGGGCAGGAATGGCACAGGGAGGAAGGATACAAATGGGAGGGTGACAGCACCTGGGCGAGCCTGCTCCTGACAGCCCCTCTCTTGAAGCAGCTCCTTTCAGAGACAGCTGGGTGCTGTGGGGTCACCCTAGCTCCGGCTTGGAGCAGCCGCCAGGACGCAGGGACTCCATTCATGCACAGCTCTGGAGGCAGATTTACTAGCTCATAGCCAGGGGTGTTTATGGTGGGCTGGAATGTGCGTCCCCAGCACGTGATGAATTTACAACGTGCCAACGAGTGGATTTATTCCAACACCACTGTCAGTGAATTAATCACAGCAGCCACGGGAAGGCTGGACGTGCAGGTGGGGAGAGATGCCCGGAGAGGGAGGGGCTGGGGGCACTTGGGGGCATCCCAGGGACGGTCCTGCCTCTGGCTGTGCTGAGCTGTGATGGGCTCCGGGGCTGCCACATCCCCTCCAGCGCTTCTGGGAAGAGCCAGCAGCCTCCAGGCCTGCCCTGGGGAGAGATTTAGACTTCAGCTTCCAATTCCACGTGCCATTTCCAAACAGAGGTCCGGGGGCCGCCAGCTACCACCTGGGCTGGTGCTCTGCAGACAAGGGAGCCCTGGAAACCGTAGGTGAGTGCAGTTTTTCCATGCATATGTATATAGGAGCAGAGTCGGCTGCCAAAGTAAATACAACCCTTCCCTTTCCAAAAATGTCCTCCAGGAATTGTAAAGGATCCTGGAGCAAGAATTCTGTCTCTGATCCTTTTTGCTTTCTATTGGGGGAAGTGTATAAATTCGCTCCGATTCAGCCCGAGCAAAGGCAACGTGAGAATGGGTATTTTTTTTTATGGCATGCACCAAAGGTGCTGGGAGCCGGAGCCACCATGTGTACCCCGGGCAGGGCTCACGCAGGAAAACAATCCCAGTAAAGAGCTTTACAGCCACCGAGGAATGTGGAACCTCCACCAGCTCGGCCGAGCCTTGCAAAGCTAATTGCTTTGGGATTTGCTCTTTGGGGGGGTTGAGTCTCCATGGTTGCTGCCTCAAAGGGTCCCAGCTGCCCTTGCGGTTCATTAGGATGCTGAGCGGGGAACTGGAGATGCTTTTAGGAGGCTGCAGCGGTTGTGGGGTAAGGGAAGGAGGCCTGCGGTTCCCAGCTGCGGCTCTGCCTTCTCCCGTTACAGCCGGGGACCCTTCCTGCCCCGCCGGGGTCCGCGATGGGAGCCGGAGGTGGCAATGCTGAGCCTCGACCCCAGTGGGACCATTCCCTTCAGTGTGACCCAGTGGGACCATTCCCTTCAATGTCACCCAGTGGGACTATTCCCTTCAGTGTGACCCAGTGGGACCATTCCCTTCAGTGTGACCCAGTGGGACCATTCCCTTCAATGTCACCCAGTGGGACCATTCCCTTCAGTGTGACCCAGTGGGACCATTCCCTTCAATCTGACCCCATCCTGGGCTGATCCCTCAGGAAGGACCACAGGGATGTTTTCTGAGGCCGGCGCATCCTCGTGTCTCTCAGGGTAAAAGTTGCAGTGGCTGCTCGTGGCGTGGTGCTGCACCCGCAGTCCGTCCCCCCAGGCCCCGGCTGCTCGCGTGTTTTCTTAACTGATCTTTTCTTGCTCATTTAAATGACTTTGGAAAATGGGATTTTGGCTCTTAAATCGTTCAGGGGCTTTTGAAAATTTGACTCTAAATACTTTCCGAAGTGCATTTGTATGAAGTAATTCTCTCCAACCTCCCACAGTGGTAGTCAGATTGCATTTAATCCATCACTGAATGTTCCCGAAGGCTGGGATCTGGCACCATGCTGCACACGGAGCCGTGGCTCGCCCCGCACTGCACCGACACCGCCGTTCCCTGCCCGGTGTCCCCCTGCAGGGCCACCTCTCACCTGCATGTCACCGCTGGCACAGCCGGGGCGATGTCCCCAGCCCTTGTCACCCCACACCGGTACCCTGAGCGGGCACACCCCGGCTCTGCTCAGCACTACCAGCCCAGCTCCTGGCCTCCTCCCACCCCCATGGCACATTTTCCCACTTGAGCACCAAGGGCTGGTTTTCCAAGCACAATTATCCGTCTTTGTGGAAACATGGAAACGATATTCCAATGCACGGGGCTGATTCGATTATGGCCGTGACCCACCGAAATTAAGTTAAGGCATTTTTCAGCCCTAGATTGAATTATGTCTCCTCCCTCTCTCTTGTTCCTCCTGTGCAGAGCAGCTGGATGGCTGGGATGGGGATTTTGGGAGGCAGAGATTCTGGGACCCTGAGGTGCCACAGTGCCCGGGGCTGTTGTGGCCCCAGAGCTCACGTGTGGCCCTGGCAGGGCCAGCACAGTGCTGGGGACACCGTGGAGCCCTGGCACAGCAGTGGGTGCAGAGCTGCCAGGAGATACAGGCAGCAGAGCCACTAAATCCCACTCTAAGCCCGGCTTCCCTCTCCCACTGGGAAGGGAGAACCATCAGCAGTGGCTCAGCACAGTGCTGAGAGGTATCAGTTGTTTAGCTCAAATAAATAGATTTTAAGCAGGGTGAATTACTTGGAGTTATGGCACTGGGTGAGTTGGGATGTTCTCTTTCCTTGCTCAGCACGAGGAGCTGGGATTGCTGCAGCCTTGGGCTGTGAGATGTCAGCTCACATCTGGATACCTTTTGGGCTGGAATAGAGTTAATTTCATAGCAATTTTCCCAACAGCTGGTACAGAGCTGGGTTTTGCCTTTAGTATAAGAATATTGATAACACACTGATGGGTCAGGTGTTGCTTGGTAGTGTTTATTCAAGTCCTACATATTTTTCACTTCCTTGTTCCCTGACAGTGAGCAGGTGCACCAGCACCCAAACCAGAGCATCAGGGGGCTGCAGTCAGAAGCAGCTATAACTCCACAAGATAGAAAAGAAAAGAAAGAACCCAGTGAGGGGTTAGAAGACCCCAGAGCAAAAATGACCATTGCTGGGCAGCAGGAAGAAGCTTGTGCAGGGCCTGGAGCAGCCAGAGTGGCACAGCACAGCCAAGGTGGCATGGCCGGGGTGCAGGGTCCATCCTGGTGAAGGGACAGGCCTGGGGAGGAAGGAGCCAGCACAGGAGCAATGACAGGAGGTAGAGGCTGGCCGAGGAGTGAGGCTGCAGCCCATGGTTTGCTCTGTGGGACAGAGGAATGTCTGTGCTGGCAAATGAGTCTCTGAGCAGAGGAAATGCTTTGCCAGTGAGAGCTCTGGTTAAACAAGGCTGGTTCACTTCTGCAGGAGCTGCTGGGCCAGTGGAGGCCCCTCCATGTGCCCGGGTGCTGCAGGTGGGACAAGGGCGTGGCAGGAGAGCTGATCCTGCCAGGACACTGCGGTTGTGGTGCTGAGGTGGTGGCAGAGCAGTCACTGCCAGCAGCCATCCCCCCGGTCCCCCAGCACTTACCTGTGCCAAGGTTCATCCAGCCGGGCTCAGCCCTGCCCTGGAGCAGCTCTGGGGCTGCTCTGCCCTGCTCAGGGCACGGAGAGAACCCCAGCCCCATCTGCCCGCGCAGGGCACAGCACATCAGCATTCCTGGGAGCAGGGTCCGGCCCCACGGCGGCTGCTCTGCGGGGGAAGGCATTGAGGGGGGATTAGCTGTCTGATGCCCCCCTTGCTTCAGGCGCTTAATACAGAAAACAAACACCCTTGTGCACCCAGCGGCCTCCATCCCGACGGGCTTTCTCCGTGCCCGTTGCCTGAGCAACCCTAATCTGCCTCCCGGGGCACACCGGGGCCCTGCAGCCCCTCGCCCAGGCTCCCCGGCAGTGCCGGCCGTGTCCCGGCTGTGCCAGGCACGCGTGGCTGCCAGCGGGATGCCACAGCTCCGCCTGGGCCACGGGCAGCACACGGTGCCTGGGAAAGGCTTTGGGCACCTCGGTCTCCTGGGATTTGGGGCAACTCCGTCCCGGTGTGTGATTTAAAACTGTGCCAAGAAGTGAGGCAGCAGGATGCGAGGCTGCACTGGTGTCACATTTTCAAGCTGTTCTGTCCAGGGTAACAGGAGTTTCAGGGTGGCAGAGTTCCCCTCACCACAGAAATGGGGATCATCTGTGTCCACAAAGGAAGTGGGCGATGGTTTGGGGTGACCATGGGGGCAACGCTGCTCCAGCCTTGGGCCAAGGAGGGGAAAGAAAGTTTGACCCCATGGTGCCCCATCCCAGGGCCAGGCAGCACCCACTCCTGGGGGCTCTGCAGATGGAGGGGGCTCTTCTCCCACCCTGCGGCTGCTGCTGCTGGCATCACCATCATCCCCGGGGCACGGGGCATCCCTGCCCCGGGACAGGCAGGGGCAGGCCGTGCCCACGGGCCCCTGTCCCCCGTGGGGTGGCGAGGAGGGGCCGGGGGGGCGGGTCTGGGGCCGCGCTCTCGGGGGTGCGGAGCGCGCAGTCTCCTCCTGCGCCGGAGGAACGAGCAGCGCGCCCGGGCTGGGACCGCCGAGGGGCGAGAGGAAAAAAGAGGGGAAAAGAGAGAAACCGCAGCAGCCGCCCCGGCGCGGCCCCGCTCCGCACCCCCCGCACCTTCGGTCCCGCTCCGCATCCCCCGCACTCTGATCCCGCTCCGCATCCCTGTCTCCGCATCCCCCCGTCCCGCTCCGCATCCCCCGCACCTCCCGCAGCCCCGGGCCCGCTCCGCCCTCCCGCCCGCCCCGCTCCGCCCCGCGGGGTGCCCGGCCCGGCCCGGCCCGGCCCGTCGCTCCCGCCGGCGGCCGCCCGTGCCCGCTCCGCTCCGCTCCGCTCCGCTCCGCCGCGCCCGGGGAGTGAGGTAAGGTCCGCGCCGCTCCGCTCCGCTCCGCCGGGATGGGCTCAGGGCTCCGGTGCCGCTCCTGGTCCCGCATCCCGCGGGTTGTGCCGGGCTCGGGGGGAGCTGATCCCCTGGATTTCTCAGTCACGAGTCCCGCTGTGCTGGTGCCTTTTCCCCCAGGAGCACCAGCCATCCCTCCTCGGGCAGGTCTGAGCCCGCTTCCCTCTCCTTTACCTTTTCTCATCCTTTCTCCCTCCTCTGACCCATCTCGGTCACGTCCCGTTCCCAGGGAATCCTCCCCAAAGCCTCTGCCGGCTCCCAGCGCCCAGCCCTTTCTTTCTGCTGTTAGGAAATATGTTTGTGAGAACAAAAGTGTTTTGGGGAAAGTGCCGTGACCTTTGGGACGGCCACAGGGCTGGCACTCACTGCCCCAGCCCTGCCTGGAACTCCCAACATCTGCACCCGGGTACCAGCACCATTCCTGGGTCCTGGCACTGGGGAGCCTTCCACAAAAACCTTGGGAAACACAAGGTGCTTATTTTTTTAAGAGCGTTGCTGTTAATTGGCTCCTGAGCTACCGGGTTCTCCGGCTTTGAACATTCCCAATAAGCCAGGAAAGATCCCCCCTGTACAGTAGCCCCAGGCCAGGCAATAACCTACCGGAGATATTTCTCATCTATGGGCAGCTTTGCTATAAGGAACATGTTTAATAAATCATAAGGCCGGTGAATTCCTGGGATTTTTATTGCTTCTGTAAAAATGCAGTTTTGATCCGTCTGCGAGGGATACTGGGAAACAAAGCGGCTCCTTTCAGAGCCGGATCCTACGAATTTAGGACACAGAGCTGGCAGCAGGGCTGGTGGCTGCGAGCCCCCTGGGCAGGGGCAGTGCTGTGGTGGGGCACAGGGGCTGTCCTGTGCCTGCCCTTTTAGGGATCAATGTAATCCAGGTGCCTGAAGTCCCGTTTTGGCTTTCCTCACTCCGCTGGGGCTCTGGACACCACCGCGTGTGTGGAGCCGAGGCAGCGATGCCAGGGGAAACATCACAGCTGGAAATGCAGCGAGGCTGCACCAGGCTTCCAGTTACATTTTTCCTCCTTGCCCTGTTGTCCAAAGGGAAAAGAAGCAGCAAAACCCAAACTGCTAAAAAGAAAAAAGGGAGAGGCTCTTGCAGGAAGACTCGCCTGGTTTCCGTCAGCCCAGCTGACCCCATCTCCCAGCAGTGGGGCCGTGGATTGTCAGATTGGGCAGGGGAATGGCAATAAAGCAATTTTCTTTGCCTGTTCCAATCTGAAAACGGGTATAGAAGCAGGAGCAGAGGCGAAATGCGAACAGCACATGGAGATGTGAATCCAGCAGCTGTCAGGGGCTCATTGGGATTTTGGAAACCACGAGTGCTGTGACCAAGGGCAGTTGGTTGTGGGTTGAAAGAGGTGGTGGAGGCTCTGCCCCACTGCACTGGGCCAAACTGAGAGGCCAGGCTGCCCTTGTCCAAGGAGGCAGCAGTTTGGTGATGGGGATTTGTCCCGTCTCCTGCCATGCCTTTGTTTTAGGCTGTGCAGAGCCCGGCCACAGAGGCGGGGAGGGAGCGTTTCTTTGTACAGGGAAGCATTTAAATTCTTTGCAGTGATTCATATATTCCATTCATATGAAACACAGTCCTGCCGAGTGTGAATGGGGACTGCGGGGGGATTTTTTTTAAGGCAATAAGCCCTAGAAGTGTCAAAAGTTATTCACACCTTGGTGAAATCAAGGATATTTCTGTCCGTGGCTCTTGGCAGGGGCTCAGCACAGCTCGCCTTGCGTTTGGGTTTTCGGTTTCCCACTTGGATACGGAACAGGGGGAGCACAGGGGCAGCACTCCCATTCCCTGTGCCCAGTGCTGGAAGATTTCCTGGTGCCAGAGGGGCCCAGCATGGGCTGTGCTCAGAGCCCCCAGGTCACACACCCAGAAAGCCCAGAGCTGGTGAGCAGCCACCTCTCAGTGAGCCCATGGCTGGGAGAGGTGCTGTCCCTCGAGTGATGGTCACCAAGGTTGTGACCACAGCTACAGACCAGCTGTCCCCATTGGGTTTGCCCTCAGCACAGGCCACAGGAACAGCCCAGAGAAGGACCTTTTTGGGACCTTGGTGAGGGGCTCCTGGGGTCAGGCATGACCCTTGGCTCACTGACCCACTCTGGGGAGCTGCCAAGTCCTGTTGAGGAGCACTGGGGGGAATCAAGTGGAGTGGCTGCAGGCCAAGATTTGGGGGTGCCCCAGGTGTGGAGGCAGCACCCGCAGAGAGCTCTCGCCTCTGCCGGTAGCTCCAGGATGCTTTGAACCACTGTAAATCCTCTCCGAAGGAACTGGGAAGACAGTTTTATGGCTGCTGGGGAGGCAGATTAGCAGGGTGTTGTTTTCAGTGCTGATCCATCACGGGACGCCGGCGCTGCGTGGTGCATCCAAGCGCTCGGCTGCTGCTCTCCAGGGAAGGTGGAGATGAAACCGCCTGGTTTTAATGCTCTGTCTGCTCTCTGGATCTGTGATGTGTGGGACAAAACCTCCTCCACGAGCCCTGGGAGCCATGGCCGGCAGTGGCCGGGCTCCTCACACTCCACAATGTTGGGTCAAGGGGATTTGGGCAGTGGCACCTGCAAAAGGCATTAACCCGGTGGGGAGGGCGTGGGGCTGGTCCCGTCTGTCCCCACACATCCCTCTGTCATTCTCTCCTCTCATTTCATCTTGTTCACAGCCCAGGAAGGAGCAAAGTTTCCACTCCTCTGCGCTAAAGAAACTATCTGTGACAATAAAATCTCATCGTTCAGAAGAGGGAGGGATAAAAAGACACCAAATTGCATTTGCCTTCCCTCAGTTTCTCAATCCCACCTTTTTCCCTCTGGGAGAGGGTGCAGACCATGGACTCTGTTGGGCATTAGTTAGACTCTGAGCATCCCCATTCCCCCATTCCCCCATGCACTTTGTCACAGCTAATTAGAGAGGGTAATTAACTGCCTTAACAAAGGCGGGGAGGGGTGGATACACTGACACATGCCCGTTCCCTCTTTTGCACTCAGGGATTCCCTGTGCTGGATATTTGGGGAGCAGGGCAGGGTGCTGCTGGAACCTGGCTGTGTCCTGCAGTAATCCAGTGGGATCGGGACCCTTAGAGAGGTGAGGGTGACACCCCACACCAGCAGCCCCTCAGCTCTCCCCTCCTGCTCAGGGCTCAGCTGCACGTTGCTTCCCTGCGTTGGCGACTTGGACGCCGGCACAGACATAATAAACCGCTTTTCCTTTTCCCCCTGTCACCGGAGCCGTTCCTGAGTCACATCCCTGGCCGCCTGGCTCTTCCCCAGGGCTGTCTGCTCTGGCTGCATAACCCTGCGCATCGGCTGCAGACTTCAAAGCAATGGGATCCATCCCGGCCGGGAAGGGCTGCAGGGATGGCAGCGCTCCGGGAAACATCTGCACGGGGCCGGGGGGGCGCAGGGGATGTGATGCTCTGCTCCCCAAAAGCCTGGCTCACCCCTGGGCATTGTCTGTCTGCCCCACAGAGCTGCAGGAGCTGGACTCCTCAGAGCCACATCCTTCTCTGTTCTCCCATGTTCTCACAGGAGCATCCCAGGAGCAGGGACCCCACAGCTCCTGATGGCTGCTGCAGCACTCCCGAGCTGGGCTGGGGGCTGCAGGTGGGAGATGGATCCTGCCAAATGTGGGATGAGATTAAAAAGGAGCCAAAAGTGTCAGTGTGTCTCTATCCCCTCAGCCCAGTGGCCGTAGACTGCTCCCATGGCCTCTGGCCCCAGGGTCAGACGAGTTTACAGAGCGAAGCTCCACATCTCAGGCAGCAACTGCAGCCAAAATCTGCAGGTCTCAGTGACCTTCCCTGGGGCTGAGCCCATCCCGCTGGCCCATCTGGAGATGTTTGTCCTCAGAGGCTCTTCCAGGCGCCTCCATCCAGGACACGGCTTGGCAGGGAGCAGGCAAGGAGGAGGACAACAACTTCAATGTCCACCTGCTGTGGATGCAGTGGTCAATGCAATGCCTTGCCCAGCTTGGCTGTTTTGCACCAAAAACCTGAGTCCTTATTTTTTTGCAGTGCTCCCAGCCCAGGTTCTGCCTTCCCCAGGCAGGATGTAGCCCCAGACATTGCCCCAAACCAGCAGATTTCTGCAAACCTGCTGCACACCGGAGCAGCCTGGCAGTGCTGGACCCCTGGGACCTCGCAGCGCTCCTGTGCCTGCCCCACAGAGCGCTGGCTGTCGCTGAGAGCCTCTTTATTGTTCTGGTGGAGGGTTTTGTTTCACTGCTGCCTTCCAAGTTCCCAGGGATCTAAATTCTAAAGCAGGGTCTTGTAAAGAGCCCTGTCCAGATGGGCGAGATGATATTGCCGTATCAGATGAGAACTATCCCTGTCTTTATCCACAGACAATGCAGCAGTGGGAGCAAACAAGGATAGAGCCTTTCTTCAGAGGCACATTAGCCAAATAAGAGCCTTCACTTTGTTTTGTGCCGAAACCTACGGCCTTGAGGCCAGACCACCTCAGGGAACTGCCCCCACCCCTGCAGCCACAAGAGGATTTCCCCCTTTCCCCATTTTCCTGGCAGTGCAGGGCAGCAGGTCCTGCCCATCTCATTGCTGGGGTGTTCCCTGTCCTGTCTCTGCTGTCTGTCGGAGTGGTGTCCATGCCCCCAGGGCTGGGAAGGTCTCAGCAGTGCTGCAGGGATTGGGCAGCACTCTAGGACTTCTGTCCTTGGATACCAAAAATGTGGAAGATGCTTTGGTTGTGCCCCACCATTGTAGGAGAGTTGAACCCACTCAGACAAGAGTCGAGGCTGCTCTGTGCACTCACTTGTGGTGATGCACAAACCCTGTGGCCAATTCACCTGCTTTCAGATTTCATTACAAGACCCAGAATTCAGCCCAGGTTTGTTTTTTAAGAAGTTACCAGAGGCTGAGAAAGCCTGGGACTGATTTATGGCTTCCCATCAAAATCATGTGGTTTCACCACGAAACTTGGAAGCTCTGGCTGCATTTTTCCTTTGGAGATTTTGGCTTTGCTCCAGGGTTGAGAGTGTGAATCCAGGGTGTGCATCAGGGCCGGAGTGTTCGGATGCTGTGACTGAAATGGAGGAGATATGGATCACCACAAGGAGAATATTTAATGTCAGGACAACACAGCCATCGTTCTCAGGGAAGCACCGATAAGGCAGCAGGAGGCTTGGCATGGCACAGAGCTGCAGCAGGTCCTTTGCTCTCACTGTAGCTTTCATTTCAACACTCAACACTTATCACTCTCACATCCTGCTCTGTGTCAGTGGCCAGAGCAGCATCTCCTGATCTGCTGTGCCCAGGCAGGGTGGGAAGTTTCACTGCCCTCTCTAAAGCCCTGCTCTGGACTCATAGGGTGAGCTGCCGGTGCCCACCGGGGTTAAATATGTGGGCTTTTGCCAGAGAAGCATATTTCCAGCCTCAAACACGCATTGTGAATGACTGCAGAAAGGTATTTCTCACTGCTCCATGTGCTGTGAGCCAGCGGACAAGAACAAGACGACTTTTATTGCTATTTCTTCATATTTCCTGATATTGCCAGTCTGGCACTCACAACCCACAGGCAGATCCTGACCTGGGCCTGGGTTTGGATTACAGCAGCGATACCTTTGTCTTTGCTTTGCCTTTAATTTCAGATGTTTTGGGCCCTGTAGGGCTGAGCTTATAACCCTTGAGAGCAGAGCCCACAGTCCCAGGGTGGGCAGCCTGGGTCAAGGGCAGACTCCAAACCAGGCCAATGTCCAGGCACTGCAGGCACACAGAATCATTAAGGTTGGAATAGCCCTTCAAGATCATCAACTCCAACCTTCAACCAAATACCCCATGCCCACTAAGACATGCTGTGAAGTGCCACGTCTGTTTTTTGAAAGCTTCCAGGGATTCTGACTCCATCACATCCCCAGGGAGCCTGTTCCACAGCTGGAGCCGGGCCAACCTCCTGCCCCTCACAGCAGCTCAAGGACTCCAAAACCCAGTGATTTGCCATGGGCCCACAGACCCCTGAGGGGTCACATTGTGGGGGTCTCAGCATCTGGCTCATGGCAGTGCACGAACAGAGGAAAAGAGCTTTGTGTTACATAAATAACAAGGTCAGGGCCCTGTGAGCTGCTCCTGCTGCGCGCGAGCGCCGCGTCCTGCCGAGCATCCCCCGGCGCGGGGGCCAGCGGGACAGCAGAGTCGCTTCAGGGCTCGGGTGCCTTTATGGTTTTAATTTAGTGCCTTTTTAAAGTCGAGATGAAAGGGAGAGCCGGGCAGGGCCGCAGCAGTTCCTCTGTCTGCATCCAAAGGAAGCTGGTGGGGCCGTGCCGAGCATCAGTGGCTCCATGCCCGCTTCCCGATCCTCCGCTCGCTCCTTCCCACCGCCGGCACAGACACGTCCTCACCACGAATGGACCCTGCCCGTGCCAACAGTGCACTGTGCTGGGAAGTGTCAGCTCATGTGGCACTGTGAGTGACCCCTCAAGGCCTGGTGTGGGACACTCAGGTGTCCAGCATTGCTGTGACAGCCCGGCACAGGTGGTGCTGATGGTCTTTTCCATTATACCTCCCATTAAAGACCACGCGTGATGTCATTGCCAACCATCAGCTACGGGCCAGGACAAGACCCCAGCGCTCCTCCAGCAGCCATAAATTGAGCTGTACAAGGAGTCTGTAATTATTTGATGCCAAGCCTGGTATTTTCCTCCCCCCAGGGAGGCACTAGAGCGAACAAGAGCAGGCCTGTGCCAAACCATGCCCGGGCAGTGCTTTTATGAAATCTTGGGTTCGTCAGAATTAATTTCATTTAAAACATTCTTCTCGTTTTTCATAAAGCACAGCAAATCCGCGGTACTTAGGGCAGGAATGCAGCCAGAGCGCTGCCGGGCAGGCGGAGAATTACCCGCGGCAGATGGGCCGTGACGCCGGGGTCGCCCACGGTCCGGAGCTTCAGCTTCCCGAGGGCATCCAGCTGGGAAGAGATGCTGGAGTGACTGTCTGAGAAACAGCCAGGCATGGGGCAGTACCATCTCATCCTTTTCACCCAGAGGCTGTGGGAGTTCAGGTGTGTTTGCCCCCCAAAGCTCTGTGAAGGCTGTGACTGTTCCCATCCCAGTGCCCGGTGCTGTCCCTGCACCTGTGGGCATCACAGGCTCTGTCTGCTTGAGTGCCCTGGCTGGTAGCAGCTGGCCCAGAGGTGGAACCTGGTCCAAAACCTGAGGAAAACTGCTCAGACTGCCAATAATTCAAGTGATTTTTGGGGCTGGGGATACCTGACTGGGACTGGGGGCTGAAGCTGTGTGGGGACAAGGGTTGGGATGTGGTTCTCCTGCCCTGCATGAGGAGGTGTGAAGACCAGAGCCATGGGAGACGCAAACCTCTGTCTATGACTGTGGGCACATGGCAGGAGCACCTTCCCAAGGTAGGACCTCTGCAGGGCTGCTGTTGGAGGGCCCTTGGCTTGGGATGGAGTTTAGTCCTTGGAGTCCAGTCCAAACTGGAGAAATAGCTCAAAAAACTCCCTAATTCTGGAGACCCCTCCCTTCAACCTTCCCCCTCTTGCAGGACAGGACCCAGATGAGAATCTCAGCCATTGTGTCCTCAAACAGGAGCTCGTGACCTTGGGTGACCCTGGGGAATGAGAGGAAACACAGGACATCCCTGTGGGAGTTAGAAACCAGAGGGAGCCAGTGGATCCCTCCAGCTGGTCCCGCTGCAGGCTGGGCTCATCCCTGCCATGCTGGGAACCTTGTTTGCTCCAAACTTCCACCTCCTGCCAGGTCAGTGGGCTCCAGCCTGCCAGGAAGCTGGCAGGGGTGAGTAGGGAGATTAGAGTGTTTAGCAGGTGTTGACCATCAACTTTCACCCTGCTGAAGGGAAATCTATGGCTTCATTTTTCCTGTTCCTGCATGAGTCCTGCCCTTTTCCCTCCATATGCTCACACTAACTGGGATAGACTGGGAGATGGGGTCTGCACTATGGCCAGAGCCCTCTGAGCACCAGCCAGCTCAGTTTTGGCTGGGTGGCACTCCAGGGGAGTGGTCAGCAGCTCCAGCACTGGGTGGCACAGCCAGGTGCCCAGCTGGTGGCATTTGCCAGCCACAGGGTTGGCTTGATCCGTGTCACTCCACAGTTTGCCGTGGAGCGTGAGAGCACAGGGCTGGGTGTGCTGTTTATTTTGGTTAAATTGAGTTTTCTCTGGGAGATTGGGGGGCGCAGGGGGCCTCCAGACAAGGGGCTTTTGTGAACTGAGCTGCAAGCTGATCCCCTTTTGTGGTTTTGCTTTTTTGGATGATACAATTTGTTATTCCAAGAACTACCCAGCAAATGGACCCCATTAGCTGAGTCCCCAGAGCAGCTGGAGCTGGAGCTTGCAGTGCCTTTGTCTGCATCCACCTTGGGCCCACTAGAGGCCATGGCACTGCTTTGCCCCTGGATGGTGCTTGGGGGAGATGGGAAGGGGCAGGAGCTGCTGTTCCTCCTTGCTGGCTGTGCTGACGGAGCATCTTATGGGATTAGCCTGGGCTGGGACCAGCAGGAAGCACTGGGTTTGTTGAATGTCCCTGGCACACACTGACAATAACCCAGTTGTAGCCACGCTGTTGGGGGCTGGAGCCAGGGCTGGGCCAATCCATCCAGGGGCAGCCCTTTTGGCCCCTTGCACAGGGCTGGACTTCACCCTCATGCTTGGTGGGAGCTGTGGGAATTCACATCCCTCTTGGGCACAAGCAGCATCCCCTGCACTGGGGGCAGCATTTGAGATCCCACTGGCATTTCCCCACCTGCTCCAAAGGGCCCCTGCACAGCCAGCACACAAAGGGCAGCCTGTGCTGTTGGAGCCTGGCCCCGGGGCCATGGGGCAGGGCACGGCCACCTCTGGCCACCAGGGCACGGCCACCTCTGGCCACCAGGGCACGGCCACCTCTGGCCACCAGGGCCGGGCCGTCCAGCCGGAGCATCCTTGGCCCGCTCGGCGCTGCCTCCCGCTGTGCGGGGATGCTGCTGGCTCTGTTTGTCTTGGCTCCGATGGGCTTTTTCCTGCATGTGAGAGGCTGGAGCTGCGCAGGAGCCAGGGGGTTTATAAATAAAAGCGTCGGACACCTCTCTGGGTGGTGCTGAAAGCTCCTGAATTATCCCCACCGCCCTGACACAGGCTGCTGTGTTCCGGAGACACCAGGGGCTCTCCCTGCTTTCCCAACCCTGTTCTGCTCGCTTGCACAGCCCCTGTGCCCCCCTCCCCAGCCTCACTTGCACCCACCACTCCCAAAGTGCTGGGACACACTGCCCTGGCCAGCTGGGATTTATCCCTGCTCCTACCAACCTCCTAACAGGACCTGTGTCCCCAGGCCTGGCTGCCCCACAGCGAACAGGGATGTCCAGAATTGGGAGATGAGTTTGCCACAGGGGCTGGGTGCGGGAGCATCCCTAGGGCACGGTGCGCGCTGGCAGCGCTCAGAGGGGACATTGGCTGCCACCAAGTGGCCCTTTGGCCACCTCCGGATGCTGAAGAGCCGGGAGGAGAGTGCTGACCTTCCCAGTTCCCCGGCTGCACACCGCCCTGGCGCTGGGCTGGGGAGGGCAGGAGTGGCCGGAGGCCGTGGGACACTGGCCCTGCACGGAATTTGCTTTCCCTTGGCTCATCAGGGTCCGGCCCTGGCAGAGCCCAGCGGGGGCCGTGGGAAGGGGCAGCCGTAACTTCCCAACAAAAGGAGCCCGGCAGTGGGCAGGAGACGGTGCCGGCAGCCAAGTGCAGGGGCAGGACCCTGTGCAGGGCTCCTCGAACCAGCCGCCCCCGCTGCCCGCAGTGAGCTGGGGATGGAGGCGGCCGCAGCCCCCGGTGCCTCCCTTGGGGGCAGAGGCCAGCAGGGATGGGGGATCCATCCCGCAGAGCCCTCCTCCCACCGCGCCCCCGCCACATTCCACCCAGGGCCTGACATTTCAACGTGCCCAGCCTTCGGAAAACAGCATTTTAATGCTCTTGCTGTAAAAAAAGCGGTGGAAAATGTCCGTGGGCTTGTGCAGGAAGGCTCCCGGGAGCCGGCCACGCCGTGGGTGTGCCGGGCGAGGGCTGAGCCCTGCCAGGGCAGCTGGGATGGGGTGGGATCCTTGGAGCCCCAGGTCTCTCTGAGACACCCCTGCAATTGCAGCCAGCTCTGTTTATCCCGGTTATTTCTGCAGCAGGGCTGAGGCTGGTGCTGCCTGTCCCAGGTGGGTTCTGCAGCCACTCGAGGCAGGAGGGGATTGTCCCTTCACCCTCCCCAGGCATTGCCTCCTGCCAGTGCTGCCTCCAGAGCTTCTCCCTGCCCTCTTCCCACACCTATTCCAGGCTGAAGGGTTCTTGGGTGTCTTTTCTGGTTTTTTTTGTTTTGTTGTTGTTTTTTTTTTTTTTTTTTAATAATTGTCCTCTAGAAAAATGGGCTGAATAGGTCGATTTAATTTTCTCCCTGTGTTTCATTGCTGAGAAATGCCAAGTGTGGCACCTGCAGCAGACGCCCAGAATCTGCCCAAACTGGGGCTGCCATGCACCCACCACTTCCTAGAAGGCAACAACACGCCCCAGGTTGGGTCTGATCCCTGGATCAGGTCTGATCCCCAGGTTTGGATCTATTCCCAGGTCTGGGTCTGTTTCTCAGGATCTGGGTCTAACATGGGGAAATGATTGGCATAACAGTAGAGGTCCCTTGGGTGCAGTAACCATGCCAGCCCCCTCCTGAGCACCTCAGCAGCCTCCTGGCACCTGTGCCCAAACAAAGGGGTGCCCCCTTGCCAAGGCAGGGGGTTCTGGACAGGCTCAGCAGCGTGTCAGTGGCAGGAGGAGACTCTCTGGGCAGTGGGTCCCGAGTGGAGACTGAGGGAGGTTGCCACATGACACAGCCTGGAGGAGAACTCGGAGTGAGCTGAGTGTTTTTCCAGCTTGAAGCCCAAACAAAAGGTTTTGTAATAAGTGGCTCCGTGTCCCCGGGTTCAGTGTCCGGTTTTGTGCCCCAGCGCTTCCGAATGGAGCATCTGAATGTACCAGATGGGAGCACAGAGGTGCAAAACCAGGGACTGACCCTGAGGGACCAGACTGCATCCCATTCTCAGTCCTCTGGGACATTGCAGGGACATGGAGACAGCCCTGAGCACCGCTGGCTGCATGTCCATCCAGGGCCAGCGTCTCTAAAAGAAACAAATGAGTCCTGCTAAGAAAATATTCCATATATTCTGCACTGCTTTCCACTGGCGCTGGAGCTCCAAGTCCCCAGTTTTGCTTGGCAAAGGGTCAATGGTAACAGCGACGCCCAAGGCAGATGCTCTGGAGCTGTGAAGGTCACTGGCTCCTCTGGGCCTTTCTTAGCCAGTTCCCTGCACTGTCCCAGCTTCTCCTTTTTCCATCCTGGGTCCAGGAGTGTTTTTTCCTCTGGGATGATGTGGGACACAGGAAATCCATAGCATTTCCCTCTGGGCTGCCCTGTCCAGGTCTGGTTGCTCTGCAGATGCTGAGTGCCCTGAGCAGGGCAGAACTGCCCAGTGGTGTCACACTGGGAAGAGAGAAGAGCAGTGAGAAATGAACACATTTTTGGGTGCAGGGCTCCAGGCAAAGGGGGTGGTCTGGAACCTTTTGAAGCAAATTCAGTGGGATGCTCAATTGAACTGGAAATTTGGAGCCTGGAGATAAGAGTGTGGCTTTGGGTCGTGGCAGGTGGTGCTAAGTGATGTTGAAAGATGGTTAATGACAGAGATGGTGCACATGGGGACACTGAGTGGTACCTCATGTTCCCCAGGACACGTCACCCAGCTGTCCAGGAATGGTGCTGTCCTGTGGGACTCTGCTGCTTCTGCACGGGGTCCTGGGGCATGGGGGTTTGGCATAATCCCCAGGAAACAGGGCCACTGGAATTCCCTGTGAGGCTGTTGACTCCAAGACAAAGGAAATGTGGAAACTAAAAAAAATAAAAAAATTAAAACAAGAAATTTCAAATTGAAAAATCAAAGCAGCTGATTCAGCAATGGTGAAACATCTTGTGACAGCATCAGGCAAATTTTTTCCGAATAAATTTCTGGGAAAAATCAGCTTGATTTTGCACAACCCACGACTGTCCCAATGGAAAGGCACATGAGGGTCATCCATTGGGATGAGGGCATGCAGCCTCAGAGTGCTGTGGGGCCCCAGGAGTGCAGCCTGGCAGAGAGGATGGCCCCTAAAATGGGGATTACAGGCCACAGGGGAAATCTGAAATCCAACCATGAGCATGAGGCTGTGCCCGACAGGAGCGTGGGATATGGGAGTGTCTTGTCAGAGTTTCCACTGAACACCTCGGCCTGGCTGGGGTCTCGCATCAGCTCACAGAAACTAAATTAAATTAAAATAACATAAATACTGCCTGAAACGTGCACTCCATCCCCTTCCCTGGGTGTGGAAATGGGGAAGCAGCTGCGCACGGCTGCTGTGCCAGGAGTGCTCCTTTGTGGTGCACGGCCTTGGGGGCAGCAGGGGATGGGGATGGGGATGGGGATGGTGAAGGGATGGGTATGGTGAGGGGATGGGGAAGGGATGGGTACAGAAATGGTGAAGGGATGGGTATGGTGAGGGGATGGCGAGGGGATGGGGAAGCCGAGTCAGGGAGATGAAGGCAGGACAGAGACACCGCCCCGGCAGGTAACCCCATCCCCCAGCACCGCCTGCCAGGGAGGGACACAGCCCAGGCTCCCGCTCCTGAAATTTATTTTAATGTAAACCTAGCTGTAAGGCAGCTTTTTCTCATTTTTAAACTATTTCATATCAATCCTTGGCCTGACATTTGTTTTCTTTGAGTGCGGTGGGGAGCGCGGTCGGCATTGCTGAGGATATCTCCTCTGGAATCTTGGCAGAGGCGGCTCCCTATCTTTGAAGAAACGGCAAATGCAAAACAGAAGGCCGATATTAGAGAAGCATAAACAATATTTTTTTTTCCCCCGTTAACCCCAGGAGCGGTGCAGGGGCCAGCTTGGCGACACAGCGGCGGTGGGGGGACACTGTCCCTCTGTCCCTCCCCGGCCACACCTGCCCAGGCTGAGCCCAGGCAGGGACACCCCAGCACCGCTCAGGGCAGGTCCCATCACCGCTGTCCCCAAGGGGGACAGGGAGCGGTGAAAACAGGGGAGGGTTTGCAGTGCCTGATGAAGCCGGGGGTGCCCCTACCAGGGTCTTGCTGGGGCTCAGGAGCCGAGCTCTGGAGTCTCCCCCGAGGAAAGGGTGAAGCAGGTCTCACTGGGTGTTTTGTGGAGGATAAACGCGGGGAGGATGTGCAGGACCAGGGGCAGCCTGGGCGGGCAGGCACAGGCAGCAGTGCAGACACCAGCCAGGCTCACCTAAGGGGTTGCTAAAAAGCTGGAAGAGGAGAGGAAATGGAGATCAAAGGACCCAACAAAACCAAGGAGACAAGATTTCAAACTCTGATGGTGAAATAAAATTACTGTTAGGTTAAACACTGCGAGGCAGGTTCCTGTCCGAGCAGCTGGGGTAGGGATGGGGGATGCTCCTGGTGTTTTGGACAGGAGGGGATGTTTTCACAGCAATTCACACACTTGCTGTCGTACCTTGGCAGGTGCTGAGGGAGGAGTGGAGAGCTCAGGTGGGAAAACCACAGGGTGGGGACACCGTGGTGGGGATGCTGTGCCGGGACTGAGCTGCTGACCAGTAGCACCAGCTGTCCTGGGGTACTGGGAGCCAGCTCGGGGGCTGCTGGCTCCATGTCCCACTGCTCTGGAGCTTGTATTTACCATGTGTGAGGCCAGCACATCTTTCCCTTGAGAGAACAGGTGCTGCTGCTGCGGCTCCTTGTTGCACCCAGAGCCAATGTGGGCTCTCCAAGTGCTGTTCTGGGGTCCCACTGCATCCTCCTTAGCAGGGATCCCCTTCCCATGGGATGGGAGGGCAGAGATGGAACAGCCACAGCATTGCTGCCCCACATGTCCCAGCCTGCAGCCCCCCAAAGGGAGCTGCCCTGAGCCCCCTGCCCCAGAGGGCTCATTATAGTGAAGCTGGTGACCCCAGCACGAGGCTGGAAGTTTAAATGTCTGCGGTTGATGGCCACTTGCCTGCAAATTCCCTGAGACAGGAATCACTCTCTGTGGGTCCCTCCAGGCTTAGCAGATTTCTTTGCAAAACACCCATGGCATTAGAAAAGGTTGTTTCTGCACAGGAGCAGTGAGAGCAAGGCGGGTCTGACCTGCAGCCCTCAGGGAAACTCCAGCTGCTTCCCACTGCTCCCAGCAGGACTGAGGTGTCCCTGGAGCAGGGCTGGCCCAGCCAACACAGGGTCCTTGGAGAGCAGTGCCCAATGCTCCAGCAGCTCACTGGGGCTCACAAAAGTCTGAGCAAAACCTCCCCATCCCACACCAGGATCCGGGCAGAAGTGTCTGCACTGGGTCATGGCATGAGCCTGGGTTCACAGAGCAGTTGGATCCTGCACAGCCCCTGTGCAGTCCCCTGGAAAGGGGTTCCAGCTGAGGGGATGGAACCCTCCAACACCTTCAGTGCCCTCATCCCTACTGCAGCCCAGCTCTGGCATTTGGCTACTGCTCTGCTCCTCCAGCCCTCAGGGACAGCATCACAGCTGCCCCCTGGACAGGCCACCATCCCACTGGGAAGAGGAGGAGAAGAGGGGAAGAAGAAGGGAAGAAAAAAAATGAATCCCCACAAAAATGTCTTCATAACAGGAAACGTCTCATAAAATACCTGTGGTTTGGCATGTGTGATTCGACTGGTCAAACTATGCACCTGGCAGGGAACCCTGCTATTAATGCTGCAGCTCTGGTATTTCAGTGGAGTGGAGGCTGGCGGGGGAATGGGACCGGGGATTTGGGGTGCAGAAACCCTCAGCTGGGGCCAGGGCAAGGGGGGACATGTCCCTTGGGGCTCACTCACCTCTGTGGGCGACTTCCCAGCTGTTTATCCGTGAGGGAACTGCAGCACCCCAGGGATATGGGGGCACAGGCAGGAGCCTGGTGTTGTTCCTGCAGCTCCAAGCCTGAGTTCTCCACCCAGACCCGGCCCCAGCCAGTATTGACCTGGGGGTCTCCGCCTGGGTCTGGCGGTGCCCACTCTTCCTCAGGGATGGCTCAGCCCCACACACACCCCTGGCAGTGATCAGCGGGGCTCTGCCGCTCTCCCGAGGAGTTTTGACAGCTGGAGGTGAGGGATTAAGGCCTGAGCCGTGACCTGCGGCTGCGCTCCCGGCACACACGCCCGGGGTCACTAATCCGCTTGAGCTGAGCCCTGACCTGGCGGCC
The DNA here is from genome assembly GCF_965231275.1 of Zosterops lateralis. NCBI lineage: Eukaryota > Metazoa > Chordata > Aves > Passeriformes > Zosteropidae > Zosterops > Zosterops lateralis. Next base: position 3,102,097 of record NC_139788.1, read on the forward strand.
GCGGGATCAAGTGGTGGCACCGCCCTTGGTGTCGGCATCGCTGCAGGACCCCTGGATCCCCCGGCTCCAGCAGTGTGAGCCATGGGCAGCTGGCACCATGGCCATGCCGTGCCATGCCATGCCATGCCATGCCATGCCATGCCATGATCTCCTAGGCTGTACTATGCTCTGCCATGCCATGATCTCCTAGGCTGTACCATGCCATGCCATGCCATGCCGTGCCATGCTGTGCCATGCCCATCCCACTCCATTCAGGGCCAGGCGCGGGCACTGTGTGAGGGGAGCAGGTCCCTGCAGATGGGGTGGGGTGTTTTTTCTTCGTCAAGGAAAATGTTTTCTTGTTCCTTGGGCTGCTGGCGGGCGAGCCTCCGGCTCCGGCTCCGGCTCCGGCAGCGCGTACAGCAGCCTTGGATGGGATCAGGTGTCGTGCAGTTGAGGACAGGCCGGTGCCAAGTCTCCCCCGTGCTCAGCCGAGCTGCTCCCTGATGCCTTTTGGCTTTCGCAGCCCGGCCTGCGGAAACAACGTGCTGCTCTCCCTCTTCATAGCTCACTTTTCGTTTTTGACTCGGTTTATTATTATTTTTAAAGCATGTGTAGCGCAAAGCAAATCATCGACCTCCCCGCTGGACACGGGCCAGCCCCGTGTTGGGCTTGGAAATCCTCCCTGCTTTATTTCTTATTGTAAATGACCGGAGGATGGAGCGGCTCGATGGGACATGGCGGCGGCCAAGCCTGCCTGCTCCAGCCCACCCACACGCGCCGGCTGCTCCCGGTGCTTCCCTTTCCCTGCATCCCCCATCCTGCCCCGGGAGAGTGTGAGGTGCTTCCCATTGCTCTTCCCCAGCCCCAGGGCCAGCTTCTGCCACGGCTTCCAGAGGTGGTGGCTGTGCCTTGTGATCCCAGAGCACAGAATGGGGACGGTGATGGGTATGGAGGAGAGGATGGGGACAGCAATTAGGGACCAGGATGGGATGAGGCCTCACCAGTGAGCCTGGGCATGCAGGTGAAGTGCATCAAACTCTCCATCCTGCCTCTGTGGGGCTGGCATGGCCCTGGGATGGATGTGGGGCCGGAGCTGGGGTGAGTGCCAGCAAGCACATGCTGTGCCCCAAACTGACCATGCTTTGACTGCCGGGTTTATACAAGTTCCCCGTTGTGCCGACCTTCAGTCACAATGGCAGATTCCCCGTGGATCACATATATTGACTTAAAAAATAATTAGCCTCAAAGGGAGCAGGCGCGGGGCCGGCCAGGCCCTTCATTAATATTTAAGTAACAGGGGCCATAAATCAGCTGCAGCTCAGCCAACAGCCCTGGCCGTGTCCGTGGGGAAGCGGGGCCATGGTGTTCACAGGAACATTGCCCAGTCCACAGGCATGGGAGTGCTGACACGGGCTCTGTGGGGAAAGTGGGGCAGTGCGGGGGGCAGCAGCCCTCTTCCACTGGGAATGACCAGGAGCATGCCAGGAACATGCTGGGAGCTCACCAGGCTGCCCAGCACAAGCCACGAGCAGCTCTGGAGCGACGGAGGCGGCACGGGCTGGTTGTTTTCCTGCAGGAACAAGGTGACATTTCTTGTCTCTTTTCTCATGGTTGAAGTGTGAGATTTTTTCCCTGTTCCCAGTGCTTTCATGGCGTGCCAGGGGTTTTTAACACGTCTGCTCGCCGCCTGCCAGGGGAGCCGACACTCGCACCGTCAGCGTGGCGGCGGCGGCTCTGAAGCCGTGCCAGGGGTCTCGGTGCTGGGTCGGGGCCCTGCTCCCCCCAGAGCTGAGCTGTGCAGTGTTGCTGGGCCCTATCCTGCTCCAGCATCCCCAGAGAACAGCGTGGACCCCTCAATTGCTGCCCCTGTATGAACCCTCCTGGCTCAGCAGCTCCTGCTGGGCTTGGCTTTGAGTCAAGGAATGGTTTTGGTCATACTGGAGTGTGCTGGGGGGGATGGAGCTGTCTCTGAAGGACAGAAGCCCAGCCTAGACAGTGCCCAGCCTGGTGGCTGCAGTGCCCAGGCAGAGTGGAGTGAGCCAGAAGGGGCTACAACTGGGGCCCCCAAAGCATCTCCTCTGCTCCAAGTGGGGAAAAAAATTAATCTCGTGGGATTTCTGTTAGCCACACAAGAGCAAGTTCTTGACCCCAGACCCCGAGAGGACAGGCAGGTTACCCCCAGGAGGATGAGCAGGTGATGCTCAGGACAGGCAGGTGACCCCCAGGAGGATGGGCAGGTGACCCCTGTCTGTCTGTAGCCACCCCATACACATTCACAGCCACCATTCACGACCTGCCAGGCGAGATGGGAGCATCGTGTGGCTGCTCCGTGTGATTAATTATCAGTTCATAACACAGGAGATTTCAAGCATGAAAGAGCCTCTCCACAAGCACGTTGTGCACACTTTATCCATCATATGAGACTCCAGATGTTTCCATTTTATTGTTATTAAATCACTGCCTGGAGAGCGCGGGTAGCAGGAGGCCTCCTGCCCCAGTGCTGGGCATGGCCAGGGGGGACAGCACAGCACCAGAGACCCCTTTTGTTGAGGGACAAGTACTTGGGGGCTCAGGCCAGGTTCCCCCCGTTGCTCTGCAGAGACTGGGACAGTTGGAATCTGCCTGGACCAAGGGGGTGACAGAGGACACAGAGCAGGGAACTCAGTTTCACATCCAATACACAACAAAACCGTGGTCAGATTCCCTTGTCCTCCCTCTCCCTTCCCTCTGGCTCTGTTTTCCCTGCATCCCACATGTCTCCGAGGGCTGAGGTCTCACAGAAGAAGGATGCAGCACCCAACAGCAAGGGGTTGAACCACTTCAGGGCAGTATCCTGAGAAAACAGCCCATTGGAGGGGAGGAGCAGGGGAGAACCCAGCCCAGGTGGGAGAGGAGAGAGCTAGGGAGGGAGGGAGGTAGAGACGGAGGCACAGGGGTCATACCAGGTAAGGAAAACAAGTAAATAGCTGATTCAGGGGTTTGTTCTCCTCTTTTATTTAACAGAAACTGTATTTTTACAGCTGCAATCCCTTAAAATGGGATTCTTTTCCCCTTAAACAAATCCTTGTAAAATAATGCTTCATAAAAAGAAGCGTTCCTCTCCTCGACCCTGAAGACAGAAAAACAATAATGCTGGCGAGGCCCCGGCCGTGCTGCCAAGGAGGGCAGGGGTGGCTGTCACCGTGTCCCTGGCAGTGCCACCCGACCCACAGCCATGGCTCTGGGTGTCTCAGTGAGGATGGCTTCGCTCTGGGCCCGTGGCTCTGGTGGGATGGGCAGAGCAGAGCTCCTCTTCCAGCATCTGCCACAAGCCACCTGCATCCTACAGGGCCATCCCTGTCCCCTCCAGCCCTCAGCTGACTCCCAGACCATTTTCCAGGCACAAGAGCAGCTGTCAAGGCTGCCTCATCCCTGGAGACTCCAAAAACCTGCCAAGCCCTTGTGGCATCAGGAACAATCCCATGCCAGGGCTGCCTGCTCCCTTGACTTAATTTGCTTTAATTTTGTTTTAATTTGGGTTGTTTTTTTCTCTAGGCTGCAGCTTTTTTTTTTTCTTTTCATTGCTGCTTCAGCAAAAGCGATTCAGGAAATTCCGATGAAATCCCGGCATTCAGCAGCCCTGCCCCTGTTCCCTGGCGGGACAGGCCAGGAGCTTAATTCTCATTAATAACCACCACAGGTCAATTATTGCGAGAAGGAGGAAAAGCAGCAAAAAGCTCTTTGGCATCATGTGTTGTTTAAGCTGCCGAAAATAAATGTTCTTTGCAAATCAATCTGTTTGCAGCTCTGCACGTGGAGCTGACAGGGAGAGTTTCTGGAGGAAGAGAGTATTTATAAAGGGGGTTTATTTTAAATAAACAGGCACTTAAGGCTGAGGCTGCTGCTCCCATGTCCCATCCCTTGATCTCCGCGCGAGTTCCCGGCGCTGCCCGCGAAGCGCCGCAGTTGAGCCACAAATGCAGCAAATCTCTGCCTCCCATATCATGGGTTTGGTCCAGCACCCACCTGGGAGGCTCAGCACCCACCTGGGAGACTCAGCACCCACCTGGGAGGCTCAGTACCCAGGGAAGGCAGGGCTTGGCAGTGGCAGCCTGTGCCTCCCACATGGCTCTTATGAGAGGAGCCCCTGCACACCTGAGGGATGTGACAGCAATGCTGGGCTCAGTGGGCTGCAGGTCTCATCTGCCTTTTTTCCCCTTCTTATATTTGTTTAAAATGTATAAGGGATGTTAGAGTTACCACAGACCCTCAGGGCAGCTTCTGTAAGACTCCACTGGGCACCCTCATGGTTGGTTATAGAGCAAGATGAGGGAAGACCCTCAAGCTGTGCCAGGAGATGTTCAAGTTGGACATCAGAAAGAATTTCTCTGTGGAAAGGGTTGTCAGGCATTGGAAGGGGCTGCCCAGGGAAGTGGTGGAGTCCCAGTCCCTGGAGGTGTCTGAGGAACAACTGGACATGACACTCAGTGCTCTGGGCTAGTGACAAGATGGGGATCAGTCACAGGTTGGCCTCAATGGTCTTGGAGGACTTTTTCAACCTCAGTGATTCTGAGGTCGAATTGAATAGAATCCTATTGCATCTCCCAGCTGTGGCGTGTTGGGAAGGGCAACATGTTCAGGATATCTCTGATCCACAAAAAGGCCCCATTGCCACGGGGATCATTCTCAGGCTCCCAGCTGGTCCTGGTGAGGTGGAGGTGTGTCCCCAATCTCTGTCACTGTTGCTTTGTCTGCAGGGGCTGCAGGAGCAGGATGCTGCCGGACATCGTGGCGCTGCTGGCGATGCTGGGGACGATGGTGACGGTGATGGGCCCTCGCTCGGCCGTGGGAGGCGGCGTGGGCGGCTACGCTCAAGTCAAGTACATGCAGCCCATGGTGAAGGGACCCCTGGGACCCCCGTTCCGTGAAGGCAAAGGGCAGTACCTGGGTAAGGGATGCATTCTGTGGGACTGGGGGAGGACATGGGGCGGTGGGAAGGGGACATGGCACCTCACAGCCATTGGGCACTTGTCACCCTCTACCCTCAGGGTCAGAGCTCCTGGGGGCTCTGGCACAGCTGAGGGTGCTGCTGTCCAAAACGCTTTTGGCCAAGCATGGCGGGACCATTTGGGTCTTTAACCCACTGCAAAAGGACAGGATGGACATGGCTAGAGGCCCAGCAGGGAAGTGAAGCCCTTTGCTGGGGCTGGGAGCGCACCTTGGTCTGGGAGCCAGGGGACAGAGGGGACCCTGGAGACTCTGGTTCCTGCCCTCCTGCCCATCCCCAGCAGCAGGAGGCACAGAAGCCCCAGCACTCGCTGTCTCTGCCTCTCCCTGCTGTTAAACCTGAGCTGTCCTGGCAAGGCTTTTTCCACTCCTCCACCTATTCCGTTTCCCTGTCTGCATTTTGCACCAGCTGGGAAAGGAAAGAGTGCCAAGGCTGGAGCTGAGACCCAGCCTGGCGAGGGAAGAGCAGGAGAGAGACATTTCCTCCCTCAGAGAGCAGCGACCAGAAACTCCACACGTGTTAAATCACTCCTTACTGACTGACGTGCACCCAGAGGGGCCGAGGCATCAGGGTCATTTATTTGCACAGCTGGGGCTTCAGCACCTCCAGCCTTCTGTAATCCCCTGCCCCAGCTGCCCTGCCTGCACCCACCCCAGTGCTGGCACCACCAAGGGATGGGCCACTCCTGGCTCAGGTATCCAGACCCGCCAGGTCGGTGTTTGGGCCTTGGGAAGGGCCCCTGGAGCCTCCCCACGGGTTGTCACAGACCTGGATCCTCCCAGGAGCTGAAGTTTTGGCTCTGGGAGGAGAAACTGGAGAAGGCTGGGCCACCGGTGGCTGATTTACTGGAGGGCTGAATGGCTTATCAGGAGTTCAGCTCAGCACATGTGTCAGAAAACACACAGCAAAACCTGGAGCCGAAGTGTGCTACAAGCCCCCCCTCCCTGCCCCCTTCCCAGCTGTTGTAAAGCTGCTCCCTGAATCTCAGCCAGAGCCAAAACCTTCCAGCATAGCACAGGAACACTTCAGCTGCTGGTGGGACTGGATTCAAAACTCTCCCTGCTGTTCTCCCTTCTTTTTTTTCCCTTCTTCCTATGCATGGGAGCGACTTGCACTGCCTCTGAGCAATGCTGCCTACAGTGGGGAGAGCAGAGAGTGCCAGGCTGGGGCAAGGAGGGGTTTGGACAAGTTCTGCCAGGTTAGACCAGGCAGGGCAGAGCACAGAAGGCCCCTGGACATTACTCTCTAAACCCCTTGGGGAGGAGAGGACAGGTGGAGAACAGGCTAGGGGGACGCAGGGACAGCTGCAGCCCGAGCCACCGGCTGTGGGGCCGCACAGAGGCAGCTGGGGAAGCCGGTGCCTCCTGGATCCCACCGAGCTCCCATCTCTGCTTAACCTCTAATTTGGCAAGGAAAATCCCTGCTGGCCTTCTGCCCTGCTCGGGGAGCTCAGCTGACTGGCCGCGACGGCGCAGGGCTGTGCCGTGCCCCCAAGGGTTACCCCGACCCGGCGGGAGCTCTGCGGGGCCCCCAGGCTGCCCCAGCCTGGCCATGGGGCTGAGACCCCCGGCTGGGGGGGCTGGGGGTTCCCTCCTGCCTCCAGGTGCCATCTGGTGAGTGTGAGAGGTTTCCTCAGGGTGCCAGACAGCTTTTCTCACCTAAAAATAGGTGCCCCAGAGCGCAGAGGGAGCTCAGGGGAGGAGATGCTGCTAAATGCTGAAATGCTCAGAATATTGAAGCAGAGATTTGCACATTGGGGTTTATTTTGGCTTATTTTAAGCTATGTCGATGGCCGTGCAGCCAGGTAAAGCCACAAGTGAGTGCTGTGCTGGGGCACCCGCTGCTGGGAGACACTATGAGAGGTGCTAAAACACTGATCCCACGCAACATCCCTGTGAGCCTGTGAAACTCTCTCACGAGACAGGGCTTGGCAGCAGCTCTGGAACAAGCTCGGCTGTGCTCCACCACAGAGCAGCCAACCTCTCCTTCCTGCAGTGTCATCTGGCCGCGCTGGCCAGACCCGCTGCTGGCTGCTCATGGCTGGGAACCACTTCCCATCCGGCTGGATTATTCCTCTGCTGGCCGGTCTGCGCTGCTGGGGTCCCTTCCTCAGGCAGGAGGGGTCCTTACCGGGATGAACAGAGCTCCAGAGGGGCTGCAGCACCCACCAGGCCATGTCCCTGCTCCTCAGGAGGTGGAATGATCCGTGGTGGGAGCTCCCAGGGGTCATTCCTGCCCCAGCTGGCTCCGTGTTAACATTCACGGCAGCTCAGTTGATGCTTCGAGGGGAACAGAACCCCACGCTGGTGCTGCGGAGCACAGAGCTCCGAGACATGTGTCTGTGGTAAGACATGGGCTTTTGAAATCGGACACCAAGTGGGGCTGCAGTGTCCCAGTTTCTCTCCGCTGACGGCCCCGGTTTGGTTTTCCCGTCTGCTTTTTTGGCCGCCTGCAAGCTGGCAGCTCCCGCCTGGCGTTTCTCTCCGCTGCCTTGTGTGAGAGAGAGTGTGTGTGTGCTTTTTCCTTCCTTCGTGGGCTCAGCTGTAGATCCTTGTTCTGATTCCATGCAAAATGACCTAGAAAACTAATTCATTTCAAACCATTGCAAGAAAAAAAAAAAAAAAAAAAAAAGATAAAAAGTTGGGGGAGAAAACACATTGAAATAATTTTCTGGAGAATTTTTTTTTTCCAGAATCCAAACCCCAGAAATAATGCAGCACTGCATAGCTCTTTTGCCCTCTTTCCCACACCATTTTCTGGGGTGAGGAGCAGAAGTTTGCAGAAATCCAGTGGCAGTGTCATGACAGACAAGCATTTCCTTCATCAAGAGAGCCAAGTGACAGCAGCTACAGCTGAGGACGTGGGCCAGGCCTTGATTTATAGATAAGCTCTAAAAATGTTTCCATTACCCAAAGAAAAACACAGCAGCACCGGGCTGGGAAGGGCCAGAGCTAATTGCTGTGTTCAGGGCAGGCAAAGCCACCTCTGATGCTCCGGGAGCTGTGCCTGCTGCTGCCACAGTTATTCTTTTCACGTGTCTCAAATCTCCCCATAAGCTTTTCCCGTTGACTGAGGAAATCTCCGTGCTGGCGGATCCCAGCACCACGTGTGTCCGTGCTCCCAAAGCCCAGCTTGGCTCACTGAGGGGGCCAGGCTGGCAAACCTTGGCATGCAGCCTTGTATCCTGCTCCCACCCCAGGCAGGATCCATCCCTATCCCAGGAACTTGTCCATACAGACCTTTTCCCAATTGGAATGATCTCCCTTGGGCAGATTTGATTTAAATTCACCCAAGATGTCACAACCCTGTCCTCTGCCTTTCGTATTTCTCGTCATTGTCCCGTGTACATGTGACTGACGAGTATTTCCTTCATTTCAAACTGCCCAAAAAAAGTGTTTGTCAGATTTATTCTTTCTCACCCTTTCCTGGTGTCACGTGGGAGGTGACACCCTGCCTGGGCCAGCCTCGAGGAGTTATTTATGCTCACGTCTGTGCTTTCCATGCTGAGCTGTGGTGGGCATGTCATCTGCCTCTCCTTGCCTTTGGAGTCTCTCAGCCCATTAGTTTCTTTCTTATATCCGTTTGCAAAAGACCTCAATAAATTCTTGAAATGTCAAGTGGTTGCGGCCTATTCCCAGCTGGGCTGACTCATTTGGACGGAGCTGAGGCTGCATTTCCCTCCCAGCTCTTGGCTTCTCCTCCATCCCCAGAGCTTTTTTGCTTTTTGGTTTTTCTCTGCCTTGCTGGACTCGGGAGCTGTGCCAGCAAGCACTGTGGGCATGGCCTGACCCATACACCCATCTCCTCCTCAGGCTCTCGAGTGCATGTCCAAGAGTTTTCTTTTTAATCCAAAGGGATTAAAGGTCTCCCAAGGCCCTGGACTGGCAGGACGGGGTGAGGGATTATCCTCAGTCTTGGCTCTCTCTGTCGCCATCCTCTCGGCTGAGCCCAGGCAGGAGTGACTGAATCCCACGGTGCTTTCGAGGCCGCTGGGAAGTGAGGCAGCAGGAGGTTTGAATCCAGCTCCAAAAACACCCTGCAGTAACTCATCACAAAATAGCCCTGCCAGAGCTGACAGCGAGCACTGGCACCTTCCATGGTGACACTTGACATCAGGGAGGGATGTGCAGCTGGAGGAATGAGAACTCTGGGCTTTGGCCTTGCCTCAGGACAGCTCTGCTGATGTGGGGGCTCGGGGAGCTGCTGTGGCCGTGTTTAAGTGGAAGGGTCTCCCTTCAAGCCCAGCCCAGGCCTCTCAGAGACCCCAACCCCAACATCCCAAGGACGCTCCTTGCCTACCGCCAGCTCTAGTGACACTCTGTGTCTCCTCTCTCCACAGACATGCCACCACTGCTGCCCATGGACCTCAAAGGGGAGCCGGGACCGCCAGGGAAGCCGGGCCCTCGTGGACCCCCTGGGCCCCCCGGCTACCCAGGAAAGCCGGGCACGGGAAAACCGGGAATGCACGGCCAGCCCGGGCCCGCCGGGCCCCCCGGCTTCTCGGGCATCGGGAAACCCGGCATCCCGGGACTCCCCGGCAAGGCGGGTATGAAGGGGATGCCCGGAGCCAAGGGCGAGCCCGGCATGCGAGGGGAGCAGGGCCCGCGGGGCCTGCCCGGCCCGCCGGGGCTGCCCGGCCCAGCCGGCCTCTCTGTCAACGGGAAACCGGGCCCCCAGGGCGGCCCCGGCCTGCCCGGCTTTCGGGGAGAGCCCGGCCCCAAAGGAGAGCCGGGGCCCCGCGGAGAACGAGGGATGAAGGGTGAAAACGGCGTGGGGAAGCCAGGCTTGCCGGGGCCGCGGGGGAACGGGGGCCCTCCCGGGCCTGCGGGGCCGCCGGGGCCCGCCGGCGTTGGGAAGCCGGGGCTCGCCGGGCTGCCGGGAGCGCCCGGGGACAAGGGTGACATGGGGCCCCCGGGCGGGCCGGGTGTCACCGGGGAGCCCGGCCCTGTGGGGCCGCGGGGACCCCCCGGCATCGATGGGATCGGAGTCCCGGGCGTGGCGGGGGTGCCGGGGATACAGGGCCCCATGGGGCCCAAGGGAGAGCCCGGCATCCGCGGCCTGCCCGGCCTGCCCGGCCCCACGGGCTACGGGAAGCCCGGCATGCCCGGCCTGAAGGGAGACCGCGGGCAGCCCGGGGCACAGGGAGCCATCGGCGATAAGGGGGAGCCCGGCGTTGACGGGGAGCCGGGGGAGCCGGGCCCTGCCGGCATCATCGGCCCGCCGGGCCCGCCGGGCTCCATGGGGCTGCCGGGCAAGCACGGGCTGCCCGGGCCCAAGGGGGACGCGGGGCCCAGCGGGCCCCCGGGAATGCCGGGGATGCGCGGGGACCAGGGCCCGAACGGCTTCGCGGGGAAGCCGGGGGTGCCCGGAGAAAGGGGCCTGCCCGGGTCACTGGGACCTCCCGGCCCGACGGGCCCCAAAGGTGAACCGGGGTTCATCGGCCTCCCCGGGGTGCCGGGATTGACGGGCGGCCCCGGGCCCAAAGGGGACGGTGGGATCCCGGGACAGCCGGGGCTGAGGGGCCCCTCCGGCATCCCGGGGTTGCAAGGACCCGCCGGTCCCATGGGGCCTCAGGGGTTACCGGGGCTGAAAGGCGAGCCCGGGCCCCCCGGCATGCCCGGCGAGGGGAAGAGCGGCGAGCCCGGAATGGCCGGGCCTATCGGGCCGCCCGGAATGCCGGGGACACCGGGGCTGAACGGGCCGCCGGGCCCGCCGGGGCCGCCCGGGCCGCCGGGAGCGCCGGGAGTGCTGGACGAGACGGGCATCGCGGGGCTGCACCTGCCCGACGGCGGCGTGGAGGGGGCCGTGCTGGGCAACGGGAAGCCGGGCAAGCCGCAGTACGGCCGGGGAGAGCTCGCCGCCCGCATCGCGCCCGCCTTCACCGCCATCCTCACCTCCCCCTTCCCCGCCTCCGGCATGCCCGTCAAGTTTGACCGGACCTTGTACAACGGGCACAACGGCTACAACCCGGTCACCGGCATCTTCACCTGCCCCGTGTCCGGAATTTACTACTTTGCCTACCATGTGCACGTCAAAGGGACCAACGTTTGGGTGGCCCTGTATAAGAACAACGTGCCGGCCACCTACACCTACGATGAGTACAAAAAGGGGTACCTGGACCAGGCCTCGGGCAGTGCCGTGCTTGAACTCAAGGAGAACGACCAGGTTTGGGTACAAATGCCCTCGGACCAGGCCAATGGGCTGTACTCCACGGAATACATCCACTCCTCCTTCTCCGGGTTCCTGCTCTGCCCCACATAACGGCTGTTGGGCACGTTTCCTTTTCACCCACTTTAGCCATAAACTGTCTTTTTTTTTTTTTTTTTTTTTTTTTTTTTTTTTTTTTTTTTTTTTTTAAAAAGTGTTTTAAAATTAACACAAAAAAGAAAAAATCACTGGGAAGAATGCGCAAGACGTTGTCATGGGACCTTGCTTCACGCTGTTTGATCCATGAGTCAAGAGGGTAATCAGGAAAGAGACATCTATCCATCTGTCTTTCTTTTTTTGGGGGGAGGGAGAAGGGAGGGAGGGGAGCGACTTCCTCGACAAAGCATATTTGGAATAAATACCCCAGTGACTGGACATCAAACACAGGAACACGCTTGGGATGGCAAGGATCTGGCTCTGTGATCCAGAGAGGGTCGGCTGGAAGAGCAGACCCCCGTGGTCTGTATCATGTGCCCTCATTTCCCATTTGGAATGCTAGATAAATAAATCCAGCTGTGTCACGGCTGGCGTGTTTGGTGACCAACACAGGGTCCCAGGCACTTACACAAACCTGTACAGCAGCAGGGATCCACGCTGGATTGAGAAATTTCCTTCCAAACTATCAGATGCCCAAGTTCCAGGCTCGCTGATGCCTGTTTTTCCAGACTGTGCTTTGGGACAGTCTCTCCGATTCACTCCGGATTCAGTGTGGTTGGATTTATAATCCTAAAGAGTGGAACACTTTGCATAAGCACCTTCTTCTAAGAAGTAAATATTATTTTTAACCCTCCCCCCCCAGCACCTTTAGGAATAAAATCATCCAGGCACTGGTACCTGGGAGGATGCCACGACCAGTTCCAAAGGCGGTGAGGGAAGCTGGGACCCTCATGATGAACAACGATCTGCTCTCTCCATACACCTGCTGGGAAGTCCAAGGGCTGGTCCTGTCCCGTCTGTCTCTGCAGCCCAAAGACTTGCTTGGCCTCAGGAGCATCTCTGCCCACACAAGGATGGCAGTGTGAGCCCAGCTCATGGTGCTGCCAGCTGGTGTGACATAAGGAAGTGCCACTGATGGACAACTCGCTTTTCCTGTCTCACTATTTTGGGATGTGTGAACTCTTGCATTGGTGTCCCCCCTTTCTCTGGGGATCTTGGAATTAAGAAAAAACAGTGCTGGTTCTAACTGTCCATGCAGTGATTTCACCACGGTGCTATGACCCATTGAAGAACATCACTTACAAGTGTAGTGCAATATATACCTGTGACAGGGCACCAGCCCCGGGGCCACTCTGTGACTTAGGTTAAAGAAATCAACATTTTCCTGTTGCTACCACTTTGTCTCTCTAATGCTGACCTGATCATGAGCTGCAGGGCTCTGGGCTAGGCATGATGGCACTGTCCCACACAGATCCTGTGGCTCTGCAGGTTTTCTCACAGTACAACAGTCACTGCCACTTCCAGGACAGGGATGCTGCTCATCCCAGGCCAGGAGCATGCTGCTCAAGTCAATCTATGTGCATATCCCATTGCAGGTCCCTCTGCAAAGGCACATCCCTGAGAAACAGCAACGATTTGGTCACCAGCTCTGACCTTTGCATTTTCCTAAAGCCTGTTTGATGGCCAAAGAAATGTAGCAAGACTGGGACCGGGCTTGTTTTCCAGATGGACTCTATGAGATATTTAAACAGCTTTTCTTTTCCTGTTTTGCTTGTTTGTTTTCTCCTCAAGCCTGTCCTGTGTTTCTTCCTCTTGCCATTCAGGCCTTCCTTTTAAAAACTTGCCTATCCCTGATAATAAGAAACACAAGAAGGAAATTTGCATTTGGAAGGGCAGTGCTCTGGGCACTGCCTGTTGGGGCTGTTTGTCCCTTTCCGGGGATCTTTGCCCTGTGAATTTCTCTCCTTAAAGCTGCAAGTTTCATGCAGAGATGAACCTCTTCAAGCTGAAAGGTGTCTGATCCCACTGGATGTTTTAACTCCTGAGGGCAGGGTCAGGACCATTTGGGTTGTGATCCTAACAGGCTATTTCCCAGCAGGAACAGGAGCATTTCCCAGCAGGAACAGTCCCTAAAATTTAAAGTGGAAGCTCAGATGATTTTTCCAAGCCCAGGTTTGGTAGGGGAGGGTGCTGGGAGGGGACTTGTCTCCTTTCCTGTGGAGAACAGAGGGATTTGAGCTGGTCCAGCCTCGTGCAGGGCCAGGAGCTGCCACGCCTGGTGGGAGCTTCATCCTGCTCCTCAAAGCGACTTATTTATACTGTGCCTAATCTACAGCCCATCTCTTCTTGTTCTGTTCTGCTTCATTCCAAACTTCTTGTCCGAGCTGGCAAAAAGCAACGACCAAACTCCTCACTGTAACCACCCCCAGATTAAGTTTGTGCTGTAGATACTGTTTTGTAATTCCACTTTCCCTTCACGTGCAGAGCGAACCAATAATCACCCCTCGCAGCTATTTAACCTCTTACATTTACACACTAATGGAAAGCAAAGATATTACACGCACATAGTTAGGCTATAAAAAAAAAAAAAAAACGATGCACAGGATGAGGGAGGCTGTTCATTTTCCAGAAGGATTTTTTTTTTTTTCTGGAATACTGAGTACATATTAGCCAGCAGAAAGGATTATTTTCTGTCGTGTGTGTGAGCGCGTGGGATTTTGGTTTCAATCACAAGAATAAAAAAGGTTGGGTTGGATGAGGTATGTCTATTTTTAATGCTGAAAACTGCATTACAGTGTGCATTTTTATATACAAATTCTTACTATTTTTTTTAAATTTGCCTCTAGTATCTTCATTTCTAACCTAGTATATAGAGGTTTTTAGTTTTGTAAATACTTATTACATGCACTGTCCTAGTAAAAGTTGGTTTAAAATGCACTCTTTGTGACCCAAAACTGACCTGCTCTTCACAACTAAAACTGCAGTACTTGATTGTATTGACAAACATCAATAAAACTTATTGTATAGAGGTGGGCTCAGCTGTGCTTTGTCCTGGGACTTGCTCTGTCTCATACACTTCTCTTACACTCTTATTTCCACCTTAAATCATCTTGCTCATTTCCAGCAGATTCCCTCATTAATATGCAAAAAGTTATTGCATGTTTCTTGTGATTAGGGAAAAGACTCCTGTCTCCAGAAATTCAGTTTTAGAAAAGGTTGAAATCCAGATCTTTCCAGTCTGGTAATTATTAATTTGAGGGACTTGAGTTGAAGTCTTAGGAATTCCCTTCCCCTTCTGTGGATTTTTTCCATGATTTTTCATCCTACATCACACACCTTGTGCACAGCCAGCCTCGAGCCTGAGCGAGTCAGGAACACTCAGGACTGGTGAATCTGCAAAGCACCTTCACAGGCTCACAGTCCAAAGAGAAGAAAATATTGTTTTCCCATCTGATCTCACCTGGCAGAGGCAAAACATTTCCAGGGAAGCTTGGCTGACACACAGGCACCTTCAAAAGCTCATTCCAAGAGCAAGGCATCCTCCTGCTGCCATTCATGAGGCTCCCAGTGAATTCTCTGGTCTCTGCACCATCACCACATACTGGATTCCAGCACCTGAACTCCTTCCACAGGATGAGAAGGAAAAGGGGCTTTTTCCAAAGGCCCAGTGTCAACTCACCCTTGTACCAAGAACCACTCCTGGTCCTCTTGGCACTGAGGATGCACAACTTCACGACTTGAGTGAAAACACAGGAGCAGTGGCTACTTAATAAAGGTAACTCAGGGATTTTACTTCTTTCCAAGTAAACTGAAGGGTTAAGTACACATCTAAATTCAGGCCCAAAGAGCTCTGGTCTTTAAACACGGGCTCTTTGCTTGTCAGGAGTTCCAAACATTTAAAATTATAAAGCTGCTTTAAAAGAAAAATATCTTTTTTTAAATAATTACATGAATCTGGTTGCCCCTCTGGCAGAATAATGTGGAAAACCTGGTATTTTACAGCTCAGATCTGCAGCACAATACAAAAATATACAACAGACCAAAATTCCACATGTTCCCAGGACAAGAATCCATTTATACAAGGAAAACCCATTATAGCATCACACAAAAGACTGGCACTTGAAGGAAGCAGACTACAGGGGAAAACTGGAGGGACCTGTGGCAGCCAAATTCCCACATGTGCATGCAGCCTGACACAGCCACCACGTGCTGACACCACTGGGGAGCACCACGGCCACTTCCCAGTGTCACGAGACATACTGGAGAAATAACAAAAGTTACACTGTCACATTTAAGTTTATAAACATTTCCATATGATGACATTTTGTTTTCAATTATTAAAAAGCTTCCAACCCTTTCTAGATGTGCCATTCCCAAGCTGTTTCTCCCTTTTTGATCAGCTCCACCAGGAAAAGGTTTTAAATGTAAAATTCTGGAACACAGCTGTGCTAGAATATTCTTGGCCACCAGCACCAGCTTCTTTAAATACTGATATCCCCAATTAACCCACCTTTCCCTTTAATTCTGGGGCAATTTTTACCAAGTACAGAGGCTGAGAGTCTGATAAGTAAACTCCTGCATCCTGCTCAAGTCACTTTTGTGACTGACTGCAGCAGAACCAGGTATACCCTGTAATACCTCCATTCCCAGACCTGCACTCCACAGGAGCTGGACTCTCATCATCCTTGTGGCTCCCTTTCAATTTGGGGTATTATGTGAATTAAACAGGAATCTCACTTGGTGCTCTGGGCATATACAGGACTTTAAAATACAGGATGCATGGATTAGGAACACAGGAGCAGCCAGAGTGGCTGCAGCAGTGTGACAGCAGCTGTGCAAGGGGGCACAAAGTGCAGCAGGTGCCTGATGGATCACAGGGCTGAGGGCACAGGAGGAGCAGCAATTAGTGACACCCTCTGCCAGCAGGGACAATGAGCCAGTTGGGATTGTCTGCAAGCATCAAAGGTCTCTCAGAGCCATCAGCAATGCAAAGAAATCCCTTATCTGGCCCTTCTCATTCTGCCTTTAAGGCAACAAACCACCCCAGAAATCTGTGCTCCATTTTTCTGACTCAGCAGAGGTGACAACCTGGGCCACCAGGCTTCTATGGTGACTCCTGTGACATCCCTTATCTGGCCAGCTGAGAATGACCTGCTGCTGTACCAGGGGTGTGGAGACTCCCAAAGCCACTGACCAGAAAATATAGCCCATGGACTCAGGAGCAAAGGAAAACAGGGAGAAAGTCCATGGATTCAGACACCCACCAGTAACTGCAATGACAAATGGCACAATGGTGGACAAAAACAAGCAGCAGAATCTTATGGAAAATGAGTCACTCTGTGTACACTTGGGGAGCTGCACCCACTGTCCAAGTGCAGCCACTTCCCTGCTGATCCATGCCTGAAGGGGATATCCCCTTTTCCCAGCTGGCTCTGGCTCCCAGCTCCCAGCTGACAGCAGCAGGCTCCTTTTCCAGGTGAGGCTCGCTGGTGTCGGCCGACGGTGCGGATCCACCGCTGGGTCTGACCAGAGCTCACCATCCCTTTGCATTCAGGAAAGCCCTGGAGCCGCCCCAGAGCTCAGAGCCGCTGGCAGTAGAGTTCATAGAGGCTCCTGGCCATCCTCTGTGTCTCCTGGAAAGCCTCACAGCTCTGCTCCCAGCTCGGGGGCACCTGCTCCTCGCCGTAGTAGGCGCCGGCGATGGCCCCCGCCATGGTGGCGATGGTGTCCGTGTCCCCGCCCAGGGAGATGCAGTAGATGAGGGTTCTCTGCAGGGCGTTGTAGTGCTCAGGAATGTCGGGATCAGCGTCCATGCAGCGCAGGAACGAGTAGATGGCAGTGGGGACGGAGCGCAGCGCGGCGATGCCGTTGCCTGGAACACACCCTGTCAGCACCCTCTGGGCTTCATTCCTTTTCCCTTCCTACTGCAACTCACTGCAACTCATGGATTTTACCAGGAAAAGGTGCAAAAGTTTGTCCCTCAGAAACCCCCCAGTTCCCCAGTACCACTCACATCCTGCAGAGCAATTCCCAGTTACCCCAGGATAGCCTGGCCATACACAGCTACTCATTCCCATCCAACATGAGGACCCAAAAGCCCTTAAGAGATCTTGGAATGTTAAGAAACATTATGTAAGGTAAATTTCCCTTAGCAAGACATTTTTTTTTCCTATCAATACATAGAGGAAATCACTGGGTTGAGACTCAGAATTACTGACTGGTGAGCACAGGCTGCTTTTCCAGCATATTCTGTGCCTGACAGGCAGCACAGGCTGAAAAGGAATCTGGGGGAACATACATCTATCAGGCTTGCTGAGTTAGTCTTGCTTCCACCTTTCCTAATGCTTGTAACTAAGAAAGGTACTCACCCAACTCAAACAATACATCTGCTTTGGGAACATTGCTGAGCTCCAAAAATTCCTTGATTTTCTTTAGACGCCTGGAAAATGGTAAATCTTCAAATCCCAACCTGCAAACAGAGAGTGCAGTGAAGAGGGGAGAACGTGAAGAGCCAGAACAAACCAAGCTACCAAACTTGCTTTCCCCAAGCTACTCACGCTCGGGCATCACTGAGAGACTTGTCATCTGCCTCCACGTGCTCCATGTGGCTGATGAGCTGCTCCAGGAAGGTTTCTCTGCTGAGCCCTTCCTGCAGGGCCAGGTGCACAGCCAGGGCCTGCAGGATGGCCCCATTGTAGCCCAGGGAGTTGGCGTGGGTCAGCTCCGCGCTCAGCTTCGCAAACTGGCAGAGAAACCCTCGGTGTCAGCAAAGCTTCCTGGGACACTCCCCGGGCTCCCAGGGGACAGCAGGGACACCCAGAGAAGCCCAGAATGTTCCGTTACCTTCTTGACATCCTGGACGTCGGAGTAGACGAGGGAGATGCCGGCCACCCTCATGGCCCCGCCGTTCCCGTAGGAGCCCTTCCCATTGAACTGGGCTCTGGCTGGTTCAAACACGTCGCTGCACTTGGGGCTCAGGAGCTTCTTGAAGACGTTGACCACGGCCATCCCATAGCCCCTGTTGGGCTCCTTCTTGTACTCCTCAGCAAACCTGGTGTGGGCAGGGGGGAAAACAGCCGGGGGGGTTGGTCTGTTACTGGGGTTTGTGACAGGATGAAGCCTCTTGCTGAAGTGAATTAATAACACACGTGTAAATCAGTGACGAGTCAGGGCTCAGTGAGTCAGTTCTGCAGGGAAACAATTCCCAAAGAACAGTGTGAAAGAAGGATGTATAAACATCACCTTCCATAACCCACTTGTTTCCCTCTCAACTCTGCCTCAAAATAGAAGCAAACTAGAAACATTTCCGTGGGTCACAACCACAAGGAAAGTCTTTTGTTCAAGTTCAATGGAAGAGTTTTCTAAACAAAGAAATGCTTTCCCTTAAGTGGAACCAAATGCTCTCAGGGCTGCGGATTCATCAGGGAAACGGATCATAAACAGAGTCAAGCTGAGCTCACTCCCATTCCCTCGCTAAATTAAGGGCAGTACAAACATAAATAGCAACAAATAAACATGAAACGAAATGTTTCTGGAATCTGCAAGCATTATCCTCCCCAAAGGTGAACACACACAAGGCTGACACACAGCAGCACTGCCCTGGCAAGGCAGCTTCAGGGCATGGCAAAGCAACAACAAACTAAAGGATTAACCACCTCTTCCCCAGATTTTTCCCCGCCAAAAATTAGTAATTAGAATTAGTCCTTCTTAGCCCCCATCCCTTTCCACAGACAGTCTCAGTGATGGTTATTACACCTTCAGGAAGCCTCGTCCTCACCTCTTGGCCATGTCAACCTCATCGAACTCCCTCTTGGCCAGCAGTGATTGCACCACCGACCTGCTCATGGCCGTGTCGTCCGTGTACGGCAGCGACTCTGCAACGGGAGGGCAAAGAGTGTCACCAGAGCCAGGGACAACCTGCTCCTGCCCCTGGCCAGCACCACCCTCATCTCCATCTCACTGTCACACCTTGCCTGGAAAAGCTGTGGCTGCCCCTGGATCCCTGGAAGTGTCCAAGGATAGGATGGACGGGGCTTGGAGCAGCCTGGGACAGTGGAAGGTGTCCCTGCCCGTGGCAGGGAGTGGAACTGGATGATTTTTAAGGTGCTTTCCAACCCAAACCTGTCTGGAATTTAAGTTCCCTGGCACTCTGAGGCTGACACAGCCAGGGAGCTGCATACACAGCTATAATGACACAGAATATACTTCAAGATTAGTAAGAGCCAGGAGAAGATGTTCTAACATCCAGAGGCATATATGGACAAGAGAGTCAGACTAACACAGAATCACAGATTTCCAGGATGGTTTGGGTTGGAAGGCACCTTAAAGCCCATCCTGTTCCACTCCCTGCCACAGGCAGGGACACCTTCCACTATCCCAGGTTGCTCCAAGCCCCATCCAGCCTGGCCTTGGACATTTCCAGGGATCCAGGGGCAGCCACAGCTGTTCCAGGCAACCTGTGCCAGAGCCTCCCCACCCTCATGACAAAGAATTCCTTCCCAATATCCCATCTAATCCTGCTCTCTGGCAGTGGGAAGCCATTCCCTGTGTCCTGTAACTCCAGGCCTTTGTCAATAGCCTCCATCTTTCCTGCAGTCTCCCCTCAGGGACTGTAAGGCTGCAATCACTTCCTAGGAGTTAAATAACAGCTCTGTGCTTCTCTCACTCTTCTCCTCCTCAAGTTTTGGTACCTCTGCTCCTTGCTGATGCCCCAGCACTGCCACAGCCATTCACAGCACGCTCCACCTCAGCTCCCTGGAGCAGGAGCAGCACGGGCCGAGCAGAGCAGTGTCCCTAAGGAATCCCCAGGGAATCGGGAATGGGTGGTGAACCCCACAGCACAGAGGCACAGGACAGAGCAGGACAGGCGACAGCCAGGGCAGTCACAGCGGACATGTCTCACAACCCGGTGAGGGGTAAAGACTGGGGGCACCCACGTTTTGGGGGAGCAGAGGGATTGGGGATTCTGCAGATTGGCTACACGTCAAAGCCCAGTCCTGGAGGATGCTGAGGGACGCGGACACAAACACCCCAAAGCCCAGTTCTGGGGGGTGGCGAGTGCCGTGCACAGCGGGGTGTGTGAAGGAGGGACAGGGGACATCCCTCGCTCCCCGCCGCGCTCCCCCTCACGCACCTCCCCGTGCGCTCCCCGCCGCCTCCCCTCCCTCCTCAGGCGGCGCCGGTTCCAGTCCTTTGAGGAAACTCAGCAGCTCTGGCAGCTTTACGACGCTCCTGCCTTCGAAAACAGCTCCCAGGCAATCCCCCAACAACGCCCCGGCCAAGCAGCCGCGGAACCGAGCGGGGCCGGGCCGGGGGCGAGCCGGGAGGCGCCCGGGGCCTGAGGCCGGACCCGCCGCCGCCATCTTGCCGCGCGCGGCGCCTTCTTCCTCCGGCCGCCAGGGGGCAGAGTGCCCGACAGCTCCTCCGGCAGACACTGCCCCCTGGCGGCCTGGAGGACCGAGGTGCACACCCGCCTGTTCCCTCAATCCCTCCTGGAATCCAGCTGGATTTAATCACCGCGGATGACAACTGGGGACTGGCCCTTTATTGTTTATAAATCTCCTCGGAGCGCGGGAGGCTGTAAACATCATCCAAGGGCCAGACAGTTATAAAATAAACTAGGAGGAGAATTCCATTCTCCCCAAACGCGACGCAGATGTCGCTTGTCCTCGCTACGGAACTGAATCACCGGGAGTTTTCCCCCCCGCGCTTGCACAATTCCCGGCGCGCTAAGCCAGCTCCAGCTGACTCTTCTTCGGCAGGTCCCTGGCGCGGTTGACAGCGTCGACCTCTGGCTCAAACTTCTCCACGCAGACCACGAGTTTTCTCCGGGTGTCCATGCACTTGTTGTCCAGTTGCAGAGAATTGGTTTTGTAGCCAATATCGGTCCGAATGCGGTGAAGTTGTCGGTAAAGAGCGTCCAAGGCATCCCTGGGAATGAGCAGAAAAGACAGGAGTTGGGATCAAATGCTGCACTGCTTCCCAGGAATGGTCACAGCCCTAACCCTGCCAGAGCTCAAGGAACATTTGGAAAATGCTCTCAAGCACAGGATGGGATTGTTGGGGTGTCCTGTGCAGGGCCAGGAGTTGGTCTCAGTGATTCTTGCATGTCTCTCCCCAGCTCAGGATATTCCATGATTTTAAACTGGACAGGAAACACCCAACTTCCCACTGTCTGGCAGCATCTGGCCCTGTACAAGAGCAAAGTCATCAGATACTCATTGTTTTGGCCAGTGAATAGTCAGCCCACACACTGCTCTGGGAGGGCAGCAAGAGATGTGTGCACCCAGGGAGCTGTCAGCCCAACAGCAGCACTTCTGTTCCTTCCTTGTCACTCTCTTTTTTTGGAACAGTCAGGGCCTGGATGAATTCAGAGCGAAGCAGGGGCCATGGGAGCCCCATTCCCCTCCCAGCACAGACCCCCCTGTGCCTGCCAAGCCCAGACCCTCATGAACCCAAGTACCACAGGCACCAAAAGGCAGGTGCTGGAGGTGTGCCCAGAGCAGGAAGACCCAGAGCCACATCCCCTCAGGGCAGCGCTGGGCACTGCTGTTCTTGGACAGCAGGACACTCACTGTGACTCTGTCCGTTTCTGCTGGAGCGCACGGATTATCCCCTCCAGCTGCTGGACCTCGTCTGTCAGTCCGTACTGAGCCTGCAGGGAGGAGGGGACAGCACTTAGCAGGGCTTTGACAAAGGCCACAGTTCCCTCACTCCCCTCTCCCCCAGCTCTGACATTATTCCGTTGCTTTGCTATGTTACTGTAGGATCCATTGCTCAGCTGCTCCAAAACTCATCTAGGTTTTTCAGAGCCCCCTTCCCAGTCAGTTCCCTGCCAGGTAAGGCAGTTCAGGCCAGGTGAGGTACCTGATCCCGGCAGAGCTCGATGTGGGGCCGGTACGTGCGTGTCTCCAGGCGGGTGTGAGCCACTTTCAGGTCCAGTGTTCTCTTCTTGATGTCTTCCTCCAGCTGCCGGATCTCCTCCTCCATTTCAGCAATTTCATCCAAGGTCTAAGGACAGACATGTGTCATGAGGGACAGCCCAGGATACAGACTGGGAAACTGCCCCCATGTCTCTGGGAATTTTGCTGTGCTTGGGATAGATTTTACTCAAGGGCTTCTGAGGACTGAATCCTCTGCTTCCACGTGGAGCAGGATGGTGCAGCTGAGAAAAGGGGTGAAATAAAAAGGCTGAAATGTGGCAGTTTCAGCCATTTAAAGAACTTTTTACTTAGAACTTATTTTAGTTAGAACTTTTTAAGTGCTAAAGTGCTCCCAAGCAGTGCCAGTGAAGCGCTGGTGAGAGGTGGGAGACTGCTGGGATCATCTGTGTGCCACTGAACAGCAAATGTAGAAACTACACCCAGGCCGAGTCACTTTCCATGTAACAAACAGCCTTTGGGATTCCATTCCCAGCCAGGGCTGTAGTTGATGACCAAAGAAGCAACACTTACGTTCTGCTCCTGCCATCTCAGCTCATTAAGGGCTGCTTCCATGTCTCTCATCCTCTTCCTCAGTGCAAACTCTGTAGCTATACGCTGAGCATCCAGCTCATTGTTTGTCTGAGGAGAGAACAGCTCCAGTCACACATGGCTGCAAGGTGGCTGTGTCCCCACCCAAGCTGTGCCTGGAAGGTTGGGACAAGTTCAGGAGCAAAACCAGCTGGATTTGGCTGCTGCCACATGTGTACATCCCCCCCGCCCAGCAGCCAAAAGGCAGGGATCGATGGACAGGGAGGAATGTGTCCTCCAGCTTGCTGCATAACCAGGCTCCTACTTAAATCAGGAGGGCAGCTGCTCCCAGACAGATCCAGAGATGTGCCTGCCACTCTCCCACACCAGATCCAGCATGGCACCACAGATTCTGGGCCAAGGGAGCAGTTTACCTGGGCAATGGAAAGTGTGATTGCTCCTCGGAGATCAACTGAAGCTTTAATTTCTGCCTCAGCACGCTCCTTGTTGCAACGGCTGTTCTGTTCCCACTCACTAAGTGCAGTTGATCTGTGAACAGATCAGTTACAAAAATAAATTGAGTGTTTGCAAGACATTTTAAAGGAACCACCTGCCACAGGCCAGGATGGCAGCACAAAATGATTCTGGAAAGCTGGAAGTCACATCTTGCCTGATCTCCTCAGAGAATGAAACCCACCAGGCCCAACATCTGCTCCACCCAGGGACACATCCAAACCATGGAAGGGAATGTCAGGCAAGTGAAAATAAGCAGCAGGTCTCCCTGAACTGTGCCAGAGGTGACACCACACTGCTGAATCCTGTCACCTACAGCCAGGCAGGATGGAGGCAGGGCACGTGGCCCCCACTGGATTTGTGGTGACCATTTAGCTATCTCCAAAAAGTCTGTAGCTTCCCCATGCCGGAGCCAACTTCTGTTCTGAGCTCTCTCCAGAAGGGCTGGACACAGCATGAAAGCAGAAAGCATCCCAGGGCTCAGGGCAGATTTGGCCATACAAGGACAGATTCTTTCCTTACCCATATGGGATCCGTGTTGGGTTGACCTTGAAGGAGATGTTGCCAGAGGTGGGATTGAAGGACATGCACTGCCGGTCGAGTTCCAGCGCTTCCACCTTGTGCTTGTGGTCACTGACCACCAGCTGACGAGCTTCCTTTAAAAGGCTGTGGAGAGCCAGGCTGGAGTCAGCAGGGAGCAGGCCCAGGGCAGGGGCAGCTCACAATTCCCAAAGCCTTCACCACCCTGTCAGTCACCTTTGTGAAATGAATTATGAGTTCCCACCCTCCCTGGGAGCTGGGCCTGACCTGCCCAGCACTGCCTGCCTGGCTGCCCCAGGCTCTGTGCTGGTATCATCCTGGAGAAGGGAGCTGCCAAGGATTCCCACAGAGTATCAGGGTCTGGGAGCTTTAACACATTGTAGCCACTGATTCCTAAAACAAGGCAAGGCAGATGGCACAAGGTATCTGGGACAAAATTTCCAAACGGTGCTTGTGAAGTTGCCCTTGACACACCCTTCCCTGCCAAACCCCACACCCTGAAAATCATCCAAGGTTCCTGTGTGGTTCCCTGCCTGCCCGCCCATCTCAGTGTGGCATTAGAGGCACATTAAGTGTCTGGAGCCAAGCAAGGAGAGCACAGTCATCGACCAAAAGCTGTCACTCCTCACCAGAGCTGTCTGAAGGCATCATCCACTCGCTGCTGAAGCTCTTTCTTGGTTTTCTCAATCACCTTCACCTCCCTGAGCAGCTCCTCTTCCACAGGATCCCTCACCACATCGATGTCACGACGGCTTTCACGGAGTGTCAGGCACTCAATGGCAACATCCAAACACAAGTTCTTTGCCTGGATGGCATTTTCTGCTGCTTCCTTCACCTGGAAGAAGCAATCAACCAGGTGGGTGGGGAGGGATCTTTTAGGGATGGGAGAGAGAAAGGAAGGGGAACCCACCCATACCATCATTAAGAGGCACTCACATTGTCCTTGCAGTTCTGAAATCTTTTATCAAGTCTGGAATAAAAATTGCCAGAGCCAAACAGCTTAGGCCTCTACACCTGCCATTAGCATTGAGGATCACACCTTGCTGGGGGTTAACAACTCCAGAAGCAGCAGCAGCCTCTGAATTTAGAACTCACAGTATCAGAGATCTCCCACTGCTATTCTCTATTTAAACCCAAACATTTTTGAAAGACGGTATTAACATATTTCTTATTATCCTTCAGAGCTTTATGAAAAATCCAAACAACAAAATCCACCCAGAAATCCAAACAGGAGCGTGCAATATACAGCTGCATGACATGGCTTGGCTCAGCCAAGAACACAGTGTTTTGTTTTCCAGGACGTCATTCCATGAAGTATGGATCTCAGTATAAAATATACATATATATGTATAAATATATCTAGTGCAAAGTCTCTCTTGGACTCCAGATGGGCTTGCCCATTGCACAAGACGGGCCTCAATTATTTCACATCCCATGTTGAGAGTGCAAGTTCATTTCCAGCCATCTGCCTTCCCAACTTACTTTGGTTAAGGCATCAATTTCCAAATCTATTTCTGCGATGCATCTGGCCAGGGCCTCTCTCCATTTGTCCACACAGGCAATACGATCTTTGAGTTGGGTTCTGCTGTTGTGCTCATCCCATTTTGCCTGGAATTAGAGAGAAATGCCATTACTTCTTTTAAAACTGTTGCTGTGAATCTTGCTGAAGCCCTTCCCTGTTTTCAGGACTGACTGAGCCTCTCACAGGAATACAACACATTGCCATTTGGAATCACAGTCATTTACACAAATGAAGAGCACAGAGAACAACATGAGTGGCAATGAATGTTGAGGCACAGATTTGAGAAATCTCAACTGATTTTTTATAGTAGATTAAAGAGCATATACAGTATATTAGAATATATTCTAAGTAGTATTTTAGAATATATGAGATGGCATTTAGTACCCACAATGTCTTTCTAGTGTGCTAAAATACATCCTAATGGGCTGGCCCTGAGTATCTCTTTGCTTTGTCCTGATTCTATTATCTTTCCCCCTTGCTTTGTTTTTCCACGACGTTTCAAATGTGAGAAACACACTCGGGGATTTCCTGACAGCACAGATACATCATTACAGGTAGGTTTACAGGGAGTAAATGTCCATATTTAGCATCTTCTGTGCATGTAAACCCCTTTATTCCCTCATCCATACACCCAAATCTGGACACCCTTTCTCAGCCCAGTATCCTGACAAACCTGTGAGCAGCCCCCTCACCAGAGGGCTCACCTGGTTGCCGGTTTCATTGCGGAGAGCTCGTCCTTCCTGCCGGATGTGATGGGAATTGTAACGCTGCTGTTCGGCGTCGGCTGAGATGAGGATGGAGTTGTTGTGCCAGTCCGGCAAGGTGAAGCGCTGGCCCGGCTTTACACTCAGCGAGGCCATCTCGCTCAGCAGGTGACTGAAAGGGAGAGGAAGGTTTATGTGTTTATTCATGGAGATACACAGAGCTCTTCAGGAGAAAAGCAGCAGCAAGCTGCAACCTGGCACCCGGCCTAATGCAAACACATGTCCTTAAAATAGGGCAGCACAAGGGCAGGTGTCCCACCTGTGCACCTGTCCCTCCCTAGGAATAGAAATGTTTGCAGGGACAAGGAGCTGCATATGGTATTTAATGAGCTTGGACAAAACCGGCCGAGGACGTGACTGCTTCTGTTGTGGTGCCGCTGAAGGCTCAGCCCAGGGCTGTGACCCCAGGGGACTCCAAGGCTCTGAAGGAACAGCAGAGTGTTTCAGCTTCTCCTTTTTTACCCAGCACACCCTGCACGACCGGCAGACACTGCAGACCCCACTCTAGAAGGTCCGAGGAGCTCCCGAGGGGGCTGCAGGTGCCCAAACCCAGCAGTTTTGGGACAGAATCCCTTGTCCGCGGGATATCCCATGTGTGCCCCAGGCCCCGCGGGCACAGGGCGCTGGGCCGGGGCTCCTCGAGCACAGACACCGACACCAAGGGGGGACAGGGATGTCAGTCCAGGCATTCCTGAAGGGAAGGAAGCCCGGAGGGAGGGCACAAAGGGCCGGAGGGCACGGCTGGAGGGGAAAGAGGGAAAGGGCACAGCCACCAGCTCGGCAGGGCCTCCTCAGCCCTGCGGTGTGAGGGCCCTCAGCGCCCCGGGCCCGCCGTGCTCCGGGCCCGCCTCAGGGCCGGGGCCGCTCTGTCTCCTCCCGTCACGGTTACCGGCCGGTTCCCCCTGCTCCACTCACCGTTCCAGCTGAGCTCCACTCTCCTCTCACCTTTTCCGCTCGATTCCCCCCGTCCCCCCTTTCCTATCACACCGTTCCCGGCCGTTATCCCCTCGCCCTTCCCGGCCCATCCCCTCTGTCCCCTCACCGTTCCCGGCCCATCCCCTCATGTCCCCTCACCGTTCCCGGCCCATCCCCTCATGTCCCCTCACCGTTCCCGGCCCATCCCCTCTGTCCCCTCACCGTTCCCGGACACTCCCCGCTGTCCCCTCGCTGTCCCCATACCGTTCCCGCTGTCGCCTTTACCGTCCCCTCGCCCGGGCCCGAGCGGGGCCGTTGCCCGGCGGGTGCGGGGGCGGCTCTGGGGCGGTATCGGTGACGGGGACACCGCAAACCGCAGCGAAGCAGCGCCCAAATCAGCCATTAATAATGTTGTTTTAAAAAATCCGACCCATAAAAGCAGGAGGGAGCCGGGGATGTCCCCTTGCAGAGCCTTTTCCCATTTCCACTGCAGCGATGCTGTAGGCTCTTGCCTTTTTCTAATTCTATTTTTAAATGATTTTTTTAAAATTTTTTTTAATTTAGTTAAACAGCATTAAGATACAAAAAAGACCTTAAGTAAATGGTTTTCTGTCCCTGGTTGTGCCTGATGCCTCTCTCCACACCCCCCCCGCCATCCAGACAGACACCTCCATCTGTTCTTGTTTTTGGGAATAAATCAAAACGATGCAAGTACAAATAAAGCCTCACACCTGCGCATTTCAAAAAAATTTTATTTTTCAAATGAATACAGTTTCGTTTACAATACACTCAAGTTGATGGTATCTATAGCCAGCAGAGATCGATGACTGCTGTGTCCTATACACAGTCGTACAGAGGTTACAGATGCCTACGAGAGGGAAGGAACAGTGAAAGAAGTCGACATTTTACTGTGCTGGAAGGAAAGCAACTCTTGCAACAGGTAGAAAATTTTGGCAAGAACAATTTGTCCGGAAAGGGAGAAGGGGCAGAGGACACGGCTTCTGCTTAGCAAGTACATCTCAAACACCGACACGTTCCCTCCCACCCCGCACGGCTGCAGCCCACGGTACAAAGAGGCACACATGGTCAAGATGGTTAAGTAAAAATAAAGGCTTTTACCAGTTTGTTTGCCATCCGTCTACAATCTATTTGTGCAATGTCTCAAGTCACAGCTCTACTTTACTCTTGAAACATTTCCCTTTTGCTTCGAAAGCCCCCAGGACCTTCACGGTGGGAACACATTCATGCTCCTGCCGAAGCAATGGGACACCAAAACAGGGGAGCAGTTACCAGCATATGAGAAAGTAGACACATGGGAGGGGATCAATCCACTGGACTGGTTTATTAGAATTTTATTCAGAAAAAGAATCCCAAACAGCATGATTTTTTTCTTTTTTTTTTTGAACAATTTAAACACGTGGCATTAAATACACAAATTTTCTATGCGTGACATTGCTTCCAGCAGTCTCCAAAACTAACACAGCTCACTGGCCAGTGGTGTTTATGGCACACAGAATGCCACCTGAGCCACCTTCTTCTGAAAATCCTTTAATATTGGCTCATAGCCAAAAGCTACTGATTCCTGTGGAAGCTCTGAAGTAACACCTGCTGACAGACAATGTCCTTGTCCATGATCACACACCTCCAGCCAGGTGAACAGCCCAGTTTTTCCCCACCAAGCACCGTTTATCCACCATGAGGTTACCTGGGGAGCTGAAATGCTTATACCAAGGGAGGATAGAGGTGGGAGGCTCCTTACCCTGTGAGCCCAAAGTGTCACTGCTCCCCTGGAATGCTGATCTATACACACCAGTGCCTGTAAAACCAACATTTCTGACCCAAAACTCGCTCTGCCTGCCCCACTGTTGTGCTGCAGCTCACTTTTCACACCTGCCTGCAAACAGACACCAAACACAACGAGCTAGAAGCAGGTTTTTTCTACAGGAAAACAACATGTAGTTGTCTCTAGGTGAGATTCAACACTGAAAACTGCAAAAATGAGAAGATTTCACTGGAAAACAGAAATCAAGTTCAAAAAAAAGTAAACACTACAGCCACAGGAGAGAAGTGATGCACAAAAGTGAATACCCAGAAGAAGCCAGTCTGCACTGCAAAGTTGCCAGAAGCCAAAAACTCCATCTCTGGCATTCTTCCTCTCACCAAGTTTTGTTGGTGTTCAATTATCCTCACTACTTCAGGAGCAATAATCAAGTTTTCACTCTTCTGGTACACCATCAGGTTCCAAAACTTCAAAAAGTTCTTTAAATTCAGCATTGCTCCAGTGGGCATCACTTTGCTATTACATCTGAGTGGACACTACCTACCAAGACATGTATTTTCTATCAAAGAAACTGGTTTTGAAGATATTTAAGAGATTTGCAAGTGTAAGCAAAACGAAAGTTTATTAGTAACTATTTTAAAAGCTAACTTTTGCACACCTGTACTGAAATGGGTTGTGGATCTATGATTTATGGGCAAGCACGGCCCTAAACTCAACATACAGCCATATTTTTGTGTTTCTAGATAGAGTTACAGCATTAATTTTCCAACTGCCAAATGCATTTGAAATACCTGTGTAATTCTCAGCAATGAAAAAAACAAACCCTTTCATTTAAATAAACTTGCCCTCTGAGCATCTGTTTTACAACAAATTGGGTTAGTTTAAAGAAAGCAGGATGGCAAACACAGGACTGACCCCAAGGGGCTTCAGCCTCGGGCAGAGCTGCAGTGGGATGGGAGGGAAGAGCTCTGGCTCCCAGCAGGGATGGGCTCCAAACAACTGGATTCACTGGAAGATGCAAATGTGCAAGAAGTGCACGGGTTTGTATCATGATGTTACCACTGTCATGACATGGCTCATCCTCAGATCACCCAGTAACTCACTCTTGTAAGGTGACATAAATCATCACAAACGTTTTCTAGATGAAAAATGAGGCAGAATCGTTTCCCCCAGGTCAGAAAGGGAACCTGCTTCAGAGCCAGCTGGTCCCAGAGCTCCTGGCTGGACAATTTGCCAATGTCTCAAAACAGCTTCAAATAGAACCTGTTAGAAAACCTCTTCCATTTTGGTCTGAAAACCCATTTTTTTTCTAGCAGCTTAAAGCCCAAACTGGCATCGAAGCACACAGGTGCCTACTTCTGCACAGTACAGATGAGAACCTGGTATCAGAGGATGGGGGGTTATTCCTGTTTCCACACCCAAGTCACCACATCAGTCTGTTCCCAGACATCGCCACCTCCTGCTGCTGGCAAAGTGCTTTTTGAACTAATCTGTGATGTTTAATCCTCACCTCCACATTCCCACTGAGTCAGAGGTTTGCTCTGCTCCCTGACATTCACTGGACAACATTCCCCACGTCCCTGCAACCTCCAAATGGGTGGAGAGGGGAGAGGCAATGGAGTGTATGGAAAGCTGCAGGAGCACAGTAAAGAGCGAGGACATCACTGGACAGGCAACATTCAAATAAAGGCAGAATTAATGATTCTCGTTAGATAAACACATCAAGGTTAAATTTTATTTTTAAAAAAATTGCAAGTCTACCAGGAAGTAGGTTTATTTGATGACATTACTCTCCAGAAACCACTTATTTTAAAAGCTTCTCCTCTCTGGGTAGTTCTAATTCACAAGTAATTCAGGGCTCGCTTTGATTAAGTAATTCAACACAAAACCAACTCTGACCAAGGACTTCGAGCTTTAAAAACAGTTCAAGAAAAATACTAACTCATCCTACCAATGCAAATACAGGCTTTTCCAGCTCTGTTCCTGGTCAGAAAAAGGCACATACTTGCTCTCAGTGAGTTCAAGTCCAACACAAACAGTTCAGGACATCCAAGCTCATGTCTGATGTCCCCATCAATGTCCCTGAAAAGCATGAGCTGATCACAGCTCACTGACACCCACCCACCTCCTACCCAGTCCTTTGTTTCTACAGGCTTTTGTCACCATCCCACCCCCACCCTCACATCCACAGCTGATCTGTGCTCCACGCAGCCACAGCATCCTCAGCATGGCTAATTCCATACAGGCAGTGGAGGGAGGGAGACTGGCCAGGGAATGGGGAGGTAGGTAAGAGCTGAGTTAAGAGCAGGGCAACTGCAGTGCTACAGCAAAATCACCCCTATACCTGCCTGCTGCTGCTCCTGGGAGCCAGGCACACCTCCAGGCAACCAGGAATCTCTCAGGACATCTGTGTTGTACAAAAGGGCCACATATTGCTCACAAAACCCCTTGGGTCAGTGCTGTCTGAACCAGCAGATCCACTGGAAGCTGCATCTGTTTCACCCAAGTATGGGATTCCAAGGTTTGGATAAAACCAGTTTGATTTCAGGGGGCAGCTGTCACAGGCACTGCTACCTGCTTGCAGCACAGTCCTGGAGAAGAACAGGCACCCCTAAAAATATACAGGAACATGCTTTTCCCCTCATATATTAGTTTTTGAATTAGCAGTCACAGAATAACAGAGTAGTCTGGATTGGAAGGGATCTTTTAAAGCTCATCCAGACATATCCCCCTGCTGTGACCTGGGACCTCTAGACCAGGCTGCTCCAAGCCCTGTCCAACCTGACGCCTTGGATGTTTTCAGGGATGGGGCAGCCACAGCTTCTCTGGGCAACCAGTGTTTCATCACATTGTAAAAAAACTCCTTAAATCTAATTCATACCAACCTTCCTCAGTTTAAAACCATCACCCCATATCCTGTGCAACAGGCCCTCCTAAAAGTTCACTCCCATCATTCTTACAGGCCTCTTCAAGTACAGAAAGGTACTGAAGGAAAACACCAGCTGTCAAACAGGAGGGAAAATACCAGGTTTTGCTTCTTTATTTGCTACAGGAGGCAAAGGAGGCTCTGCTGCTTCTCCATTAGCGTCAATATTCTGTTTTTATTTTCCCACTTGATCATTTTTAAAGGAGCTTGAATAACTGCTACTGGGCTCTGTTACTTTGAGTCTGCCCTTTCTGCCTCTTCCACCTTTTTTCTTTCCCTTACAGAGCTGTCCCAACAGCCACAGGATCCCAATATCCCACAGGTTCTCCATCACTTTGAGGAGGTCCTCCCTGTCCATCTGCAGCTGCTCCTTGTTGTATTTTGGTTTGCTAGGGTTTTTTTGAAATTTAAAGTATTTAAGAATGTGTTTTTTCAGTGGTTTGCTAGCTCTTATTTAATTTGGATACTTTAAACCATCATGCACCCTCCAATGACTGCAACAGAAACATTTCTACTGGAATTAAACCTCGCATGTGGCAGCTCAAGGACACCAAGGCAAGAAATTTGTGTCCAACAGAAAACTGCTTCATCAGGTGCAAGTTCATTCCTTTTGATACAAAGAAGAGGCAGCAACTTCTAAATCTCAACAGGTTCTGTATGAGCTAAATGTAGAGATAAACAAAGCAGTTGGTTGACAGGCAGGGGAGGAAATGGAGAGTATTGCTGCAAACAAGCTGATGGTGCAAGATTTTTGGCCCTTTTTAGTCTAAAAGGTAGAAACAGCTACTACTAAAAGGGTCAGGGAGACACAGTTTTGGCTCAGAATTTAGACTGAAAAATGCTTTCTAAACCCCGGCCTAGTAACATTGAGAAATTGGAAATATAAAATAATTGAACATCATGGCAAGCTTAAATACCAACACAGTGGCATCGGGCACTGCAATAAGACAAGAAAGTTGGTACAAGCTACAAGAGACATTGGATCATGTCTCGAACTTGAATCAGAAGAAATTACAGAGCAAAGAGAGTCAACTTGTGCCTGGGGAGCTGCAGCATCCCCTCAACAACGAGGTGTGGGCAACTCAGCAAGGGCACTGCCCAATGCTGGGACTCTGAACCCCACGTATTTCATGGATGATGTCCAGAAGCTCTGCTAACTCCAAGAAAAAGTCTGGACATGAACAGATTCCTGCAAAGAGATTCACTTGGAATTAATTACTCAGTGAGTTCTGCGGTTAAGCTCCTGATACTCAAAAATATCCTGACATCAAGTTATTTCACATCTTGAATGCCCAACACTATAAACAGTAATAAAATGCACAAAATCATTTAGTTGTAGAGAAACAAGGTACCAATGAAGCATTTGTCTATGGCGAGCGGGTTAATTGTCTCCTCTCAAACACGACTGGTTAAGCCAACTTTCTTTGGAGAAGAAAACCAAAACATTCAGAAACTTCTCCTGCCTAAAAATAAGTGTTAAAAGCAACACACAGAGCAGACACACGGACCTATGAGCTGCACACAGACCACCAATAAATATACAGAAACACCACAACAAAGGACAAGGCTCATCATAAAAGAAAAGTCCCATAATTGCTACTCAGACCGATACCAAAGGAAAGGGAAGTGTTTTTTTTGCAGGCATGTGCAAGCACATTACAGTGTCATCAAAGCACAACTTTGCTATTATTATTACTTTATGCAGCATTACAAGGTTACTGAGGTGCAGTGTTTAATAGTCTAGTCTACAGCTTTTCCTGACTGCAGGAACGCTCACCAAACTCACCATGGACCCAACCCCTCTGCGGCCACCAAGCTGTTCCCATCCAGAGCACCCAGCTCCCAGCTGGCAATCAGAACACCCACTGATCCATCCCAAACACACATGAGCCATGTGAGGACCAACCATCTCCCAGCCCATCCTTAAGACATCCTCCTAAGACACCCTTCAGTTTGTCTCCATCTTTGGGAAAGTGCTTTCCCTAAGAGGAGACATCCTTTGGGAGCTACAGATTCCTTTCAGCACCAGTCAGGTCCCCATGGCTCCTCCCACACCCCAAAACCCCCAGACCCCTCAATATGAAGAGGTAAATCACATTGACCAAACCCAAGCTAACCCCAGCCTACCAGCTGAATTTGGTGATCGCTCCTCAATGCCTCTCCCTCCAAAGGAAAACACCTTCCTGGTTATTCTTGGTCCTGACTCAGAGAAGCTGAGGTTTGAAAGTACCTAAAAGGTACCACCAAACACTTGGCATTTTCAATAATTTATCTTAAATTTTGCAGCCACGTACAACTGGAAAATAAAAATCTACAGCACCATCTTCTAAAAAGGCACTTTCTGAGGACTGTCTTGCTTAAAAAAAAATAAAAGTCACTCCAAGTTTTAAACAGTGGAACTGCTTTGTTTCAAAAGGACCCTACGGTAACAACCCGTGTCAGGTGAGGGGGTACCTCAGACAGGATGTGAAAGGCCAGGGCATGTGGGATGGAAAGTGGATGGAGTCTCCCCAACACCCTCATTCCTGCCAAACCAATGCTTTGATATTTTCCCTCGCACACCTCTCCCTTACAACTCCTTCCCCTCCATATGCACCTTTGTCTACTCAGAGGACAACAATTTGGGTTTTAGTGTAACGGAGATCAGGATTTTTAAGATTCTGCTCAAGAGGTAAGATGTAGGATCCTGTATCCATCTTGCTCATACCTCAGCTACTGTAAGTACAAAGTCTTCTACCAGCAGAAAGCATCAACGAGCTCAAGCTCTAACCATGATATTTTACAAAAACAAGGAGTGAATTGGCTAAATGAAGTTTGATTTCAACATGTGCCAAACCAAAAATGATATTCCAAACACACAGCATCAACCTAAAGTACCATCTTTGGGTAGAAAAGACAAGACAGAAACCTTTCCCTTTGACACCTCTATAGAATTTTTCACTAGATCAAATCAACCTGGCAGTAGCAGCTATGAAACTCCACAGCACTGAAAGGGACAGAGCATCTGCCTGGCCTGACCAGAGACCACGATGGCCATTGAGAAACAACCACCTTTGAAAACTGAATTTACAGGTCCAACAGACATAATCTGAGCTTTTGATTCCTTGGTTATAAAAGTGCTTTGAGTAAGGTTCTAAACCCTCAGTTCATAAAACGGTGAAAAATACCAGAAGTGGACAAGACATGAAGAAGGTGTAAGAAAAGGGAGGAAAAAAAAAAAAAAAAAAAAGGCCTCAAGCTTGAGCTTGGAATTTCACCAGAGTGAACTTTAAGACTAGTAGAAAACCAGTACTTGTAGCTGGAATTTTTACAGCAGACTACATGGTATCTCATGTTGAGCATTTTATAGGACAAGTATTTCTACATGAAGAAGTGAAAATCATTTTAGGACCAAGAGCATCTTGAAATAATTTGACTGACAACTTCCAGAAACCCATTTTACTCTTGAAAACCATTTCTGTGGCCAAACTCCCAAAAGAACACCGGAATGAATCCTATAAAAATAACTTTTGGACACGTGTAACCAGATGACACATGGAACAGTGACACAGCGATCCTGAGTCAAATGGCCACGGCTCAAGTCCCTAGAAAGGGAAAAAAAGGCGACTTTACAGCGGAGTCACTCCTCCTGTTGGCAAATGTCGCGAGTTTAACGCCTCAACCACAAACATTCTGTGATTCTCTCCAGCTCTGGATCTAGCAGTGGCCAGGTGGGAGGTTTGGGCAGGGCTGGCTGGGTGAGGAGGGGCTCGGCAATACCCTGGGGGCTGCCCCCACCACGGGAGCACTTAGTGGCACTTGTTCAGCACAAGTGAGGTCTCGGTGCAGTGTCTGAGGAGATGGGAACTGCTTTTCTCCACAGGCAGAAACCCGAGGCCGGTGTCTGCAAAGCAAGAAGAGCCATCAGCCTGTGCCCATGTCCCTCTTTGGACTATCCACAGCCAGCTCCCGGCCGGAAAAGGGGGGATCTGCTGTGCCACTCAAGATTTCCTCAAACAGCACATAAAATTTGAGATTTTTTTTTTTTCTTTTTCTTTTTCAAGGAGAGCAGGTACAAAAATAAAAGAAATCCATATACTCTGAAAATATACTGGAAACTGCCACCACAGATGAGGTACCATTTATCCCGACCCCCCACCCCCAAACTGCAAACATCAAAATATATATGTTTTTAAACAAAAGAAGAATATCTGGCTATTTAATCTCAGTTAAAATGACAGCACCCTTTGTTACACTTGATATTTCACACCATTAATTCTCTTTTGAAAAAAAACCAAGATAATCTAACTAACCTTGATTCCTTGCTTTTCTCCTCATTCCTTAGTGCAGTAATTGTCCATCTCCATTTAAATAAATATAGCAGCTACAGCATCATAAATGTGTGGCCCTCACAACGTCAGTAACTTGATATCGTAATACAAAGAAGTATCGGCACTTGACGTAGATATTTGCAAAACCAAGAAGAGAGATTAAAACTTCCAAATACTCTTCACATGAAAACCAGGTACAATGTTACCTTGACAACTGAAGTCACTTTGCCAATGAAGTTTCTTTAGTTTTTGGTGAAAGTATTGAGCAAAAAAAAGCTTCTCAGATCCGAGTCACTGAGCGTGGGCAGGATGAGAAGCGGCTTTGAAAGGAGAGTTAGAAGGCTTTGTAAAAAGGAATTTTCAGCTAAATGCCAGAAGTCCACAAGAACTCTTTGTAAAATAGGTTTGGTTTTTTTCTTAAAAAAAAAAAAAACAAAACACAAGTTCTCTGTTTCAAAAGAAATTTCTGTATAAAGCTTAAGCTGAACCTTTTACAAACGGCACTGCTACTTAGAGAGCTTTAGGAGAAAAGTGTCAGGTCACAGACTGGGAAAAAAACATCTGAGAGACTCACTGAGAAATCACATCACTCAAAGGACTTGGTCACACGCCCCCTCCCTGCACCAGGTGTGTCCAAAGGCACTCACAGGGACAGGGCACTCTGAGCTGGCACCCCCTGGCTCTGGGGGTCCCCAACCCCTCGGGCTCTGCTGAGCCCCCCAGCCACCCCCAGCTCCCCTCCAAGCACCCCCAGCCATGCCCACCACTGTTTCCAGTGCAATTTTAGCTTTGCCAAGTTAGTCTTTTACATTATTTTCCTTGATTTTGAGAGATAAAACAGGTATCTACACCAGCTGTTAGTAAAGCTCTTGCAGACAGTGTTGTGAACAGCACTACGGACATTTCCATACAATATACAAAACGCACAAAATACAGTACTTGGTTTTTCTGGCAGAAAAAAGGGGGGTTTCATGCCTGGTGAAGCAAAATGGGCTCAGATTTTAGGCTCAAAATACAGTATATTGGCAAACAGCGGATTTGGTGAGAACGAGGAGAGAAGCTACTTAGACCAACCAGGTTTTCATGTGAGAGCAGGTGGAGGTCGGGAGGGCTGGGATCACAGCAATGCCCATACAAACAGCTGCAGTAAATATACTATGAACCAGTGCAAATAAAAACAGTCAAAAATGCAGTTCACGAGTTTACAAAGTGCAAAACTCCCCAGTCCCCTCGTTGAAGAAACGCTCGTCTCTGACATCTTAAACATTGGTTTTAAAGTGGAATGAAAGAGTCCCATTGGTTTGTTTCACATTTCGGTGATTTAACATGTTAGAACTATCCCAGCCCTCTTTATTTGCAAAGTGAAATGAAGTTACCAATAACTTAATTTTAAAAGGAAAGTCACTATCAAAGAGGAAAGAAGCCTAAAAACTTTTATTAATTCCAGACATTTTACTGATGTCAAATAGGTTTAACTAAGCATGTAAAAACTGAGATCTTAATACAAAACCCTGTCCATTTAATTCAAATATGCTCCACATTTCAAAGCCAAAAATAAGGCCAATTCCTTTGTTAAATCAAAAGACTGCAGCAACAAGTAAAGCTTGCAGAAGTCTAGAAGCATTTTTTGTATTTTTTTTTTTGATTTAAAAAAGGAAAATTCAAGATTCCTTCTGACTATAAAACTTTCCTTTCAAAATTAAGGCTTTTACTTTATCCTTTTAAAATCCTGGAGGTGTCCATTCTCCCACAGTCCGTGGTACAGACACTGCTTCAGTACAGCTCAATGGACACAGTTTTTCTTTAGAATGCTTATTGCACTAAAAGATAGCAAAACAAGTTGTCAGTTTCTTTTTTTAAAAATAAACATGATTACATTTCTAAAAAATAAAAGTTGATGTTGACCATATGTTCTGTAATAATTAAATTAAAGCATTATTATTACTCTAATAAATATAAAAGAAACAAAAGGAAGCTAAACTTCAAACACACATACATATGAATCACATTAAGGTGTGAGAGGCAGCAAGTAAAGTAGCAGGTTTCTTTTTTTTCCAAAAAGACCTTAGCTCTAAAGTTTCAGTTCTGGTGGTTACTGTATGTCATCCCAGAAAACCTGGGACATCAGATCTCACGTGAAGCTTCAACAGATTTGCCTTGCCAGATAGGAAAAAATTGAAACTTTTGGACTAGGTAAAACAGCAGCTTTAGTAAATTCCCCCAGGGAGCAAGAAGAGTTGGGTCACTACTGCCTGGACATGAACCACGAGCTTCTTGGATTGCTTTTGAAAGGGAACTCTTGGAGCTGAGAACTCCAAAGCTGTGAGAAAAGACACAAAGGCAGCCGTTGGCTAAATTAGGTTCAAATTATTGGATTAGTGTGCAAAACATCTTCCCCCCCTCACTGTTTCCTAGCTAGTGCTGTACATTCCAATGCACTTGGATATGTTCACATTCGAATGCTCGATGGCAATACTGAGAGAAAGATTCCTCAATGCACGGGGGTTAAAAAACTTATTTTCTTTTTTTGCACACTTCCCTTCTCCAAACAATCACTGTGATTGTTCCTAAAAGGTGGTTTGTTTTTTGTTTTAAATTACACGATAGATTTTTAGTTTATTATTACTATTTTTTTTTTTTTTGCAACAATAGTTGTGCTGCCGAGCAACTTGAGGTAAAGGCAGAAGAGGGTTAAACTACGAGAAAATAATAATTAAAAAAAAATGATGGCGGGTGCTTCCCACGGGAGCCCGCCCCAAAAAAGCAGTTGGCTGGTTTCATATTGCATAATAGTGCTGTGTTCCTGGATGAAGTAAACAATCTTCCTCGTGTCAATTTAAGGGTGAGCCTCTCGCCCCTGCACAGCGTCAGCTCCAGCACGATGGGAGGCACAGCCCCTAAACCAACCCCCTGGAAACATACATTGTATGTGGCTTAAGTTCTCAGTTCTCCTCTCCGTGAGTGTCTCCCGGGTCATTGACTTAAGCGAAGTACATCGTGCGTAAGGTGTCTTGGTGAATCTGTACAGCCTTCGCCAGGGCCTGCGGGTCTCGCCCGTTGCTCTGTCCTGACACGTGGCTCCCTTCAGCACTGCAGGGAACGAGGGAGAGACAGGCAGGGCTGTAAATTGTATTAATTCGGATCAAAAAGCTGCTTTCGCATCTCTTCGACAGAAATCATTGAGGTTGGAAATGATCGCTAAGATCGAGTCCAACCTGTGATTGATCCCAACCTCATCACCCAGCCCCAGAGTGCCATGTCCAGTTGTTCCTGAACACCTGCAAGGATGGGGACTCCACCACCTCCCTGGGCAGCCCCTTCCAATGCCTGACCACCCTTTCCATGGAGAAATTCCTCCTGATGTCCAACCTGACCCTCCCCTGGCACAGCATGAGGCTGTTTCCCCTTGACTGGTCCCTTGTTCCCTGGAAGCCCAACCAGCCCTGGCTGCACCCTCTTGTCAGGGAGTTGTACAGACTGAGAAGGTCCCACCTGAGCCTCCTTTTCTCCAGGCTGAGCCCCCCAGCTGCTACTCTTAAGACTGACTCTCCAGACCCTTCACCAACACAGCACCAGTGACAGAAATGGACACTGAGAAATATCAACTCTTATATTCATCCAGCAACCTTGAAGCTTTTGACAACTGTCTTCACCATGGCTGCTCAGCTTGCTCATCTAAAAATAAGCCTTTTATAAATACATTGATGGCTTGAAGGTTAGAAAATATTTCTGACGTACAGAGCTAGATAAGTGGAAGCACTTAACATTTGGTTCATTCATGAACTACTCTGATCCTGAAGCAAAAAAATTAAATCCGTGGCTTGATTCCCTCAGACCACGTCAAAGTCATAACAAAATACTTCAGGAACTGAATTCTTTTAATCTGAGTGTTATTCAGTAGAATCCTCCAACCCACTCTGCTCTGATGTAGAGCAGCAGCTGCCAGGAGTGATGAACTTAACATTGCTCCTAGATGCAACAAAAACTAAGCACGACACCAGCAGGAATCACCTGCAGTCAGGTGTCTTTAGGCCTGAGAGTAGAGGAGAGCAGTGGGGAGGGGAAACTAAACCCTGAGCACAGGCTGTGATTTTACCTGTCGTGTTCCTTGTCCACGAGGTGGTAGCGTGCTCTGAATGCCACCAGGTGAGCGTAGTAGGCGGGCGCGGGGATGGAGACGGAGCGGGTGCAGCGCACGTACGTGTGGCACAGCTGGTAGGTCAGCAGCTGCAGCTCGTCTGCTGTGAAGCAGTTGTCATCCCACAGGACGTGGTAGTGGGAGGGACGGCTGGTTCCCTGCAGAGAATGGGCATGGAGGGTCACTTCTCTGGGTTTCCATAAACGAGGCGGGTTTTGATGTTCAGAAAGGGCCAGGCTATCTAGTGTGAACTCCCACATAACAGTTTTATGTTGGGCTTAAAATGTATTTAAAGATGAATAAGTCTAACATACACGTGACTGTATTCCTCTAAATGTTCTTGCTTGGATAAAACCCCTTCAACATAACCCTCAGTGATCAGCATCTGCTCCCAACATGATTAAACCACAATTACAGCACCTTTTACCTACCTTCAATTAAACTCTTTCTCACAGAGAAACATTCCAGAGAAATAACCAGTGCTTTTATATCCTTTCAGTTCCTGAGCACCCTAACTTCAAGTATAAACACTAGAAACTCAAATTAAATCTTACAGTGCACCTGAATTGGGTAAATAGTTGTGCTTTAGCCAAGCTACAAGTCTCTCTTTTTAAAACAAACATATCTGAAGGATCAATTTAGTTGAGGTTCTTTATGCCTCGTTATATTAAGCACAATGAGCTGCAACTACACCCAGCATTTCTGCTTCAACTTTGATGCAACTGTTTTTTCAAGGGGCTAAAATCCAGCTTGCTCAGACACAGTGTAAAGGTTGACAAAAAACCCATTGAAATTATTCAAAACTGGAAAAGAAGTCATGCTGAGCCAACCTAAACAAAACTGATGACAATGTGGCCAGACTCACAGGATAAAAATTTAAAGAGCAAATCTTTTTTTCACATTTTAAGCAGTAGCCTGATAGAAGTTAATTTTTTTCCCAGAATGTTACAAAATAAAGTGCAAACTTAAATGTGCACCAGAGACCACCTCTTAAGCAAATAATTCTCTAAGTCCCACAATAATGTTTTATCTCAGATAAAACAGAGCTAAAAGAACATTTCCCTGCTAAATAACTGTTAGTAAACAGGTGTCACAAAAAGGAGAAAAACAACATGTTCTAAATTCACATTTACTTACACAAAGCAACCATACCTGTATTCCAGCATGGCTACAGAGGTAAAAATCAAACTCGTAGGGGTGTGTAATGTCTGTATCTACAGTTGTCCCAGCTGGAATATTTCCACTTCGTCCAACCTAGAGAAGAGGTTTGGTAAGTGCGGCCTCAGCTGTTTATACA
The DNA here is from genome assembly GCF_965231275.1 of Zosterops lateralis. NCBI lineage: Eukaryota > Metazoa > Chordata > Aves > Passeriformes > Zosteropidae > Zosterops > Zosterops lateralis. Next base: position 3,143,365 of record NC_139788.1, read on the forward strand.
GCTCAACTGTAATGAAAAATATAAGTTTCTATTCACCACTGGCAAGGTTTCGGCACATGAAGTGCCACAGAACTGTTTGGAATGTGCCACTACATCAGCCTTGGAGGTTTGACAAGGACACTGGATGGCTCTCCAGCACCTTACACAACACTGCACCTCCAGCACAGCAGAACTTTCCAGCTCAGACTGAAGAGCTGCACAGACCTTTGTATTCAGAATTGTCAGCTTCAGTTTGGATTGACTAACTCAGAATAAAAAAGGTTCCACCATTTTGTACTTTCTTCTATTACGACTGCTGGAGATTGGTCCTGACTAGTCACATGGACTTCAGCTCCAGTGTGATGTTGTGGGGGTTTTGAACATACTTAAGGTCAATGATTTTTCAATTTGGGGCCCCATTTTATCAAATCAACACTTCCCTGCATGCACATTCAACCAGATGGATAGAAGCCCACGCTAATATTTTCTCCAGCAGCCTAAAAGCTCGACATGAAGCTTTCCCAAAAGGCTCCTCAGAGGGCAGTGATTACCCTTTCTGTTCTGTCAGCACAGAACAGCCGTGTGTGATGTCGCTTCTGCACCACAATGTAGGTTATTCCAGGCTGGTAATCCTTCTCCAAACTGATGCAGGCTTCTCTAATGGCCAGCAGTTCATAATACAAAACCTACAAGCACAAGAACAGAGGAATTTAGGTTTCCCTTCCACTGTAACCTACACACAACACCTACTAACTGGTGTAGTTAACAGTAGGTACAACTTTGGCACAGAACTGGTAATCTTGGAAAATACTTAGAGGTATGTGATTTCCCAAATTTGAACACTTCTCCTTCCCAGACAGGAAAACAGCTGCAACTCTTCTTACCCAACAAGATTAAGAAATTCTCTCCTTAAAAAGCCTCAATTATTTTGTGTAAATACAAGCAACTCAAACAGCACAAAACAAGACCTGCAGCTACTACGGAGCAACAGAACCTTCCAAGAAACCCACAACTGAACAAACCTGTCGGAACTGTCCCTCAGAGACCCCGTCCCTGTAGAAGATGATCCGGGTGGGCTTGAACCGTGTTGATTTGTAGAACTGGATGAGCAGCTCCCTGACCATGGAGGCCAGGTCCTGGATGATCTCCTGCCGGGGCCGCTGGACCCTCACCGTGGCACAGTACCGGCTGGGATGAGCATCCATGCTGCCTACAACCTGTGGGAGAGGGCAGCAGGGAAGGATTCAAGCTCAAATTTATACCAAAATAATTAAAAACAAAAATGCCAAGTGTGGCAAGTACAAGATGTTTGTGGTAAACAACAATTAGAGTAACACTTCCAGCAGGAACTTGTACCAAGACAGGTTTAACACCTTTTGACCCCAAGCATCCTGCAGTGCACCACCTGCAGAATTTGGCTTTTCACTAAGGCATGTTTTTATAATCCAGACAGACATTTTTCTGTGACATTTTCTCACCTTTTACACTGAGAAAAACCTCAGCTTCTCTTAATTACTTTAAGCACAGATGCAGTTTCCATAACTGCAATCAATGACAACTACAATACCAAGGGGACCAAATAGGAGAGGACTGACCAAGCCCCAATCACCACCTTGAGTTCCTGGACTGTACCAACACAGAAGATAAGAAATATCAAAAACATTTTTGCCAAACCAGGCCTTTAATTACACTTTTCTCCTTTAAAAAGACAAAAAATGTTACTAGCTAACATCACCAAGCTGTTGTATTTCCTTGAGACTATTTCTGCAGAAATGTATTATTTAACAATGCCATTTACCTTGATTTAAAAATTAAAGAGCTAAGGAACCGCTCTGAAGTATCAAGCAGTTTTTTCTTTTAAATACATGATTTTTAATATAATTGGGAATGTGAACAAAGAACTGGCATAAGCCCTGAAAGATATTTGATACAGACATAGTCCATGAGTTGCATTTAGTATTCTAACATTTACCCAAGATGACAAAAATACCATGTAAACTTAATAAAACTTACAGCAGCAATGGAAGGCTTCTTTCCATCTCCAGCTGGAGGGTGAGTGACATCAGCTCCCAAAAAGATCACTGGCTGCTGGAACACAGAAGGTCTTCAAAAAGAAAAAAGTGCTAAGTCACACTCATAGCTGAAGAGCTGCCACAAGGTCATTGCTCACCGTGGGGGTTGTTTCTGTCTCAGCCTTATCAGGTACCCGGGCCAAGGCTCAACAATGGGATCTTTGTGCACAAGAGGTGAACTTGGAACCCTCTCCAGCAGAGCCCAAAACACACTGCAAACACACTGCCAGAACTGGGGCATGATTCTGGTGGGGAGCAGCTCCAGGGCTTCCACAGAACGGCACAGCTGGGGGCTTCAGAGGCCCCGTGTGAGCCTGGGGTCCCCCAGACACCACTGAGCTACAGCACCAGCATACACATTATACTGTTCTCCAGGACTTGAGCAGCAGGATGGTTTTACACTGCCTTTAAAATATTCTTCCTCACACAACTGTTCCTCATTTCAACTTAGATACTGATCAGACATTTGACAAGAACCTTGGCTGAAGACCTAATGCACAGGCCAACCACCACTCTGAGTCTGCGCTGGAAGGAATTTAATTCTACTTCAAATACCACGTACTATTATCAGAAGAATATTTTAACTTAAAACTTGGCCACATTTAAATTTTGGGTGCTAAGCAGCAAATGTAACCACATCTGTTAAAAAAACCCAACGCAGTCTCCAGAGTCTTACCGTTGATGAGGTACAAGGATGTTGTTGATTCCTCCTAGTTTAACGTTAATCTTCAGGCACAGATTTGAGAGGGTCTGTGGAGATGTTTTAATGACGTTCTTGACCTGAACACACTGTGTGGCCATTCCCAACAGAGTGTCTCCCACGCGCTTCACCTCCGCTGGGAAGCAAATACAAGGAGACAACTTGAGTCCATTTGAGGTTATTGTTGCATTTTGATCTTAGATAAGTCACAATAATTTCACTGTACATACTCTGCAGTAACTTTTAACTTATCTGCACACTCAGATATGCTTCCAATTTATCTTCAGACACAAAACAGTGGTTTCTAATGCCTAAAGAATTATTCTGAGTAATTTTTAACATATGCTGGCAGCAGATTTCTCCAAATGATACCTGACCGGACAGGTAAAGACAGAGGTGTGCCCTTACCATACACAGGTGTCTTCCCTGGCAGGATGACAATGATGAGCTGAAGCCCTGAATAGGTGTTCTTGAGGTGTCGGAACATGGGCTCCACGCTGTCTGCACCCTGGGCATACTTGCAGAAGCACGGCTGGCCCTGGATCGGCATCCCGGCGTCCTTGGAGATCTTGCGCAGCTGGTCTGTGAAACCCCTGCAGGATGAGGAGATTTTTGGATTTTTGCAGTAGCAACAGTACACAATAACCAAAGCACAAATGGACAGAACCATCAAAGAAGGATGATTCCAAACAGCTTTTAAATCAGTATTCAAAAAAACATTTGTTATGGGAAGGCTGTACAGCTGTGAAACCACAGGCTAGAAAGGGCTAAAATATAGTCTAGACGCCTTCAGTACTTTGTTCAAGATGTCAGAAGGGACTATATACTGTGATGTTACAGGACAAACACCCCACAGTGTACCCAGTACAGTGTTTTAACCGTAGCTTCCAGCATGGAAGCAAACCAGCCTGGATTCTCCCCCTTACATCTCATATTAAATCCAGGTAAAATGCTCATTGCAACCCTACATTCATGTTTCACTCCATTAAGAAAACAGTCCAAAGCCTGAACCATGACATGCCTTACTTCAGAATTTCTTCTCTGCACTGTCTCTGTGTTGCAAAGCAAGCTATGGCCCACATCTTGATCTCCACCCCAGTGTGGAACTGTTTCCCTCGCATGTCCCACACGCCGTGGCTGGGTGTTGCCACGGTTCGATTCTGGGGAAACAAAAGCAACAGACACTCCAGTGACTGAAAAAGAAGCAGCCAGTGCTATTTGCAGTTTCACAATAACAAAGAAGAGTTTATTATTCAAAATCTGATCCCTGCAAAGTCAAAGGGTACAGGAAATCGCTCCTCAAAATGGAAACCAGAGGAAAAGCCAAAGCCTCACCCGTCCTCCGTACTGCAGCATCGGGGCTGGGAGCACACGTCCTGTCACATGGGCCATCTCATCCCTCACTTTGAACTGGAACTCTTGCACAAACGGATCTGCATCATAATTTGCACTTCTCACCTAGGAGAGATTTTTCCATGTTACAACCATAGGCTAACAGGAACATTGCAGAAGAGTTCTTACAACAATTTCATTGAAAAAGACTCAGACTTGACTGCTCAACACTATCAATCCCTCCCCAATGAAAACAATTACTACCATGAGATATATTGGATGAGATGGTTTCTGTTTCCTTCATTATTCAAGTGCTCATTTGCGGTTTGTTCGTTCAAAAGCATTTTTTTGAGCATTTCCTTACAGTAAATTAAGTGCAGAGGTGATAATGCAAGAGCCTGTACTATAGACTCATGCTATCGTTGTAGGCCATTTAAAATAAATTATTTAAATAAAATATTTTAAAAAGTAATTAAAATCTTTTAAAGTAAAAGGAGGAATGAAAAGACTAAGAGGTTTTGCCTGGATGTAATCCAGCCCCGTGTCACTCTGAGCAGTGTCCCACAGAGCTGGGATTGGGGCACTCACCAGTCTGCTGATCTCCTCCTGCCTGTCCGGGGCAGACCTGGCTGTTGCTTTTATCATGGTCGATGTCTGATTGTCTGTCAGCTTCTTGATGCACCTCTGGCCAGCCACGATGTTACACACCTGCAGGGGAAATCAGAAGCATTAATTCACACCAGGAGCACTCAGATCACACCACACTGTACACACGACACTATAAATCACAACCTCAATGTGTTTGAGCAACTGCCTGTTCTCTCTCATATTTCTACATTTTAAAATGCAGACAGTCTTTTGTGAAATTAAAGACTGATGAACATGTAAATACATGTATATTGCAAAGAGCATAGATTCCTAATGTTTTACAAACTGATAGAATCCACCTAAACCCAGCTGATCTATCAGAGTAAGGCTCTTACTTCTAAAGGCAGGTAGGTGTGTTTTTGTTCCTGTCCCACTTGCAGACAAGGAAGGTGAGGGTATTTCAGCTGGAGGTTGTATTTCTCTCTGAAATACTGTGCTACTGTCCTCTCCACAGTCTGGCCATTTTCTAGCTGTAAAGGAAAGCTGAGAGGACAGACATTTTAGTAAAACATTAGTTGTCAAATAACATCACCCCAAAATTAATGAACTATCAGGTCCTATTACTCAGTGTGAAACTACCACACATTTCATGCTCTGATAAAAAGCCTCTTACGTCTGATGACTTGCAGGCCGTCTCGTCACGTTACAGACACGGTACTTCCTCCTCATTGTCCCACAGTGAGTCACTTCTACCTTTAGACCTGCATAAAAGCATCAAAATAACTGATGCCATAACGACACAAACATGTATACAGGAGACACAAGGTTTCAAATGATAGAACGTAACAGCTTTGGGGTCAGCATCAAATAGCACAAACATAAGAAATTACTATTCTCTAAACATTTTTATTTTCATTATAATTTGAGTTCTGACTAATCCTGATTACTATCCTCAGAAAGTAATCATGATGTTGAATATTTAATGTTCAGTGTCTTCTGAATTTCATTTAGCAGTTTCATTTAAAAAGCACTGACTGAACTCGGACAGCAGTTTTCACCATATCCTCATGTTCTCATTCTCCATCTTGTAAATCTCCCCAAACTATCAGTTCCAATGTAATTGAAATTAAAAGGACAGAACCAGGTTTCTACTTTATCATCTTTCCCTCCAGCTTTGCGTCCACATTCAGCCTGTAATTTTCTTTAATTTCACTGACCAAGTTTAATTTTGCATTTTGAGCATCCCGTCTCGAAGCACCCAGCCCACACACCAGAGCCTCCAGACTTATCTCTGCCCACGATAATCATGACAGTGGCAGCTCCAAGAGGCTCTGGGGGCTGTTGCTGTGACTGTGCACACTCTGTGCTGTTCACACAGAGCAGCCTCAACATCTGCTGGGAGCACTGAGCTTATCACACGAGGGCTGCACAGCATCCACACGCTGCTGTCTTTCCCCAGCCCCACAGGACAGAAAGCAGCTAAAAACAGAGCCTTGGTACTCAAAGGATTCACCTCCAGTAGTAAAGTCTAATACTAGTGAAGTCTACTAGTAAAAGCCTTTGAGAGAGTAATTTGATGGTTCATCCTGTTGAGGTTTGTGTGGATTGTGGACAACTGACTGAACATCCACCCAAAATCAGGTCTCCAGGTCCCAGAACTAGACTGTGTTTAGTTTACTGGGGACACAGACATCACAAAGAAGCACTGACTGTACCTCCTTGCTCCCTGACAACACTAATTGCATCAAGAACATCAGGATTACTCAGAGGACGGCACAGTCAAAAATAAACCACTGCTGCCCTGACACGGCATTAAGAGAAAATAGAGAAAAGAAACCATGGGGCACAGTGACCACAGACAAGGGCTGATGAGCAGAGATATCTGCAACCCATTCCCTGCTCTGTCATTACTCTGCTGTGACACTCTCAAGGCAGTGCCCTCCCCCAGAGCTGCTCACACACAGCCAGCTCTAATGCAGGGCTTGTTTTGCTGTACATGGTCACGTCCTGGCTCGAGCTCTCAGAAGCTACAGCAGCAAAGACAAGTCTGAGAGCAAAAGGATAACTTTTCTGACTATGATAACAGAGCCTCTGAGGCACCTGAGATCAAGCAGAGGCAGTTTCTTGATCTCCAGTGTCCTGCCCAACAGAATGAAGATGGACAGATGTAAAAGGGGGCATGTTAGGACTAGCACGAAATAATTCCTGTAAGTATTTTTTCAGTCATGACTCTTCCGTGAGCACATCCCCTTACGACTACAGTTTAAATTTACTTTTTAGCTGCCCAGTATTTCAGTAGAGTCTAATCTTGCATCGAGTGTTTAAGAGCTGAGCTCCTTCATGGCTTTTCTCTCTGCAAATTACACTGGAACGAAGGATATGGGAAAATACAAACCCAAGTAGCATATATGGACTGAAACTACTCAAACCATCAGCTTATGCAATTCCTTTGGAATGGAATTTGGCCTTCAGCTGCAAGTGGTACTTGTTTTTCCACAAAGCAATCAGTTATTAGAATTCACTGTAACAACAGTCTTTCAAAGAATCAATGTTAGCCTTGAAATCAGTGTTCACTTTGCCACAGCACTGAAACAGCAGGAGCACACACAGAATTCCAGGTGGCCTCAGGGACCCTGGGTTAGGAGAGCTTGGCATCAGCCATTTCCCTTTGCCCAGGCAATGAATAAAGTGCTCCCTCTTTCCCTCTAAGTGACTGGGAATGTTTTTCAGCTCCCATTTCCGCAGAGCTGCATTGTTTCTCTCAAGATTAGAGCTGCACACATGGAAACCACAATTCTCTTGGCAGTTCCAGGCCCTTCTGATGCATGTTAACCAGGCTTCCACTTAAAACAATTCCCTTATAATTACCTTTACTGTGTTACCTGGGACAAAACCAACCCATTTTTACTCACCCTTTATCTCTTTGGTGAATTTTACTCGATGAGAATCAGTCAGAGGTCTTGGTTGTTCATCAATATTATGAATGTCAAGGACTTCACACATGAACTGAATTACGGGTTGTGCTTTGTAGAAGGCAGTGGCAGAAACTATGAAGAGCAAAATATTAAGTGTAAAAAAAACCCAGTCAAGGTATTGTGCTTCACAAATAGTTCATACATCAATATTTCTTAGAATTCCACATAAACCTCAGTCACATTTAGAAACTGAACAGCAAGTTCTGCAAGAGCAAAATATTAAAAAGCCAGAAGTGACACATCTGCCCTCAGTACAGTCATCCTGCCACTACCTGGAATTTCAGGGATTTGAAAGGGTTTTTCCCCCAGAGAACATTTATTTCTAGAGAGCTGCAATGCCCCAGAGAGGTATTCTCTTTCACCTCTGCATGAAGCTACAGAGACAGGACTAATACCTCTCTACCACAGACTTTTGAATATTAAAAGCTAACATAATTCAACATGCAATATCATTTTGTCAATTACACAATCTGCTCAATTACTGAAATAATATCTGGTGTAGACATGAGCACTATTTTGACTACGCACACATTGTGTTGGTGTAGTGGGGAGTGCAACCTTTGATCTATTCAAATCTCTTACCCTGCCCATAGGCTAATGACACAATCACTTTAAGGGACAATATACTGGTTTTAAGCAGGACAGCTGACTTATTTCCATGCAAGGAAGATCATAAATTACCTTATTGACAAGGCTATAAGCAACCGAAACAACATCTTTGGCAGGAAAGGTGGGGTGGGACTAGACAAGAGCTCAGACACAAACTGTTCCACATGTTTAAAACTTTAAATGGCAACAACAGAAAAGAAACACTCAACAAGCATTTATCAGTTTTCCAGATCTCATGTACCAAACCTGCCACACATCTGTGCTCATACAACCCAACATTCTTCAGACATGTGTCATTTGAGCAGCCTACCAACCTCACATGGTGCATCAGCCAACACCTCCAGATAGCTGAGATTGTTCTGGATTTCTGAGTGACCCCAAATCCTCACTCTCCCACCCTGGCAGTGTGTGTGCTCTCCCACAGCAACACTTTCATGGAGAACCTCATCCAAATAAACAACTGGAAAACCTCCAGTGATGGGATTTGAAGACAATTTCACAGCCTCAAATGAGGAAACAGAACAGCTCTGTGAATCAGCACCTACAAAGGGCTTAAAATTTCTCATTCACAGGAATGACTGAAAAACTTCTACTCCAAGAGTTACTATTACTCTACTTGCTAATGCTGGTAAGAAAAACCTGCCTCACAAAGTAACAGCACAGTACATCAATTGGTGTAAATTCATCCTCTTCTCCTACCTGAACTGCAGTTCTCTCAGTACCTTGCATACAAATACCAGCACTGGTTCTTTCTGGGACAGGTTGAGATTTTTACATTCATTTTTTAAACCACAGCTGCCGTTAGAAAGGCAATTTTACAAGAACAAACTGACTGACTTCAGTCACACGAGAATCACCCACAATTTACGTAAACCAGAACACATGGACTTGCAAATTTTCAGCAAGACAGCTCAACATCTGCAATATTTCATTATGCTCCAAGACAGATGCTAAACACAACCTGACTTGGAGTGCACAGTGTAGAGCAAGACAATTCACCTTGGGTTTATAAAGCATTTCAAAGACAGTGAGAACTGAATGTGAATCAGAGAAAACCTCAGGCAGCACCTGCACCTCCACCACTGACACTTTTCAATGAGGGTTTTACAACTAAGTGGAGTCGAGTGCTCACAGGACGCGGGTGTCTGACACAGGCACCAGTCGATCTCAGATCCATTCATCCGGGACTCAACTCAGTGCTGCAGAGCTCATGCTTTTGCATAAGAAAGCCCATCCCAATCAGCTCTATTCAGAGAAGTGTCTGGAGTATGTTTTACAGAGTTTTCTTGGAAGTACTGAGCTCCACTCACTGTGTACAGCTGCACAGAGACGCAGCGCAGCCGACCTGCCTCTGTCACTGGGGATGCACCAGCACTGAAATTACGCAGGAAAACAACCCCTGTGCAATTCCTTCTTATGGAGGGATACTGGTTTTCATACAGCAGCTAAATAGCTGCTCAAACATTGACATGAGGACAAATGCAAGGGAAAAAAAAAAAGACTAGAATTTCTAGGTAGCCTTTGCCATAAATGTCTGGTCTGAATCTCTGCCCTGAATCTCCACTTACCATCGATGTTGAGCATCATTTTCCACATGGCAGGTCGGACCGACTGATGGAACCCAAACCAGACCTCCCTGCCCCCTCCCAGGGGGTGGTCATAGCCTTCTGGAGCTGAGAAGAAGGAGCGGCCCACAGGGGTGTACCTGGTGAAACAGATGGCCACACATTTATGTTCTTGCTTTCCAAACATAAAATTTATGTAACAAACATTGTAACACACAGCATTATTATTTTTTGGCATTTTGTGCACCAGCAATCTGTGCCAAGAAGCAAGTATAAACAAAATACCCTGAATGCTTCTATTTCTATTGCAGTGCTTTTAAATTTAGACAAAAAACATTTACTATTTTTAGCAATGCACAAACCATTTTCACTTTTTACAACAAATCAAGAACTAAGTTAACTTACCCTTCCTGATCTTGTGCTTCAAGAGCGTGGAATCTCCACCATAGTAGAGTCTGTTCAACAGCCTTGTCTATACTGGCCTGACTCTTAAATACCATTTTTTCTATTTCATAGGGAACTTCTGAATACAAGATACATTGAGAGAAGCAAAAACTATGGGGGAAACAAAGAACTAGAGGAAATGATGTTTCTCTCACAGGTAGAAAACAGCTGCTCCTGAGCCTCCACACCTCCAGTTTTGTAATGCACAGGCATTTGTACAAAGGTTAACATCTTCAGAGCTGGGGAGTCTGAGGAACAGTGAATTCCACAAAACCACAGGGCACCGTTTTTAGGAGACAGCTCCACGCAGTGAAACCTATCAGAGCAAAGCCACTGTGCTGCCTAAAGCCAACAAACTTCAAAAGTAACTTTCATTGACCAAATCAAGCCAAATTAGCCTTCTCTAAATTTCAGGGTTCTGAGATAAAATAAGAAATGCAATCTTTGTTGGGACAAGTACCTGGTCCCAGTCATGTATTTCAGAAATGAGAAGTGTGCACTGGTGACAGTTTATCAATGGATTAAAGATACTCATGCTTTTCACAGGCACTGCATCACTTGGTTCAAGCAGAGCAGAACCAGTGCTACAACTCACTGGAACCTCTCAGCATTTCAATGAAGGCCTATTATAAATGCCTGCTGCTTCTTGATCTTTTCCAACACACACATCACCTGCTCTGCCTACAGAAACACTTGTACGGGATTGGCTACAAGCTCCTCATTCAGCTCACCAGCTGTGCTGCAAAGGGGAACGAGCAGTTTCTCTTTTCACCTGTGAAGAAATGGGGATGAAGGTCTCCCAGTGGGGATACTTCAGGTAAAGACAGACTGCAGGAAGACAGTGAACCTACTTCATGGAGGGGAGGTGTCGTAGCACCACATCGACAGCATGAACAGGGTTAGTGCTGATAGGTTTGTCTAGTTCCAGAGGCTCAGGCAAGGTTCTTCCTGTCAAAACTTCATGCAGCAAGTGCCAGCTCACCCGAGAAACAAACTTTATTGACACTTTGAAGGGACGATCTTTTCCACCTTCTCCGGGTAGTGTCACATCCAAATCCACCTGGGAAGGGGAGGAAAGAAAGAAATAAAAAGCAGCTTTTTAATCTGGAGTCTGGTAGCCTTGAGATTCCACTCCTTCCAATAACTGGGCCAGAGACTCAAAAACTCATATATTGAAGATACAGCACATTTGATGAAAGTACATTATCAAAAGTGAAGAGAACTGGGCCCTGATCAGGCAGAAGAGGATAATATAACTTTTTGTCACCTCAAATCATAAAGCAATACATTCTAGAAAAACTCTGGCTTGTTTTTTCAATTCATCACAAGATCATGTGTTACAAGCTGTAAAATGAAATGTTTTAATAGGTTTTGCTGTAGAAAGCAGCTCCTAAATTCTGCAGGAAGTTCTGAATGCAACTGTTACATGAACATTTACACACACTGGAATTTGCAGGAAATATATCAGAAGGACTCAGTTTCACTATAGATATTGTAAGATACTTCCACCTTTTCTGAAATCAGCAATATTTAAAGTTGGGTTTTTTCCTTTCCTATGAAGTTGCTACCAATACAATGTCTTCCCAGTTATCTTACCCCAGTAGTGGCCACAGGAAGTGGATTGGCTGTATAGAGGCTTCTTTTCCCATCATAAACTGGTCTACGGTCCCCAAATATTGTCACTTTAAAATGCTGCACCATAGAGTCCACCACATCCCTGGAAAAGAGGATATTTACATTGAAAATGTTTCTGAAGAAGGATCAGACCTGAGCTGGCTCCCACTCCCCGGTGTTTTGCTGAAGTACTTGCAATAAACAATACTTGAGTGAATTATAAACACCCACTGCTATTTCAAAAGGTGCTTCACATACTTTAACTAAATAAATAAACACTGTAGAATAAATGCAAATGCTCAGATACTGGGGAATATTGGTACTGAAGTAAATTCAGAAATTCCTAGAAATGACTAAAGCCTTTGCATCATCTTTATTATTGATAACAAGAGCACTGTTACCTTTGAAAAAACCCACGAAGTGGTAATGTGAAAAAAAGAGCACAAAGCCCCAACAGGAAGCTCTGCTAGTTCATTGTACTGTCTGCAGCAATGTTTATCTGCTCCTCAATTGATGAGAGTTTTGAATTCTGCCTACACTGGTTATAAATATAAGATGCCCTAACAAAAAAGGCTTGACTTTAAGTCCTTAATAATCTGGGTTTCTACAAAATCATATAAAGGCCCGATCCAATTTGCACACAATTATATTTGCCTCCCTTGCTTTATTATAAATTGATGGCAGTAAAGATTAACCTGACACAAGCACTGAAATTACACTTGAAAAACCATCATGACATTTTCAGCTTATACAAAAATGCTTCTCAATGCAAGTAGTAGATAAAAAGAGACTTTTGGAACACCTCCAACTGTAACAGACCTTTGGGATCTGAATTCTTTGGGAGGTCTTGGTGTTTAAGTGGCACAGAATGGAAACACTTTCTTTCAGCAAGTGCAAACCAGCCTTCCTGTACAGCAGCTGGTACCACGTCCTGGCCAGGCAATATAAAGCCAAAGTACTTCAGGAAGATGATAAATATTGACTTCCTCTTCAAGCTGACTTCCTCTGAAAGCACCACTTTCACCTCTCAGCTGGGAGGTGGGGAAAAGGAAAGAAATTCTCCCTTTCACAGCTCTTGATGTCACTCAACATTCCCACTGGCATAATTTACAAAATAAAAGCATCTTCTCACCTGTTCACCCTCCGAGGACACTTATCTGGTTTGATATCCACCTCATAGAGGTAGACATCAATCTTTGGGATTTCAACTTGGAAGCAGTTGGCCAGCAGTTTAATGGGTTTGCCCATGGTGCCATAGCCGGGACGTCGGGGCACCATGAGCAGGGGCTGTGCCCCCACGGGTCCTGTGAAGGAAAATCCCACAGATTAGGAGAAAAGCACAACAGACAATCCCCTGAACCAACTCCCAGGACAACCAGGTGGGTCACCAGAGCCAGCACACTCGAGGAAAGGAAATCAGCTGTCTCCAAGAGTGTGCTGCCCATGAAATTCCAAACAAATGCTTGCCCATTATTAATCCTTAAGCCTCCACCTACATCTAGACTGTTCTCTTACTCATGAGCTTCAGCAAACAGCATGAATAAAACCAGGAGGCTTTGTTTAGATTTCTTAAAAAAAAACCCAACCAAAAATCCAAAAAAAACAAAATACAAAAAAACCCCAAGCCCTTAAACAAAAACTACCCCAAAAATAATGCAGAAAGTTTTACAAGTCTTTTCTGAACACCCTGGTAATGACCAAGTGGCTGCAGAGTACAAAAATACAGAAGTAGCTCTGGACTGATGCACAGGATTTGAGATAAACTCTTAATTTCAGTGCCAATATCAGCTTAGTCTAGGAAGACAGATTATTCTTGAACTTTGCTGGCTGAAAATGGATGAAGAGTAAGACCATTACCATCCATCTAACTACCCCCATAAAGCCAATTTGCCAGAGGAGTAAAGACTCAGATTAAGACAGGATTGTAAAACTCTTGATTCCTTGTAGGCTAGAGAAGAATACCCAGAACTGCTCAGAGAAACATCCAAATCTACACTGAGATGGGTATTTTGAAAAGTAGCTAAAATACCTGCCCAGATTTGTTCCAGTCTCATCTATTTAATTTGCTTTGCATCATTTAGGTGAGAACCCTCCACTCAGGATTTGCATTACTCATGCCTCACAAACCAAACGCAGTAGTAAACACAGCCCATTTCCCAGAATTTCTACTGGTATTTCCACTTGTAAATACCTCTTTCCAGTTAAGAAACAACAACAAACCCCAAATGCTTGGTAGCCTGAGTTCTAAGAAGTTACTGGTGGTACAAATGTCCTGATTTACAGAGCATTTGAGTGAGGTAGTGCAAAGTTCTCCCCTCTCCTCCCACTCGGTGACGCAGGCAGCGATTCCAGCCCACTCGTTTTCATAGCAGAGTTAAAATGTCAAGTGCTGGGTAAAATGGTTTTTTATTTTCCTTTTGATTAATCTCCATAATTTCTGTAAAAAAACCTGTATTATCTTGAAGGAAATCACGTCCTGAGAGCAGGTGAACATCAATGCCAAGTTCCTCTGTAACATTTGACTGGCTCTACCCAGAAAACTACTGAAAAATTCTGAGTTGGGCTGGCTTGGAGCCACGAGATAAAACAAAACAGAAACCAAGAAGCATCATTTAAAACCCGCTCACAGACTCTGCTTATGCAAAACTTGTTCCAAGCATCTGCTCTCTTCAACTTTTCCTTCATTTTAATACTCTCAACATGAGTAAAAGCAGCCCTAGAATTTACTCCAGCTATATTTGCAGAATTATAAGCATAAGCAAAAAAGAAGCTACTACTAAACATTTGAGTGGCGTAAACAAGTCAACAGTTCATTTTAATATTCTGAAGACATACACAGCATAGTTTATATTTAGTTCCTATCTGTAGGAAAGGCTAACAAAACTGCTGAAATAAAGATAACATTAAAAAGGTTCTTTTAGTCGGGTCAGCCTTGTGTGTCATGCTCACTCTGGAAGAAGTTAGAATCCAGATTTTGGCAAAAAAGGAATTAAGTGACCAAAAAATGAATCAGAAGTGCAGGTCCACACACTGTTCAGGTGTAATTTAAAAAAAATTCAGCTATTTTGCTATTATTGTGTGAATCATACACTCCCTTGGACAATTGAAGTTAAAAACATGAGTATGCCAGTACTGCCCAAATACAGGAGCACCCACTGAGAAGACCCTGCTTTCAAGACACACTGACTTGCCATATTCTCTTGTGAAAGTCTTGTGTCAGTGGCTTCGAAGCTGTGACTCAAACCCCAATAAAACACAAATAACCAGCGACGTTCCGGGGATGGTTCCGCCGCCGATCTATCGGTGACTCACCCAACCTCATGCCTAAGCCCTGTGTCAAGCCCGTGGAAATAAACACACAAACCAAAAATATTCAAAGTACTATTATTCTACAGAGTACAGGATGCCCGAGTGGCAGATCCTTTCCTTCAAGCCCTTTTTAACCACTGCAAAAACAAAATGGGTCAAGGCTTGAAAACCTTTCCCAAAGCAGCAGCGCTGTGAGGTCTCCTCCACAGGGGATGGAGCAGCTCCTCGTTGCTTCCAGAGAGTTCTGCAATGCTCAGCTGCCCACAAGCTTGAGAGGAGAAACTTCTTTGTGTGAAAGAAACCAACACACGCTGCCATTACAGCACCAGGTATGTGCATACCATGGAATTATGTAATGGTTTGGGTTGGAAGGGACCTTAAAGATCATCTCGTTCCCATCCCCTGCCATGAGCAGGGACACCTTCCACTATCCCAGGTTGCTCCAAGCCCCATCCAAACTGGCCTTGGGCACTCCCAGGGATGGGGCAGCCACAGCTTCTCTGGGCAACCTGTGCCAGAGCCTCCCCATCCTCACAGGGAAGAATTTTCTCCCAATATCCCGTCTATCCCTGCCCTCTGGCAGTGGGAAGCCATTCCCTCTGCCACTCCAGGCCTTGTAAATAGTCCCTCTCCATCTTTCTTGTAGGCTCCCTTCAAATACATGCCTAGGATGTTCTTAAAGATCCAAGGAAAATCCCCAAACCAAGTCTGTTCAGTGTGATGGAGCAGAGCTCAATTCACAAAACCAGCTAAGCAAAGTCCCCAGCACTAATACTCAACTGATTTATAACAGAAAACAATGAACACACAAAACAAGAATGAAAACTGGTGTCTCAGACAGATTCTTGGAAGGCTTTTGTGCAGCAAGCGAGCACGTCTCAAGATCATGGAATGATTTGACATGGAAGGGACCTTAAAGCTCCCCCAGTTCCACTGTGGAAGTCCCTCTAACGGCTCCAACGAGCTCTGAGTGAGAATCTTTTCTTCCATGGAAGTATCGATGTTCCAATCAAGCTTAAACACAGCCAAAAGGGACGGCGATTCCTCGGCAGCCCAGCCAGCACACGGACATGTCTGGCCTGCATCCAAACACTGGCTGCACCTACCTAGCAACCAGAGAAGCCCTGTCGGAATAAAGCCTGAACACAACGAGCAGGAGCTCAGAAACCTGCAAATGCTTCCAACAGACCATTGTACGAAAAACTGCAGCTCCTGGCACACGAGACGTTTTTACAGAATGAAGAAAAACCCTCCTCTCCAGCAGGATGCTAATAGGAAATGCAGATTTCCTTACAGAAAGGGCTATGCCCACCAAGCTTCCAGAAAAAAAAAAAAATTATCCTCATTCTCGCTGTGGCTTCAGCATTATAAAGTCAAACTGTATTAACAGAGATAACTTAATAGTTTTATTTTTGTTTATACGACAATTCTAAATCCAACTGGATGGGTGCTGGAACAGCCCAAAACACATCATCAAGGCCTGAGCAGGTAAATACAACTTACTGTGGCTCAGGAACACGAGGCAGATTTGTGGAACCGATCCCAGCCTCAGGCTGGAGCTGCACCGGGGAGAGCTAGAGCTCTCCATGGAGGGGGAAAAATAAAAGATTCCCTTTCACAGGGCCCCTGGCCTCTACTCAGAGGCCCAGCCTGTGGAGCTCTAAGAAAATCTTATCACTAGCAAAAAATAACCTAATTCTGGATTAAAAAAATACGTAGAGAAGGTTTGATTCAAACGTCGGTTTCAATGATCGAGCTCCATCTGCCAGAAATCATGAATTGCCTCATTTCTGTCACTCGGCCTTGCTGGGTGGCATTACATTATTTATGAGTAATGCAATCCATGTTTTCTAAACATTCCTCCTTGCAATTTAGGGTTTGGTTTTTTTTTTTCAAGGTTTCAGATCCTAAGTCATGTTCAAACTCATCAAAAGCCAACGTTTTGATGCCGTGCTCTGTGACTGCCAACTGCACAAGCAAATACTGGTGTGGTAACTCATTCTGGCCTAATGGATTTACAGAAAACACACTGAAGTGTTTTGGGAGAATTTAAAAGACAATCAATGCTTCTGAACCATTAAAAAAAAATTTAAATACAAAAAGCTTTAAGCCCAAAAAAAGCAGCTTATATGCACATAGTGAAGTTAATACCCAATTGCTTTGGGAGAAGAGAATGTGCCAGCCCACACAAACCCTGCAGAGTTTTCCCTGGAAGGTATTTCCACAGACCAAAATCAGCAAGGTAAAAATTAGCTCAAGAAATACTCTGACACCTTCATCCCTGAGGAAGTAGAGCTCTGAGGATGAAACAATTTGTAAAGTTCATACTGTGAGTCAAACAACTTCCACAGCAACTCCAGAGGAAATCTGCCACTGTATCTCAGAGTAGAATAACTTCTGAAGGCAACTATGAATCACCCCCTTCCCTGCTCTACCACACCCACAAAAACGGGACTTTTAATAGGCCTCCCAAATCACTACTCTGAATGAGAGAAAGGTAGAAAAGCCTCTTCTCAGGATTTTCTCTGCCTAAAGTTTGTATGGAAAATAAACAGAGCATTAAGGATGCCTGCAGTGCTTCATTAAAAACTGAAATTTAAAAAAGAAAACCAAAAAATTTAACACAAAAAGCTGTGAGCTTTGAAAGAATAATGGAGGACACGGAAATTAAGACAATGAGCACTGATACAACTTGGTTACACCATGGAGCATCCCCTGTTGGTTGAGTCTCCCTGCTTTTTGGAAATTTATTGAACATTCTCCTGGTGGAAGTACAATGCCTGACCTGTGCTGAGAGCAGCTTTTCCTTCACTTTCCTCACTGAACATTTTATTGCTGTTCCTCAGTTTGGTTCCACCACAACCCACACCCTGAGCAGACACCTTCACATCCTGCTCCTGCTTTCAGTGATGTTCAAATTCCATGGACCAGGAGAGCCACAATCCTTCCAGATTCCTTAGCCTAAGCCTCCCACACAAACAGGACATCACCTACAGCACTGCTTCACCCAAGATGTCCTGGCACACACTTCCACACTTTACTCCAGGGATTCTCACACACCAATCTTTATTCCCCTCTCTGTTTATTTTATCCCATGTTTTTCCTTCACGTGCAGAAAACAAAGCACAATCTCAGTGTCTTTCTCTCTTTCATGACAGAGCTTTAATCCTCATTCGTTTCACCAAGGATGGTTTGTGTCCTCCTGTTCCAACACCCCAAGACTTGGAATGTGAACACTGCACTTAACACTTCCCTCATCACAGAGCAGACACAGTGCTGGACACTGCCCAAATCCACAAAGAACACTCTGCAGCAGCTTTGCTAAAATCCAACATATTGCAGCCTGACAACAGGTAAATTCACTCCAAAGGAAAACGAAACCACTTATGGGTTCCTCTTGCAAATCTGTTTATCAGGAGACAACTACAACTGCACCAGGTTATAATTAGAGTTTATTTAACACCGTGTAAGAGAGCATCGTATGAATTCCACCAGATTGTTAAAATCCTGCATCTTCAAGTATTCTCAACCCATCACAACCTCACGCCAGGCAACACCTAAGGTAGGGAGTTTTTCCAGCCAAATCCATCATTGTCCTTAAATCTCCAAGTATGTTAGAAAAGGCTCTCCATATGGAGATGGGAAGGCACATTTTGTGTTGACACCTTTACTCTCAGCTTCAGATCTTCACCACCTGTGGTACCTATTCAAGTGACAGACACAGAACTCCAAGTGGCTTTGGACATTCCCTTCACCATCAAGGTACAGCCAAGGAATTGCTGATTAAACACTGCCCAGCCCTTCTCCGCTGTTCTGCTGGACTTGGAATAAATTATCTTGAAAAACTGAAACTGAACTTCCTTCTCCGACCCTCAAAATCCATTAAAACCACAAAGCTGATAAACACCGAGCACGCGCTTTCCGGCAAAGAGATCAAACGGCCAAAAATGTGAAGATTTTTATAGAATCACAGATTTGAGTTGGAAAATACCTTAAAGCCCATTCCCATCCCACCCCCTGCCATGGGCAGGGACATCTTCCACCAGCCCAGGTTACTCCAAGGTCCGTCCAGCCCGGCCTTGAACACCACCCAGGGATGGGCAGCCAGAGCTTCTCTGGGCAGAAACCACCTCGGGGTGATTACTGTGAGGCAGCACACCCAAAGGCACAGGAATTCACCCCAAAACCCAGCGTGGCGACCCGCAGGGGCCGCACAGGCGGTGTGTGCCCGGCAGGGGCGGCCCGGGGAGCGCTGCCCGGTCCCGGGGGCTCCGCGGGTCCGTCCCCCGGGCACCGGCACGGCGCGGGTTACGCAAGCCGGGCACACCGGTTATGAAATACCGACGATTCCTCCTCCACCCCCGGCACGGGGAGCGGGGCACGGGGAGGCTCGGCCGCGGCTGTACCCGGTACCGGGGCCCTCCCTCCCTGCCCGCGGGGCTCGGCTCCTCCCGCCCGCTCCCGCCCGGGATGGGCCCAGCCCGGCCGCGGCACCGGGACACCGGGAATTGAGGGCGGGATGGCGCAGGGGGGGCCCGTTCCCCGACTCCGCCGAGCCCCGCCGGGCCCCGCGCTCACCTGCGCTGCCGATTTCCATTCATGGAGCTTGGGGCGCAGCCGCTCGGGGCTGCGGCGGCCGGCGCGGGGCTGCGCTGGGCGGCGGCGGCGGTTCCTCCGCCGCGCTCCCTCTCTCCCGGCTGGGGCCGCTCCCGGAGCCGCTCCCGTTACTCCCGGCGGTCCCGGCCCTGGCGCGGCGGCGGCGGAGGCGGAAGTGGCGTGGCCGCCCCGCAGCCCCGGCTCGCGCGGCCGCTCCCGCCCCGCCGCGCGCGCGCGCGCCCCGCACTGCCGGAAATCCCGCCCGCGCCGCCCCCGCCCCCCCGCGCGCGCCCCCTCAGGCCCTTCCGGGGGAAAGGGGAAGCGCCGCCGGAAGCGGGCGGGGCGCGAGCCGGCGCGGTTGCCGCGGCAACAGCGAGTGGGAGGGAGGCGGGAAAGGCGGCGGGAGACGGCGGGGCCCTCAGGGCTGAGGGAGGGCTGGGGGAGCCCCGCAGGCACCGGCGGCTCTTCTAGAGCGGGGAGGATGGGGATGGCACACCCGCGACGTGAGCCCGTCGAGAGTCGTAACGGAAGCACCGCGGAGTTATTGCCGCCGACCCCGCGGTGTTGTGGCGTTTCAGTACAACGCGTTATGTCTGCGGCGTTTTCTCCCCGCCGCAGCAGCTGCCCGTGTGCGGCGGCTTTGAGGGCTCCCAGCCCGATCCCCAGTGAACTCAGCTGGTGTTTTCTCAATCCTCACTAAACCCGCCGGGAGAGGCCCCCGGCCCCGGTGACGCCCGAGGGTTCCCATAGAGGGACATGGACACGCGGGGTGTGAGCGCCGGGAGCCGCCGGCACGGCCCGCACGGTGCCCCCGCTCGGGTCTGCGGGGCCTGGAACGAGCAGCCTGAGCCTCCTGAACCAGCCAGGGAATGGGCACGGCCCCGACCCTGCCACAGCTCCGGGAGCGTTTGGACAACGCGCTCAATACAGGGTGGGATTGTTGGGATGTCTGTGCAGGGCCGGGCACTGGACTGGATGATCCTTGTGGATCCCTTCCAATTTAAGGATATTCCATGATTCATGATTCGGTGATTCACTGTATCAACATAAATTCAGAGCTTATGCTTGGCCTGTTCTCATTTTTTGAGACTTTTTAGCGATGTTCAGTGCCACTCCGTTAGGGATTTGTTACACAAACCGGCAGAGGCGTGAAAGGGGCAAGTAGATTAGAATGTGACAGACGCAACAGGCTCAGTGCTGAGTCAGGCAGTGACACCTTTATCTCTATTTCCGTTGCCCTCAAAAGATAATTTTTTGATTAGAACAGTATATTGGGACTTACCCAAGTGGGTTTGAACTTTCTACTCATTGTGAAGAAACAACGTCACTTTTTCTGGTAGTGAGAGGGGCCCTTTCCCCTGGGAAACAACAGGGAAGGTACTAAAGAACTGGAATTGTGGACTAACAGAAGTTAAAGATCCATAATCCAAAATTCAGGGTCATTATTAAGAATTGCCATCCTGAAGACTCCCAGCTGAATTAGTCTTTAAAAGCATAAATTTAGTTTCCAGGTAGGTGACACAGTAAGGATTTTAAACCCATACAAATTAAAGGTAACCTACTAGAATATTTCCTTAACTGAAATCGGGAGTGGGAAATGTGATCTCCAGGATGAAGCAGATACGTGGGAGAGAGGCATCTCTGCAAACACGCATTCCTCAGGGGCAGCACATCTGGCCCCACAGCTCGGGCACTGTAATCAGCACCAGGGCTGGGGCTCAAATGCCAATCTAACACTTGAAACCAGTTTTCTGACCTGTTTTCCAGGACTCCAGACCCAGCCGCACAAGGCACGATTTGCTGTTGTACCTCACACAAGTAAAAGCCCCTTTAAAACTGCTTAAGAATCTGTTACATAGTAGGAATTGTTTAAAATAGGTGATACAACCCACAAAGCAGCCGGATGTGTGCAGGACCTGTACAGGTGCCCAGCTCAGGACAGAACTTTCTGGTGCTGCAGTTAGGTAAATTAACTGACAAGTGCCTGCATGCCATTAGCAAGCACTTCCTTAAGATTCCTTGGCATTATTCAAAAACCCAGTTACAGCTCAACTGCTAAATCATTCATTGGCTTAAGGTCTGCCCTGCACCTTTTTAAAGTAAAACAAAGAACTCCTCTAACAAAGAACTCAGAGAATGGCAAACAACCTCCGGTTTTGGACCCTAAAACTCAACCATAAGCTGCTGGCATTGGACATTAGGATGTTTGCAAGAATTGCAAAGCTGGGAAATGTAAAACGTGATGGGAAATGCAAAACATGAGGCAGTGCAGAAACCCAGAGGATCAAGTTTAACCTCAATCCAAAAGCAGCCTGAAATCTGTCCTTAAAGCACCTCAGAGCCAAGAGCTCCTGAAGCACTTGGTGAGGCTGGAGGAACAGCAGAATTTGATGTACATTTCTGTTATCTAATAACCCAAGAGCCCAAAATCAGTCAGTTCTGAGGTGACATTTTAATAAAAAGTGGAACTGTACTGTATTCCCAGAAGTTTTAAGCACATTTCTCTTCATTTAAGTGTTTCTCTCATTGAACTGAGATGGGGACAGTGAGGGGTGTTGGATCCTCCGCAGTGTCTGATGCAATTCAGCTCCAGTCAGCGTTTCCCTGTTTGTCCCCCAGCCTTTGCTGAGGGAATGGTTGGGATGTGCATGTCCCTTCCCCACACGATGTGACTCAGGAGTGTCACCCCGACATATTCACATTGCTTTTATTTAGGTCTTCTGCCAACAGTTACAGGGTAACAGACACTTGGGACTGCAAAGTCGAACTTGCAAGCAAAAATCAGGACCAAGGCAAAAAAAAAACAACAAAAAAAAATCCACAAAGGCAAATTAAATCAAATCCAATATAAATACAATGTTCTGGAGCTCTTTAATCATACTGCTTTCTTTAATAAAGAGGTGGTTAGGATCTTACAGTATTTTCTTTTGGCCTAATCCAAGGATTTTGTTACTCTTCACCAGTCTTAATTCCACACATACAAAAAAAATTGATATTCAACCTTTAAAATATAACCCATATTTTCTTAATAAAATAAGTTTTGTGCTGCTGCTTGTTTAGTAAGTACTGTACATCAACTGTTCACGGCTATTTAACAAATGGACCATACAGAGTTCAAGCTAGAGCAAAAAAAAAAAAAAAAAAACCCACAAGAAAAATAACAACCCAAACTGAGTGTCCTGTAAACACCCTATGTACAGTCCCACACTTGCTCATAGAAAGGAGGTACGAAAGGGGCTGGAAATCGAACACAAAAGCACTGGAGTCTTGGAAATTTTCTTTCACAACTATTGAAGTGCAAATCACTCAGGCAAGATATGAATTTCACTTGTTTATTGCTCTCCTGCTGTCTGGCTTCCCTTCCTGAAACAATCACATTCTTTTATTTCACACTGATTTTCCAAGAAGAAAACCTTCCGCCAGGCAACACTGGATGCTTGGGCTGTTTGAGACATCGTGTGCGATCCCAGAACACCCCGACTGCCCTGGAAGCTGCGGGGAGAGGGCAGAGCAGCCCTCCCACCCTGTTCTGTTCAGATATGAGATAAGGGAAACAACAGCATTCAACAGGTAAATGAAAGCTACTCCTCTTCCCACAGAACTGCATGCACTCCGCGACGCTTCCAGTCGCAGGTGGAACTCGTGCGCATGGAGAAGGCAGAGACTCGGAGCTGATCGCGATGCCCACGTGGGGCTTGTGGCTAACTACAGATCCTGATTTGTACCTGGGGTAACACCTATCCGCTACAGGCAGCAAAACGCACCTCAACATGCAGCTACTCGTTTGCATCTCGGACAAGAGAGGGGGAGAAATGCCGATGCCAGAGCGCGGAGAGGGTGCGGTGCATAGTCCGGTATAGAAAACATGCGGGTCACTCCAACCTCTCTAAACTTCTTCAAAGTGGAAACAGGGTTTAAAGGGCACAGCAGCTACTGAGTTTGGCTTTTTTTGTTTATCCAAAACCATGAAAACCCAACGCAGAGGGTGAAATAAGGGCAGAACACGATCTGCAAGTCAACAGCTGAGAGTTTCAGAAGCTGTGAAGCTTTTGTGTAGTTAAAATTGCTGTTAAAAGTAGGTGCTACATCAGCAAGTCTTCATTCATAGTTTTCTATGAACAGCCACCTTACAAATGAGTGCAAATCTTAAAGGTCCATTTTACATTTCAAGTCTCAAGGTTAAAAAAAATTGTAACAGAGCAACAAGCTGTTTCTGTAAATGCCCGCACTATCTCTTTTCAATGGTTAAAAATGGCACGTGCTATGCCACAGCTACTAAAAGACATTTCAGAATTCTAGACCCAACTAAAACACTAAAATAAAAACGAGGAACCAAAATACCTTTGCCCCTCACTGCAGAGCAGCAGCCAGGCGTGTTCCGGTGTAATGCTGGTGAACAAACTGATTTGCAGAGAGAACCTTGACCTTGACCCCGATTTTATTCTTAATGAGGAGCTTTCTAACACCAGGTGAGCGGGAACAGCCCCTCTGAGATTGTTTTGCTTTCAATGAACACAAGCCAGAGTTCGGAGGATGAGATGGAGGTGCTGATTGGTGTCACTATGCAGGCACTTGTGTAGAGGAATGTAGGCTTCTCATGTTGACACTTAGTGTTGATGTGTTTCCTACGCTCTAAAAGCCTTCCTAAGAATTCCCTACCTACTGACCACGGATAGTTCCTGGTCTCCTCCCTGTCACCTTGAGGATATACAGCAGTGGAGGTTGACACAAGGTGCAAAGGAGGATATGAACCAAACACTGTGGTCTTGAGGAAAATAGGACTGTGCTAAACGTAGGATCTTCACCAAATGTGACATCAGTGGGCTCAGCACTTAGTTTGCATAGCATAGTGATGTTGTCACTGTTCACAAACACGTTGCCCCAAAAGAAAACGGGAAGAGTGAATTCCCGGGGTTAGGACAGCTCAATGGGCCAACATGACCGGTGTGGTTTTCATGAAGGCAAGGCAAGTTTCAACGTCAGAAAGTACAAACCAAAGAGGTGTAGATGTGCTTCTGTCCGTGCACGGGCCGGGGGCAGCGCTCGCCTGGGGCCGCCCGGGAAACACGTTCGGCAGGACAATGATACCAGAGCTCTTCCCCTCAGAGCGTGGCAGGAGCGTGCGCCTCGTTTGTCTCTCGAAGGAAGCGCTGTGAACACTTTCATAGAAAAAAACCCCAGATAATGTGCCCGGATGATATCGGTACTGAGCTGCCACCACGGCCCTGCCACCGTGCGTACGGTCGCTGTGCAGCAAAACGGGTCTGAAAAGCAGTGACCAGGTTCCTGTGGGGAAAAAGGCTGTTTTCCTGGTACAAGCACAAATCAGGAGTTTCCCCCATGATAACAACAACAGGGATTTCATAATTCTAAGGAACAATCTGGTGTGCTTTCAGAATAAAAACCCTGGGCATGAGAGCAGTGATACCATGACACAAAGAGCAGCAAAACCTAGCAGCAGAGAGGGTGAGAGCCTGGAGGTGCTGGAGGTGCGGATGTGGTGGGTGGGAAAGCAGCTGGCCCGGGCAGACACGTGCCGAATGCACACGGGCAATGGGCACTGTGGAGCACCTGGCACAGCACAGGCTGCAGTCGGTAGCACTCATCGGACAGAAACGTTGGAGAGCTGTGGAGTGAGTGCACAGCCTCAGGAAGTGCGGGGATGTAAACTCTGAGAATGTTAATGACTTGTGGATTTTGGCAACAGACTCAATATTGTATAAAAATAATGTTTAGTAAAAAAATCCCGGTGTCCATCATAAAAATTCAGGAGGGGAAAAAAAAAAGAAAGAAAAACATGGATAGCGCTTTCTGTCCTCATGGGATGGAGATGCCCCCATTTGTCAGAAACAGTTTTAAATAACAAGTAGTACATTGGAAACAAAAATGGGTCAGCAGCCATTAAACGTGTCCTGTATGAAAGTGCACATCTTTCAATGGGGTTTAACCACCGTGAGGTCGTGATCTGACACAAACTGCAACTGAGGACCACAGAAATTAACTCCTTCCAATGGAAATATGGACCACCATCAAGACAAGATTACTAGTTTCCTTACAAGATTAAAAACATTGAAATTTTGCAGCATCATAGTAAGGCACTCACCCATGGAAAAGTCTGTGACTGTTGCTTCGAGCGGCAGCAGCTGACTAGCTTGTAACACGAGGAAGACAGTTTTCAGTTCTGAGCTAAGTGCTAGGGTGCCTTACATTATCCGAGGGGAATTACTCGGGGGTGGGGAACTGTTAGTGTTACAATTCTCCTATAAACTAGTTGTTTTTGTTTTTTCTTTTTTCCCTCAACCCATTAAAGCATCTCATAATCTAAAATATTAGTTTTATAAATCTAGTCTTCTGTTTTAAGGCTCTAAAAATCCCCTCCCCCCAACACCCACAAAAAATACCTACCAGCGCCTGGTGGGCAACGGAGGACCAAAGCCGCCAGTTCACAGTCAGGAGTCTCTAGTATTGCATCTTAAAAATGAAAACCTGCTTCTGCCTCCCGGGAGTTTTATCCCTTCCCTTGAATGCCTTCATGTGTTTGGTCAGGTCAAAATTTTGCAAAGCCAGAAAAAAATTAAAAAAATAATCATCATCATCATCATCAGTCTCTTCCAATCCTACAAAGGTGTTGGATCGTTCTGTCCCGTGGTGCTGGTCTCTTGCCTCGAGTCGACACTGCCTGCCCTGCAGTGATTTCTCATTGGAAAAAAAAAACAAGGTGTCCCAATGCTTCCTTTTTTGTATGGCTCCTACAAATCTGAAAGCTTTCTTGAGTGAGGTAACAAAAGTTAGGCTTTCAAGCAAAGTACATGGTACGTAAAGTGTCCTGATGAACCTGCACAGCCTTCGCCAAGGCCTGGGGGTCTCTGCCGTTGCTCTGTCCAGATATATGGCTGCCCTCGCCACTGAAAATCAAGGAAATCACTGTGTAATTATTTCATATTTTCCCCCCCGGAACACTGAGAAACTCCCCTGGAGATGGGGATTAGCCGAGTGCTGGCAGCACGGGAAGTCACCTCACTGCAGTGAACAGGGATGCTGTGCATGCTGGTGACTGTGACTGTACTGCAGATTCCAGCACCTTGAGGCAGCTGGAAATGCTCAGACACCCCAGGAATGCTCCCACAAGCCTGAGATGAGCTCACGGTAAAATTTAATCCTCCTTTATCCCCGTTCCCCCTGTGCTGGACCTTAAGACGATGCAGCTACATGCAAGTCTTCCCCTACAAACACTCTGCTGCAACACTTTGGACCCAGGCATTTTCAAACATCAAGGCCCCCTACCCACAACCTGGCTCTGCCCTCTGAGGGCCACGGGCTGTGCCCCTCACCTGTCGTGCTCCTTATCCACGAGGTGGTACCGTGCCCGGAACGCCACCAGCCGGGCGTAATAGGCTGGGGCAGGGATGGAGACGGAGCGGGTGCAGCGCACGTAGGTGTGGCACAGCTGGTACGTGAGGATCTGCAGCTCGTCCGCCGTGAACCGGTTGTCATCCCAGAGCACGTAGTAGTGGGACGGCCGGCTCGTGCCCTGGGAAGGAGGGGACCAGTGTGAGAGATGCTGCTTGCACCCTGATGTAGCTGCCTCACATCCTCGTCAGCCCCTCTCTGACCCAAATGATCTGTCAGCCAGCCTAGGCAGGAGGGATGGCTGTGCTTCCCTGCTGTGAGAACCCCACCTGGCAGCAAGGCAGGAAAGCCCTTGGCACTGAGGTGCAAAGCAGTACTAATGTTGCTGCTTGGTGCCTGCTCCCTCTGTGCCACACAGCCCACTGCATCCCCCACTGCATTCCTACCAACCCAGGCCAGCTCCCACTGTCCTCACAGGGGAGGAGAAGCCGAGCAGCCTCCCTTCTGGAAGCAGCTGCAGATTACACGAGTGCAGTTTTTCCAGTCCAGTTTCTGACTAATCTTGGCTGCCTGCAGCCAGGCAGCTGCAGAGCAGGCAAGGACGGCTGGCCTGGCTCTCCCACCCACGGCCAGACAGCAGGTCCCTGCTGATGACCAGGCTCCCCAGCGAGCCCAGCACGCTCAAGACACCAGCTGACAAGCTGCTGAATTGGCTGCTCTGAAGGAGGAAAATCTCTTAGGAGAGACCCTTGGCTCCAGGAGAGAAACCAAGTACGTGTCACATAATGCAGCAGCAGCACGGACCTGGCACCTGCTTGCCAAACCACCGCAGTGGCAGCTCAGATCCAACTACCCTCAAATCTAATTGCCCACGTCTCCATGCTAAAGGGAGGCTGTGACAGGGCCAGGACAAATGCATGAGAGCAGAATCTGCAACAGCAGCCAAAAAACCCAGCATCATCCCAAGAGCCAGCATTGGAGCACAGTACCTGAATGCCTGCATGACTGCACAGGTAGAAGTCAAACTCAAAGGGGTGGGTGATGTTGGTATCCACTGTTGTTCCTGCTGGGATGTTCCCACTCTTTCCAATCTGCAGGGAACAGAAAGAGATCTATACACTGAAGAGTTTGGTTATTTCCAGTTGCCAAGAGCACTGTCCTTAGCACAGCTGCCCTGCCTCAGGACCATGGTGGAGGGTTCTCATCTCTGTCTGAGATGTAGAGACTGTCTCCCCCACTCAGGAGGTACAGAAGCAGCTCATCCTACTCTGTTTCCTGCCCAAATAGGCCTGCTGGCATTTTTTGCAGGCATCGACACCAGACGTGACATGGAGACACAGCCAACAGTAAGGGAAAGAGAGCAGCAGGGGCCCATCCTACTACAGAAATGAAGATTAAATTAACAAAACTCCAGGGATCTCTGTAGAGCATGTGCTGGAGTCTGTGCCACAAGATGCTGAACTGGGGCTTTTACATCCCGATCAAAAACTGTCTGTAGTTCCCAAGATTAAATCTTCCTGCTCAAGTGGAGCAGTCTGGTTAGACTCAATCTGACTATTAAATTCAGATGAAATCTAGGAACAGTGACAGCAATCAATGTTATTGCAGAGCACACATGAACAAGCTGTGAGCAAGCAAGGGGTTATTCAGCCTGTCACGTCAGCAACTCCAGCTATCACCAAAACAACAGATGTTTTCAAGCTGACAGAGGCTATTTCAAGAGTCACCAGGATCATCAGCACCCAGTAACTCATAATAACAGCAAACAGCTGGCTGGAGTTCTAGAAGCAGACTAATCCATATGGCTGTAGGAGTCCACTGAGCAGCACGTTTCATTCAGAACGAGCTCTCCCCGCCAGTGGTGAGATTTCCCCTCGGCAAAGCCAGGGCTGGCTCTTCCATCAGACAGGGATGAATCAGCTGCCTCCAGCCCTGGCACTCTGCAGCACTCACCCTCTCGTTCTTGTCTGCACAGAAGAGACGGGTGTGATGCCTCTTCTGCACGACGATGTAGGTGATGCCAGGCTGGTAATCCTTTTCCAGTTTGATGCAGGCGTCTCGGATTGCCAGGAGCTCATAGTGAAGGATCTGGAGAGACAAGGGCACACAGAATGAGGGGACACACCAGCACCCAGCTGTCTCTGGGCACCCTTAAGGAACCTCATGGAGCTGGTGCAGCCCCACTGGCCTACAGGGACCTGAGGGTTCCTCACCTGTGGGAGCTGCCCCTCAGGAACACCATCGCGGTAGAAGATGATCCTGGTGGGTTTGAAGCGTGTGGATTTGTAGAACTGGATGAGGAGCTCCCTCACCATGTAGGACAAGTCCTCAATGATCTCTTGGCGAGGACGCTGCACGCGCACCGTGGCACAGTACCGGCTCGGGTGGGCGTCCATGCTGCCCACAACCTGCAGCAACAGACAGGCCAGGCCCATGTCTTACACCAGGGAGGACAGAGGGGATGTGTGACATTCCCAGCCTCCAACTGTTTGCCACGTGCACAGCTGGCCATAGGCAGAGCACCTGAACTTGCAGATCAGATGGGACAGCAAATACTGTACAGGCAATCAGTGTCCAAAAGAGATATCCTTGGTCATAAGCCACATCCTGAAGTCACACTCTGCCACGCCCTTTTAAACATTTGTGGGAATTTCCAGTGAGATAATTTTGGTTGGTGCCACTGAATGCCATGGCTGTGGGGAAGTGATGCTGCTCTGCCCTTGCTTCACCTCTGCCTGGCAGTGAGAGGGAGTGGGGCTGCCCAAGGATGTGGTGGGTCGAGTCACTTTGTGGCAGCCATTGAGCAGGGAGTTCCCACTGCAGTGCAGGCACACCTCAGACACATCAAAGCAATAGATCAGGGGCAGCTGGGCTTGGCTGTGACACAGGGCTGGGGGCACAGTGTGAATCAAGTGCTGGCCCATGCTGGGGAACAAACACCCACCTGCCTCCCTCCCCACACTCAGCAGTGACTGTGCTGTGTGCCCCACATCCCCTGAGCAGAGGAGAATCATCACAGACTCCACATCCTCAGCAGTGTGAATCTGCTGCCCCTTCCCTCCCCAGCACTTTCACTTTTGGTTTGCAAACAGCTCTGGGGCTGGGGCTCCCCCACTGGAACCCATGTGTACAATAGAAACTGTTCCTTTAGTTTCAGCCACAGACCCACTATTGTCTAATCAGCAATGCACCAAGGACAAGGTCAGGTTGCTCCAAAGGCTCTACCCTTCTCCTCCCCTGCAGCTTTGAAAAAGCTTTCACAAAAGTTAAGAAAAAAGCCCCAGTGGTCCTGCACAAACCACAAAAGATATTTTCAGAGGGGAAGCTCTGCCGCCAGGAAACAGACTGTTCTGTCCCACCCACACCTACAGCAAACAGCCCAAAGCCTTTCCCAACCCCTTCTAATTAAGAAAAAAAAACACTCCTCCAAAGACACATTTGCATGCCAAGGAAAACCTGAGCTGTGAGTCCTGGAAAGCTAAGAACTTAATAGGAAAATGCTGACATGCTTATCCTGCATGGCAACGAGCACAGGGCAGTGTCTCCCAGCTCAACGGAGGGCACAAGCTGTCCCTGGCCCCGCTGGCACCAAGCAGCATTTTGCTCCATAGATGCTCATTATTAATTTGAGAAGAAGACAAATTCTCCTCCACAAAGGGAGTCATCTCAGTTTCCCCCATGTCCCAAACCCCAGCTACCCAGCAGGGGGAAGGTCCCTGAAGGGCTGCAGCTGGACAGGGATGTCCCAGGATGACTCCATGCAGCACCAAGCTCCCGGCACTCTCAAGGCCACGCTCAGGGCCGGCACGTCAAGAGCCCCATCTGGTGGCAGCTGCCAGTCTCCCCGCGGCTGCCAAAACCTGCTGCTTCCCTGTGCTGAGAGGCAGGAAGGGATCGGGACACAACTTCCCAGGACTGACAGGGTACGGCCCACCCTGAGAAGTGTCATCATGGGGGCAGCAATAACACATGGACACGTGAGTCCCATTCCAGTTCCTGCATCCAAGCTGTGAACTTACAGCCGTTATGGAGGGTTTCTTCCCATCTCCTGCTGGCGGGTGAGTGACATCAGCCCCGAGGAAGATCACTGGCTGCTGAAAGACGGCAGAGCTGGTGGGAGAGGAGAGAAGAGAAAAAAAGCAGTCAGCCTTTGGGGCCATCTCAGGGTGATCTACAACCCAATGGAGATAAGCAGATGATATCAAGGATATCTCCTGACCTCCAGCTCTGGTCTGGACACATCGACAGCTTGTTATCAACAAGGTGAAACAAGTTACAAACCCCTCATTTCAAAGAGCTACTTTATGAAGGCCCCATAAACCCAGGCAGGCAGCACAAGGGACTTGAGGTACAACCCCGAAACAATGAGAGCCAGTGGCTGTACGAACCGCTGGTGAGGCACAAGGATGTTGTTGATCCCGCCAAGCTTGACGTTGATCTTGAGGCAGAGGTTCGAAAGGGTCTGTGGGGAGGTTTTCACCACATTCTTAACCTGGACACACTGTGTGGCCATTCCCAGGAGAGTGTCCCCAACACGCTTCACTTCGGCTGTGGGCAGAGGAAGCAGGTGAGCACACAGGCAGTCAGTCCTGCAGCATTTCCAGCAGCACTCTCAGGAATGAGGGGAGAGGGCCCTGCAGGAGCCAGCCCTGCTGAGCCAGCCCAAAGCCCTTCTCTCTGTGCCCGCCCCAGACACACCGTACACTGGCGTCTTCCCCGGCAGGATGACAATGATGAGCTGAAGCCCTGAATAGGTGTTCTTGAGGTGTCGGAACATGGGCTCCACGCTGTCTGCACCCTGGGCATACTTGCAGAAGCAGGGCTGGCCCTGGATCGGCATCCCGGCGTCCTTGGAGATCTTGCGCAGCTGGTCTGTGAAGTTCCTGTGCCAGGAGGAGAAGCAGTGAGCCCTGAGCCCTCCTGCACACCAGCTGTGCCACTGAACATGGAGCCCCATGGCTGAGTGCTGCAGCACAGGACAGAGACAGGGCCATCATGTCACCTATTGATGGCTCTATGGCACCCAGCATGTGTATGGCACAGGAAACACAAGAGGAGCACATGTCAGGGCTGAACTGTCGCCTCTCAGTGCCCTCTTACCCACATACTGACTCTTTCTAATGCAATGGAGCTCAGCTCTTCTCCCTTAGGAAGCTGGAACAGTGGGGAACAAACCTGCTGCCTGCAACAGCTGATTTCCAGGTGATTGCAAAGCTGATCTCAGCCTGCACTTACCACAACTCAGCCACACTCTGGATTTTTGGAATGCCAAGGATTGATTTGATGCGGCGAGAGCCAGAGGGAACACAGGGCTCACAGCTCTGCTGCAAAGGGATCACGGGAGGAATCCGGTGTCACTCCCACCTGCACCCAGGTACTGCAGACATGGACATTCTGAACTCATCCAAACCCCAAACACTGACCATGCCAAACACCCAGAAAAGACGCACAAAGCGCTCACCTCAGTGCATCCACTCTCAGTCAGGAGAAACCTGAGGCCCCAGAAGAATCCAAAACCAAAGTGACCATTTCCCTAAATCAAATAAACTGTTCCTGCTCTGTGTTACTTTGCTACAGAAACATATTCTCTAAACTACCAAAGCTTTTCTGAAAGCCCAAAACTTCTCTGTTACAACCCATGGGAAGTTAGGATGATGCTTCCTACATGAATTACAATATTTCAGATTATTAGGGACACTTTTAATCCTCAGAACCCTTTCTCTCTGAGGAGATTCAGACTAGAAGTGTTCAACAGTTTTAAAGCTAGCAGTTTCATCTCCCAATACTGCAGATCCCTGATGCAAAGAATAGATGGAGAAGAGCCTGACTGACAGCTCACAGGTACTCACTCCAACCTGGCTGCTTTGTGATGGCTTGGGGACCATTTGCAGCTGGGACAAACGGTTAGGCTCTCTGGATAGACCAAGAGCAACAGGAACTGGACACTCCACATCAGACTGGTACCACAAGCAGTGGAGCTCCCTGCAGCTCCAGCACTGGTGATGCTGGACACAGTTCCCGGCTGAGAGCAGCAGTGTGGCCACCTCTGGAGCCACGGTCCCTCTGGCTTCCCCCACCCACATGGGCTGCCCCTTTCCTTACTTCAGCACCTCCTCTCGACACTGCTTCTGCGGGGCAAAGCAGGCAATGGCCCAGACTTTGATCTCAATGCCGTTGTAGAACTGCTTCCCTCGCATGTCCCACACGCCCTGGTTGGGAGTTGCAATGGCCCGGTTCTGCAAGGCAAACAGAGGGTCAGAGCGCGGCCGCAGCCTGCCCGGCCCCGCAGCCCCAGAGCCCTGCACGGGCAGGGGCTGTGCTCCCTGTCCCAGGGCTGAACCTGGAGCTGACTTCCTGGCAATGGGCAATCCACAGCCCCAGCTCCTCAGCAGTGACAGAAAATTCACCCGAGCTGCCCTATGCTGAGCACCCCTCTCTTCTTCATCTCATCACCAATGACTCTTGGCTACAACTTTCAGAACCAGTTATATTGCAAAAAACTCAAAAAACACGAAGCCAAGGTACTTTGATAAAGCGTTCCAGCTCTAACATGAAGGTAACACAACTTTTGCTCAGAAACAGTACTTCCAGGTGTTGACAGTATCTCCCTGAACAGCGCAGCCCAGCCCAGGCAGCCTCACTTACCCGGCCTCCATACTGCAGGATGGGAGCTGGCAGGACCCGCCCTGTCACCTCCGTCATATCATCCTTCACCTTGATCCCAAACTCCTGAATGTATGGATCCAGGTTGTAGCTGGCATTCTTCATCTGCAAAGGGAAGAAAAGGCCATGGGAGGGAGTAAGACCAACTGCTGCATCCCAGGCAGCTGCAGCTAGCCAGGTAATGTGGGCACCTGAAGCCATGTTCTCCACAGAGCTCCAGAGGGAGCAGCTCTGACAGGAAGGTGAGCAGATAAACACTGAGGCCCAAACCCTCTCCTACAAACTGACCCATGGGGACCTGATTTTGAAACACACTAACCAATGTAACTAACAGCACAGCCTGCTCCTGAAATTTAAGATTTCAACAGGAAGATTCAGACTGGTAAGAAACTTATGAAGAGTACCAGAAGGAATACCGAATGTGCCTGTCTTCAGAAGCCCAGATGTATATGTTTGGGGAACAACAGCCCCGTTAACCAGTGGCCAGGCACAGACAGAGTTCCTGTACTGCAGCCCCACCACACACAGTCCCACGTACATCCACAGCCAAGGGCATGTCTCTAATCTGTTTCCTATTTTTAGTTCCAGCACCCTTTGGGTCAGGTCCCATCAGTGCAAGAGCCTGAATTTGCTGCATGTGCATTTGCATGGTCTCTTTGAGCCAGGCTCCCCTGTGTCAGTGTCCATTGCATATACACAGGCACCTGTGCACAGGGATTCAGTGGGAAGAGGGAGATAAAACCCCACCATCAACCTCACCAACACCTTCTCAGGAGGTCACAGCTGTCTGCCACAGAGCAGCTGAGGAGCAGGACCATGGCAAAGTCCACCGTGGACAGGATGCCATAACCTGCCATTGGTTATTGTCCACCCCCCATGGGACTTCAGTCACATACCAGGCGACTGATCTCCTCCTGCCTGTCCGGGGCAGACCTGGCTGTTGCTTTTATCATGGTTGACGTTTGATTGTCTGTCAGCTTCTTGA
This sequence comes from Zosterops lateralis, assembly GCF_965231275.1. NCBI lineage: Eukaryota > Metazoa > Chordata > Aves > Passeriformes > Zosteropidae > Zosterops > Zosterops lateralis. The sequence continues at coordinate 3,178,146 of NC_139788.1, forward strand.
TACACCGCTGGCCTGCCACGATGTTACACACCTGCACAGGGAGGAGAGACAGCAGCCATGTGTTGGGGACAGGTAAGACATGAGGGGACCACAGCTGAGCACAGCCCCAAACCACAGGTGCCAACACTCACCTCCAAGGGAAGGTACGTGTGTTTTTGTTCCTGGCCAACCTGGAGACAGGGCAAGTGAGGGTATTTCAGCTGCAGGTTGTATTTCTGCTTGAAGTATTGAGCCACTGTGCACTCCACTGTCTGACCACTCTCCAGCTGCAGTGGGAACCTGGCAGAGGCAGGAAACGAGGGATGCACCTACTCAGAACAGACACTTCCACACCTCAGGCACTATGTACTGTGGCTGGGAAGAGGGAGCTGCCAGGCTCCCACCCTGAGCTGCCATACAACAAAATAAAAAGCACAGCGGTGGTATTTTCAGAAATGGAGTCAGGAATACTCTTACCCCAGTGTGGGGCTGAGGTCCCTAAATAAAGCTCTCCCTCACTAATCCAGTTAATCAGGGCAAATGTTTATTGCAGGACGTGCCACACATGCCATGGTTGGGCACAAAAATACAGCACACTGGCACTCAGGAGGGCTTCTGTGCCTGCTGTCTTCCCTGGGAGCTGAACTGAGCTCCAGGGAAAGACTAACTGGCCTCTCCAGGTACAGGACAGCAGTTGCAGGGTGGGCAGAGGGAGGCAGGAGGGGAACATTTCCCTTCAAAAACAAGGGAAAATAAAAAAAAATCAAACTTCCTTCTGCTGGGCTGAGGGGTGCCACAACACCCACAGCTGGAGCACAATACCCATCCTCAGCCAGCACCAGCTGCTCCCAGCTCCATAAAGAACTCCATGAAAATGCAGAATTGATCTGATATTCTGTAGAGAACCAAAATTACAGGAGAACCAGGCTGACTACATCAGCAAGGTGCCACATTCCTCCTGCACTCGCTGAGCCCCAAGGCTGTGACTCAAGGATGCTGGTGCACAGGAGACACTGAGGCGTGCTCAGGCCCAGCCTGCTCCCAGGCACACACAAAAAATTCCAAGGCAAACACTTGTGTTAGCCCCTGACAAAGTCTCTACTCTGGCAGTGACTATTTTAAGAATGAAGAAAACCAAACCCGGAGGTAAAAACTAGGACAATTCTTGGCATGTCAGCTCCCGCCCGCCGCCACACTCTGCCTGCCAGACACAGCATCCTCTGCACTCCCATCTCCCTGCATCCCACTCCACACATGGCACAGGGCTGCAGAGCCCCAGACACGTCTCCTTTTGCCATCAAAGACTGGAGCTTCCTGTTCAGCTCTCCCTAACGACACCAGCAGCTGTTAACAAGGAGAACAGTGTGAATTTTTCCAAGGGCATCTGCCCACCCGCCTTACGTCTGGTGGCTGGCTGGCCGTCGGGTAACGTTACACACACGGTATTTCCTCTTCATCTGCCCACAGTGGGTCACCTCCACCTTCAGACCTGATGTGAGACAGGGAGACACAGCACAGTCATGGTGAAGATGGGAGCAATTTCCCTTTGCCTAACTTCTCCAGGACACTGCCAACAGCTTCCTTAACTAATTTCCTGCTTGCAGATACCTCAACAATAGCAAGAGGGAGGCAGTGGTGCCCCAGAAGACATTTAAAATTTGCAACCCCTGTACCCCCACCTCACTGCAGGGGCTGGATGGGACACAAGCCACAGGCAGTGTCAGGGGACAGGTTCCAGAGCTCCCTGGGGGGCTGTACCTTTGATCTCCTTGGTGAAACGCACTCTCTGCGAGTCTGTCAGGGGCTTGGGCTGCTCGTCGATGTTCCGGATGTCCAGCACCTCGCACATGAACTCGATAACTGGCTGGGCTTTGTAGAAGGCAGTGGCTGACACTGTGGGACAGACACCATGATGTGTCTCTGCTCTCAAACAGCCTTCCCAAATAAATCCAGCCCTCCCACTGCAGCTCCCCAGCATGAGAAATAACGTCACCATCGATGTTGAGCATCATCTTCCACATGGCAGGCCGGACTGACTGGTGGAAACCAAACCAGACCTCCCTGCCCCCTCCCAGGGGGTGGTAGTAGCCTTCAGGGGGGGAGAAGAAGGAGCGGCCAACAGGAGTGTACCTGTGAACCAGGGCAAACCACGTCAGTGACACACACTGGGCCCACGGCAGCACTCCCAGAGCCCCCAGCTGGCACTCACCCTGCCAGCTGCATCGCCCCCTCTATTTCTTTTGCAGGAGCACCCAAGGACACGACTGGCACAGCTGCCCCGTCCAATGACTGTCAAGGCCAGTCCCAGGCACAGCAGCCTGCCAAGGGCAGCAGTCCCCTCCCCTCCCTGGCACAGCCCCATTATCCCTCAGCGCAGGTACCTCATGGAAGCCAGGTGCCTCATGGCAACATCCAGCGCCTGGACAGACTCCAGTGGGACAGGGATCTGCCCGCTGACCAGGGCCTCGTGCAGCATGCGCCAGCTCACGATGGCCATCCATTTGATAGAGACCTTAAATATCCTGTCCTTGCCTTCCCCCGGGATCGTCACCTCAAAGTCAACCTGGGTGCAGGAGGGAAGGGACAGTGACCACGGCATCCCTGCAGGGATGAGGTGGGGTCGTTTTCTGCTGGTCTTTCCAAGGCAGGAGGGAGGTCAGAGTGTCCACCCAGGGCTCGTTGCCCCCTCTTACCCTCTCATTCCCAATGGGTAAGGCCGTGACAGTGTAGATGTTCTTCTTCCCATCATAGACTGGTTTTCGGTCACCAAAGATCTGCGGTTTGAAGTGCTGCACCATGTACTCCACGACTTCCCTACACAGGCAAGATAGAGGGGCAGGAGGAGAGAAGAGAGAGGTTTGTTTTGTCACTTTCTTTACAGCCTAATACCTTCTGCAACCTGCCCAGTCCATCCCAGCCTCCGTCCCTGGGGCAACTGAGAGCAAAGGTGCGACCCCTGGGGCAGAAAGGCCCCTGGACAAGCAGCCACGTGCCTTGTGCCACAGCTCAGTACATTGGCTTTGGCAAAAGGAGTGTACATGGCACAGGGTGACTGTTGCTGAACACATGCAGCATCTGCTCGCTGGCCCTCGGGGCACAGAGCTCCCCAGGCTGTGAGGGCAGGAGGGGACAGGCAGCAAAGAGCACATCAAAAGGAAAAACAAAGAAAAAGTACATGATGGCCTGAGGTCTGGGCTTGCTATTTTTAAATCAGGGATTGTTGCCAAAATAGCACAGCTGCTTCAGAGCAGCAGGGACAGTGCTGAGGCTCCAGACCCCTGACGCTCCCAGGCCAGGAAGCAGCACTGCTGCACAAACATGGCTGGGGGGTCCAGCCACCTGTGGGCATCATGCAGTGCCATCACCTCTGCCACTGCTGTGACCTCTGCTATAACGGTCACCCTAACGGCTTCTACTGCAAAGACAGGGACAGGCACTTACAGAGCTTCCACCAGGAAACTGGAAGCAGGGAACAAGTGCCAAACCTCTAATACTTGCCTTACCTGTTGACTCTGCGGGGACATTTATCGGGTTTGATATCCACTTCATAATGATACACATCGATCTTGGGAATGTCCACTTCAAAGTAGTTGGCCAGGAGCTTTATGGGCTTCCCAACAGTTCCTATCCCAGGCCGACGCGGTGCTTGAAACACCTGCTGCAAGGGGGGCAGGTATGCGCCTGCAGCTGTGGGAGAGAGCACAGGTCAGGAGGGCTGCCAGGGACCCCATACTCAGACAGACAGACAGACAGATCTCATAGAGTCACAGCGCTCTCCATCACCGCATCCTGAACTGCAAAGTCTCCCACTACCCCTCCTCTTGGCAGGAGGTGGCAGAATTCAGAGCAGCACACCAGGAAGCAGCTTCCCTGGGCACCATCTGGAGAGCACTGGCGCCAGCCGAGCTGTTGAAGGGCAGTGCCAGGGCACGGCGGCCCCACCAACTCCCTTGGCACAGGCTCCAGCACTGCCACCTGCTATGGGAGAGCAGCATTGGCTCCATTGTCAAGGTGCCCCTTTCCAAAGGGATGCAATTCCCTGGATATTCTGTCAGCAGGGACACAGAGACACATGCATTTCCCCTCCATTCCCCAGCAAATTCCAACTCACTGCTGGAGGGAGGATGCCACAAGAAACAGGAAACACATTGTTCCATCTGCACTACACAATTGTTGGACTGCTGGGTTTTGAAAAAAAAAAAAAAAAAAAGAAAAAAACCAAATCCAAATCAATCCCAAATCCCTACTTGAAGCAGCATGGGGACCTGTAAAGAGGGAAATACCAGTTTTTCCACAATTCCCATTACACAGACTCACTTATAAAGTTTTGGAGTAGCAGGATGGCACCAGCACATGGCCACAGGACTGAGCTGCATTTCTAAACCAACAGCACCCTCAGACTCAAAGGTTTCTTAAAAGTACTGCCAAGGAGTTATTCCACCCCACTGCTCTCTGAGGTGAGCTCTGCCCTTCCTGCCCCATTCCCACTTTGCCCATCTTCACCCTCCCCAAGTTTGCACCTTCTATTTGTTCCTCACACACCGTGAGGTCCGAGCCAGCTGGGCCAGTGCAGGGACTGAGTGTGGGGGTACTCAGAGCGCTCCATCTGTGCGGCCAACTGTCCACGTCGGCCCACAGACAGCAACCCAGCTCCAATTCAAGCTCCTGAACACATGGTGCTTTTAGCACCCCTTTCTCCCATCTACTTTCTTTTTAAATCCAAATTTCCATTCCAGGCTAAAAATATCAGAAGCAGAAAAACAGTAGAGCAGCAAACTAAGCTTCAAATTTGCCTTTTACTTTTGCACCCAAACTTTGCAAGATTCTTCCTGGCCATGAAAGGCCACCAGCCCTGCAGGACATTGAGGGGATGGGAAAACTCTTCTGAGTGTCCAGGGACTGAACTGCAGAAGTTAATTCTCCAAAGCCAACCTCTGCTGCTCCTGCTTCTGCCCTGCAACAGGAGCTCAAGAGACCCAAAATCTTCTGGGAGCCCCAAGCCTGGGCTTACCTGGCCCCAGCACCTCCTCTGACAAGGCAGCACAGGACTTCGAGCAAGGTGGGGATCCTGGAGTCCACTGCAGGGCTCAAACCCTGCAGGCACCCACAGCTGCCCCAGGACAGGATGACTGCCAGCCGCCCCCAAAAAACATCTGTGCTGCACTTCGGAAGCAGCTCGTTTGAAGGAACTGATTTTCAGATGAGCTGCTCCCAGTGTAAGTCATGTCTCCACATGATTAACATTTCTTGGCAGTGGCCAGCTCCCTGGCTGAGAGCTGATGCATTTTTAAATTATGGCTCACAAGCAAAGAGGTATTTGCCAGTGCTGCTGGAGCCTTCAGTTCCTGAGTTTGAGTGAGGAACCATACCTCCCACCTGCAAGATCTGTTCAGGGGATAGCAGCTCTCTCTGCCTTTCCTGTAGCCACATCAAGGCCAGCACCCGCAGCTTCTCCTCCTCTGCATCATCTCACTCTGCAGACAATCCTGGCAGTCATGTGTGAACGGGACCACATGCAACTCCATGTGCCCATGGTAACTCCATGCAGCAGGAAACACAGGGCGGTGGCCACAGCTTGACAGCTGCTCAGTGGCCCTTGGGTGCCTAAGAGGAGCTGAAGCCAGTTAGGGGCTGGCAGGAGTTGCAGAGGTGTGACCAATTCACCCCACACTTGGCACTGTGTTGGTCACTCCAAAACTAAGGCTTTACCATGCAAACCCGTTTGCCAGAGGATCCTCAGATGCTTCACGAACATAACACTCCGCAATTAGGCTCATGAATCACAGGTGGAGGAAGGAGCCAGCCTCCAGCAACACAAAAGTTGGCTCAGAATTTTGAAGGAACACAGAAGATACAGCAAACACAGGGTAAGATAAATGAGCAGAGTGGCCAGAGGGAGCAGCATCTGATGGCACAGGAGATGCTCTGCAAAGACCAGGGCAGGACCATGACCAGCATCAAGGATGGGCAAGTTCACCCCTGGGCTGACTTGGAGAGTTATATTTTGGTGACCACAACACACAGTCCCTTAATGTGACCAGCCAAAGCAGCTGCCCAGGCAGCACTTCCAGCATGTGAACCAGGCTCTCACACAGCCTTGGCTGCTTCAGCCCAGGTGGGGGAGACCCCAAAACCCTTTAGTGAACATGCAGGCTTGGCTCATACTTTCACATGCCACATTCCTGCTCTGGAGCACTCACGGTCCCTCCACAACTTGCCTCAGTGAAAGCCACCCTTCAGACGATGCTGCCAGGGAATCCCGGACAGCCCCACTGTCATCCCCAGGCACCTCATGCCTGAGGTCGGCTCAAGGCAGCAGAAAAGGAGCCAGCAAGAAGAAGCCTCGTTAAAAAGCTACTCAGAGTGCATGGAAACAGGGGGTCTCCGGCATATAGGGGGGCTCCTGCACGGGGTGGGGGGCTTGGCTCCTGCATACCTCGACTCTCCATGGCGAAGCTGCACAGGCTCCCACTTTGTCATGTAAATGCGGGCGCCGGGGCCGGGGGCTGCAGGGTGAGTGTTGTTCCTGCAGCACAATGCGGCCAGTGAGCGGGATGAAATCCGCTGCCATTAGAAATTCCGCGGCCCGGGAGGAATCACAGACTTTCGCACACAAAGCCGTGCCCTGGGGACGCGCCGGCGGCGGAGCATCGACGGCCCTTGCACCGGGTACCGCGGGCAGAGATGGCGGCGAGGGCAAAGCCACCGAAGTGAAAGCAAGTTTGAGGTAATTAGCGCTGGAATACGCTTTGTTTCTGTTATTTATTGTAACAGCTGGGGAACACGACCCGCTGCCCAACAGCTGCCTGCGCCGGGCGAAGCCGCCGGTGGGACGGCATGAAATTACCATGTCATTGAAATCCTCTCCAGCGCCGCATTCAGCCGAGGGGCCGCGGGAACGGGGCCCAGACAAAAGGGAGTTTTATTGCGGCGGCGGCAGGTCCAGGCGGCCAGCCCCCTCTCCGCACACCCACCCGCCAAAATACAGCCGAGAATCGGAGAGATGCAGACGGGGCCGCGGCACAACAAATGCCACCGGACACGCAGCGTGGTCCATCCTCACCCTGAGACATCTCCCATCTTAAACAACCCCAGAACCCCAACTGGGAAGTGAAATCGCTGTCGGGGAGCAAAGCAAGGGACAGCACCAGTGGGAAAGGCAGCTACTGGGGAGGGTGAGCAATTGGCATTCCCGATCTCCAGGCTTGACACCTTCAAAACCGAGCTTCAAGCAGCGACCAACACATTCCAAGGAGCCCAGACTTCAAAACGCCTCATCTCAGCTCTGCCAACCCAGACATCGCTGCCTGTTCCTTCCCGAGTGACCTGAGCACTGCTGGGGTCATGCAGCTGTGGGTGCTTTTCGGTTTCACATCAAACTGAGTTTCAGCAGGTGATGCACACATGGCTCAGAAGCTCCGTCTGCAGCCATCAGAGCTCAGCATTAAACCTGTCTGTGCACCAGAGCCCGGCTGCTGAGGGCAAGGCTGAGTTGCCCAAGCTCTGCTCCTGCCCTGCACTGGGGTGGCTGCTTGCAAAAAATGAACCAAAACGGGCTCTAAACTGTTTTATCACAGGACTGACATCTGAAAGCTGCTGAGTTCTTTGTATTCTCACACTAAACACCGCAAAGGACACTGCTGTGCTTCCCACCTGGAAATCACGGGTGACATCCTGAAGTGCAAGCTATAAACCTGCCTGGCTGAATGGGTGTCCCTGCACCCTGGGACGTGCAGTCTCACAGGTTAAGCCGGGCAGGAGCGTGAAGCTGTGGGTGCTGTGATAGAGCCCAAGGAACAGCAGCAAGAGCAGTGCCAACTCCATCAGACCTGCATGCAGGGACTGTACTCCAGCTGCTCTGGCTCTGGGGAGCAGCGTGGTGATGCCGGTGGTGTGGTGATGCCAGTGGTGTGGTGATGCCAGCGGTGTGGTGATGCCAGTGGTGTGGTGATGCCGGTGGTGTGGTGATGCCAGCGGTGTGGTGATGCCAGTGGTGTGGTGATGCCAGTGGTGTGGTGATGCCGGCAGTGTGGTGATGCCAGTGGTGTGGTGATGCTGGCAGTGTGGACACAGCTCAATCATGAGCTGACCCGTGAGGATTCCTGCTAAGCTGGCCTCAGCTGTCCAGCAGCTCTCTTTTGCATCCCTCTGATGGGGTTTGAGAAGCACGGGCACAGCAAATGCCAGCACCTCTGCTGAGCACACCGGGTGGCACATCCAGGCTGTGTGACTCTGCACAGTGACCCTGAGTCCCCACTAACAGCGCCTGAGCTGGGCAGAGGCTGAACACCCCCTGCCCAGCCCCACAAGGTCTCCTGCTGCTCCTGCACTGCCCAGGCAGCAGCCAGGGACATGCAGAGCCAGGAGCTGCAGACAAAGGCGGCCCCCAGTGCCGGAGGGACAGGACAAAAGCGACGCCTGCTCCTCTCCATGTCCCACCGCGGCCCCGCAGTGCCACCGGCTCCTGGAGCGGAGGCTGAACCCGCCCGAGGCTCTGCTGGATCACCCTGCCCAAGGAGCAGCTTCCCTGCCTGATTTGGCTTCCTCCTCGCGTCTGCCATCTTAATAACTTGTCTGTGTTTTGTTCTTCCCAGGGTTTAGGGAGAGGCTGCAAAGAGTGTTTAGAGATAAACCATCCATGCTGTGTCTCCAGGCAAGGTGCTTCTCCTGGCTTTGTTTCTCGGTCTAATCCTGTCCCAGAACCAGGCATACGCAATTTCGTGTTTCCTGAAGATAAAGGGCCCCAACAGACGGAGCAGCTTTGGGGTTTTTGCAAGGTTCAGCACAGGAAGACAACGGTTGAGATTAACAGCCTTTAGGAAGTTTGCAAGGGATAAAGAAAACTAAAAATTGTGGGAAAATAAGTTTAGTTTTTAAAACCACTGCATGCGTGTGCTTCCCTGAGTTCTGCCTGTGGGTCAGATGTCCTGGGTTTTCCTGCTGCCTTTCCAGGCATCTCCATGTTGGGCACATCCAGGCACACGCCAGTTTCTGCTTTATTGCCCTGATAAGCCACAGCATCATCAGAGCTCGCATGAGAGGCTCAGCCCATACTCAGGGTCTGGCACAAGCAAAGCAGTGCCACAGCAGGGCAGGATTCACAGCAGCTCTGACGACACGGAGTTCCTGAGTTCCCTGCCCAAGGGGTGAACCTGGGTGGGAGCAGATATCCCCCAGACAAATCTGAGGACAGAAGAGGAAACTCCCAAGGGTGCAGCAGCAGAGCCCTGCTCCCCGTGCAGCCCTCACAGGCCCAGAGACTGAAATCCAAACCTGTCCACCGAGTGCATCCCCACCCCAACATGAGATTCTTCTAAAGCACCTTAAGGTCATCATTTCAGGCCGGTGTAGGAGGGTGCCCGGCAGCGTTATCTGCATGGCCCTGAGGCAGCAGCGCTGCTATCGCCCCAAGGCGCCGGCAAAGCCGCCAAATCACGGCTTCCAGAGGCCATAAATCAGCCCAAACACAAAGCACCAGCAGCCAGAAGGTAGCGCAGACACAGGGAGATTTCTGTGCCACACTTAAAGTAAATATTGTAAGGAAGGACTGAAGTTTACAAACACTCAGCAGGTTTATGTCAAAATCTCACCAGGCTGATGTGTTACGGCGGGTGGCAAACACACCAGCACAAGCGAGGTGGCAGAGCAGTGACTGCCGACCCCACTGCCCTGTCCCTCGGAAGGGCAGCATCTCCCCATCCCCATCACCCCGCCCCTCATCAGGTCAGTGACCCGCGTCTACATCACCCCATCCCTTCCTTCTGCCTTATTTTAGGCACCAAAATCCTTCCGGCAACTCAGCAGCGCAAGTTGGCGATGCTCAGGCCAGGCACAGGAGCAAGCGGCCGCTGATGCCACGGCCCCTATAGGGCACAGCTCTCCAAACCCCCAGGGGAGCTGCCCGGCACGAAGGGCACTGCCAGCTGCTCCCGGGCGTGCGGAGGTTGGGGACAGGGGGTACAGGGTGGCTCCGGAGCTCGGGCCCGCGGGGCCAGGCTGAGCCCCGGCTCCGCGCATGTCCTGGCACGGGCAGAGGAGACGCTTCGTGCTGTCACGGCACACGGCGCCGCCGGCCCCACGCCAGCTCCAGCCTGAACTCGGGCAACGCGGAGCTGGAGGATGGAGGGGGAGCAGGGGGATGAAACGGGAGCTGGGGGGAATAAAATGGCAGCTGGGGCGGGGTGGGGGGGTGGAATGGCAGCCGGGGGGACGGATGGGAGTGGGAGGTAGGGGAAACAGAATGGGAGCTGGGGGAAAGGATGGGGAGCTGGGGGATGATGATGATGCTGCTTTGTGCAGAACAAGCCCCTTGAGCAGGGCTCGCCCCGCGCTGTGGGGACCTACGGCTGGACGTGACCCCGGCACTGTGCCCCCTCCTGCGAGGTTTCTGCGGGAGCCTCCATCGCCCCTTCCCCTGCTGCTCTGGGGGCACCCGGGGGTCGCGCCTGCCCCGCGGCCCCGCAGGTTCCCCGCACACCCGGTGCTCACACCTCGGCGCCTCCGACACCCCCCGAGCCCCGGCATCGCCCCCGCACATCCCGCGCCGCCGCCACATCCATCGCCACCCGCCGCGGTGTCCTCCCTCCGCACATCCCTCCACCGCGCTCCCCCGCCCCGATCCCCACCCGGTAAAGGCCCGCTGTGCCCTCACCGCACACCCGCCCCCCGTTCCACCGGCCTCATCCCTTTCGCTCCTCATCGCCCTCTCGGCGCTCCCCGGCGCGCAGCGCTCCGACCCCCCCACCGCAATCCCCGCCGGCGCTACCTGCTCCCGAAGGTCCCGCTTCCATCCCATCCACGCGGGCGCCGCTCGGAGCCGGGGGCCGGGGCAGGGCCGTGCCGGGGGCCGGGGCCGGGCAGGGCCGGGGCCGGTGCCGCAGCCGCCTCACGCCCCTCGCGCCGCGCGCACGCGCCGCCGCCGCCCGGCCCCGCGCGCAACAAAGGCGGCGCCCGCCGGCCCCGCCGCCATCTTGGGGCCCGGGGGAACCGGGATGTGCCCTCAGGACAGCGGCGGGGACCCAGCCCGGGCCTCGCTGCACGGTGCTGCCCGCCCGCTGCGCCGTTGTCACAGTTGGGGGTTTTTTGTTGGTTGGTTTTTTGGGTTTTGTTTTTTTTTTTTTTTGTGTGTGTTTTTTTGGATTTGTTTTTGTTTTTACTCATTTTGTGCTGCCGGGCCGAGGAGGAAGCTCCAGTTGCTGTATCGGTCGCTGTACAGTCATTCCTGAAATGCCCCTAGTCTTGCCAGGCAGAAATTCCCCATGGCCCTGCTCCATCTAAATGCCCCCTGGTCCTGCTCCATCTAAATCCACAGAACCAGGCAGAGCATCCCTTCTCCATCCCGTTCCCCACCTCCTCCCCGACCTTTCCTTCCCGGGCAGTGCAAATCCCGACCCTGGGCCTTGACTTTGTCACCAGCATCATCAACCCCAGGAGCACCGTTCCCACAACCAGCCCAGGTGTGTGTTCTGCCCGGGCCATTCCAGAAAAAGGTGGAAAAGCCACAGGAATTCAGGCTGTCAAGGCATTCTCACCTTGTGCTGTTCTCCACAAAGGAAGAGCAGCGGCTCCTGCTGTCCCCAGGGAGTGGCTGGAGCAGAACTGTCCTGGGTTGTTGTGTAGGATGTATTTATTCTATCACCATCTTCATGAACTGTTAAACCAAGTGGGGTAGTATTTTAGTGTTCCCAGGCCCCTCCTTTGGGCTCTTCTGCTCATGGCCCATCAATGCCTTGCCCAGGACTCACAGGGAACTCCCTCCAGGAGCTCTCTCTGTTTAATGGGCCATCAAGGAGCCACTGCACGACTCCTCATCCCATTGGGAGATGCTCCCAATGCCCAGGAGGAGGAGCCAAGCATTCCCACCTGGAGAGAATCTGGGATTTGGGACAGGACAAGCAGCCCTGAGCCACTGGATTCCCAGAGGAGCAGAGCTCCCAGACCTTTCTGTGGGATCACTGCTTCAGGAAGAGCCCCTCACCTGGACTGCTCCCACCACCCTGCTCAGGCTGTGTTCTGACTCTGTCAGTGCTCCTTTGTGTTATTGCATTTATTTTATTTTTATCTTTTTACCTTTCTTCTTATTAAATTATATTTCTGACGTGGAGCCTCTCACTCGTTTTGCTTTCAAACCACAACAAGAACCCAGCTGGGATTTTGGAGTCAGAGCTGCACGGAGAGCAAGGCCATGGCACAGAGTCCCCTCCATCACTCAGTCCTGGGTTCCTGAGGTTTGGTCCCAAGAGGTCTTTACATCATGTTTGGATGACACCAGGGATGAGCAAACCTTGAGGGTTGAGCTCCTTAGGTTTCCCTGAGGCTGAGCAATCTCAGTGCCAAAGCCTCAGGATGTGCCCTGCAAACAGAACTGACACCTAAACAGGGCTGCAGGAGGTGACAGGCATTTCAGACAATCCTGTCCTGGTTTCAGTCACAGCTCCCACACTCTGGCCTCCTCCAAAAGCTTTTCCTGTCCTTCCTGCAGTATTTATAGTGCAGGGTAGCTGTCTGAGGAGACAAACCCTCACCTCACATAGAGAAGATGAAGGAGCCAACAGCCCTTATTGCATCTCTCTGATACAGAATCCCCTCTCCGGGCAGGTACAGTCCATGAACACCAAATTTTCTCTGTAATTCCCCAAATATTATAAAAATGGGCCCATTCTGAACCCTGCCCCTGGGGTTTGAAATTTCAGCTTCTTTTAGGATCCTGGGAGATGTCACCCATACATATTTCTTTAACTTGCTAACTCTTAATGCAACTGAAATAGCTATATTGTGGTAATGAGTTCCACAGGTGACACGTTGTGTACAAGTTTTAATTAAAAGTTAAATAATTTAAGACATTTGTTTACAGGCAACAGTATTGGTTGCTCACTCTGTACATTGCATTTATTGGACAGCAATAAGGAAAAACAGAACATTTGGCACGAGAATGCCAGGTTTTTTTATTATTATTATTATTATTTTTGGACACATGAACACAAAATATCCCTGCAGGCTAAAAAAAAAATAAAATACATTGCAATTGTACACGACCAGCATCTTATCTCGACACGGGGCTGTGAGCCCCAGGACAGTTTAGAAAGTACCTCGTATTGCTAGAGACATACATCCAGTCCAAAGTTAATAAAATACCATTTGAAACATTACAAGTCTAACAATATAGAAACCAAAAAATTACATCAGAAGTCAAACTGAACAAATGCAAACATTTTTACATTGAAGTTGCAGCCTCTAGACATAGAAATATGAAAATGTCAATAGCAAGGTCTAAGAAAAATCTGTAAGTGATATTTAGTGCAAGATCTTTCCTCCAGTGCACAGGGAAAGAGCCTCGCAGTGGATCAGGATCAGGATGGATCCAATGCCCTCTTGGCCCTGCCTTCTGAAAATGAAAGCAGGGTCACTCCCTCGCTATTGAGCAAGAAAACTCCTACAGCACATCCACAAAGGGGTCGGGGGTGTCAGACGCCAGCTCTGAACCAGGGCCCTTCCCCAGCCGAGGGGCCGAGCGAGGGTGGACACGGGACATCCCGTGCACCGACCTCTGCGCCCTTGGGATGGAGCTCTGGGCAACCCACAGCAATACAGGAGCCAGGCTGGTGCAGACAGGCTAACCAGGGATTGCCAGAGCTTGTTCAGAACCCAGCAGGGACAAAGCAAGCAGAACTGGGTGGAAAATGGGATTTCTGCCCCCTCCCCCCCTTTTTTTTAATATATTTTTTAAATATATATATCAACCACCCCCTTCCCCAACTCTTTGAACTTTGCTACATTTAAAATCTTTCACACCACAGAGCTAAACAGTGGCCAACAGGCTTTATTTATAAAAAAACCCCAAAAAACAAAAAAAAAACCACCCTAAAACTACAGCTACAGAATGCACATCTTCCCATTGATTGACACATGCAGAACAAGTCACTCAGGCCCACAGGGCTCACCCAGGTCCTCAAGTCCTCTCTAGACTTGGGCTCAGACCTGCCTAGGGCAGCACTGCTGCAACTTGGATCCTGAACTTCAGTGCTTTTCCCCCAAAACTCCAGCCCTGTGCCCGGGGTGGGCTCACACCAGCCCTGCCCAGGTGCTGGCCCAGGGCTCACCAGGGGCAGATGCTCCACCTGGTCTGAGGTCAAATATCCAGTCACAGGCAAACCAAGGAGAGGCTCTCCCTTCCCTCAGTCTCAACCAGGAGTGCTTGGCACTGGACAACTAATTGGTGATAAAGTTCATTTTTTTATGCACCCTTGTTAAACCAGCCCCATTCCTAGTGCACAAACTCAAATCAGGGATCTTGGATCCTACCACCTCCAACAGGTGCTCAGGTGCTTTTCAAGGTGCCAAAGTTCTCCGTGTGTGTTGGATCAGTCAAGAGTTCACTCTAAAAAGGGGTTTTGTGTCTTCTCCCTGAACGAGTACTGAGAAAAGCAGCGGTCAGTCTCCCACCCACATGTCCTGATTTTATTACACAAGTGAGGTATTCTTTAAAAAAAAAGTTAAAAAACTTAAAAGAATCTTTTTGTTTTTTCAATCTAAACCTGTCCTGGCACGTGCCAGGAGCAGGGTTCACTTCAGTCCCATTTTCAACAGAAATGAAAAGAGGTTAAACTTAATTTATGAGACGTACTACTGGCAAGGAGGTTATAAAACTGTTTGAAGATGTTCAGTGTACTCTGGTACAACTGAAAACAACAGCATTTAGAAATGTAAACTTTCATTTATTTACAAGCTTAAAGACTGAAGGAAACAGCATTTCCTATTGCTGAAATTTGGAGGGGGCTGGTTCCTAAGCTTTGGGACAGCAGACAACTTAGCAGCAAACCCCACACGAATATCAGAGACCACAGTGCAATCCTTGGGCTTCTCAAACTCCTCCTCAGTTTAGGAATAAGCTTTAACCTGCACTAACTCAGGTATACAGTAAGGAATCTAGTCTTAAATTACTACGTTCATGGATTACAGGAATACCAGGGAAACCAGATCCCTGTTCTGGATTACAGGTTGCAGCTGAAAAAAAAGCCAAGCAGATTAAAACCCCTAATTTCTAGGCTGGGACAGAATCAGCATTTGAGACTCACACGGTTCAACATGCTGTAAATGCAGTTGTGTGGGCAACCCAGATTCCCAGGAAAAAAAAAAAACAACAGTTCAAAATGCTGGTACAAGTCCTCAGGTTGCCTGTCACACAATACATTTCAACTGCACACGTTGGCCTTTCCTACATGGAACACCCAGTTTCCAAGCTTATAAAAAATGTTGTAGACAGGACACCAACAGTGAATATAAAACAGTTAAAAATAATTCTTAAAAAAAGCATGGAAATGCGTCTTTTCTAATTTGTTTCAGAAACTGCCAAATTGTGTGTTCAGAAAACGACACGAGAATGTTGGTTAAACTCATGCACAATCCTCAGCTAGAAAATTACACTGTTTGGGGGGGCTTAAAAAACAAAGATTTATTGCCAAAGTTAAACCTTCTATGAGAAAAAAGTTTTAAAATCACTTAGATTTATCAAACCACACAGCAGCATAAAGTGGGCACTTTTGTAAAAGTTTGCAAAATACCTAAAAGCTAATTTTTTTTTTTTTTCGTTTTATCATTTTTAGAGGGGGGAAATGATGGTTCAGTACTTGTTACGATACCATGGCAGTATTATTTATAACCATTATCATTAAAATCTACTGACAGGCATCACTATTGGTTATATTACACATTCACAGAACAAGAACCACCTATTAACTCGCAGTATAGTGCAATTGCTTTGCAGCCCAAGTCTGCAGAGATTAAAAAGATAATTAGTAAAACTGACAAAAAACTGCAATACCTGTGAAAGTTATGTTTGTTAAAAGGCATTTACAGTAGTGAAGTCTAAAATCTCCATTAAAAAATCTATGGCCCCACACGACAGAAGGATTACAGCGAGCTGGATAAAACATTTTGCCATCACATCATACTCACGAAGCAGGGCACGGAGACAGAGCAGCAGTCACCGTCAGCTCATGGGATGAGGAGAACTGAAAAACCACAGCTAGCAAAAGATTTGATAGAAACCTTTCGTGCCAAAGTCCTTGAAAAATTTCAGGATGATCGGCCTTTGCGCTTTGAGGTAAAAATTCAGTCCAATGCATCAGAAAAGACAAGTCTATGGATTTCTAGTACAGAAAACAATGAAACAAATGGCTCAATTGTGTTGGTGCATCAGACGTTGCAGTGAAGAACAGATTCAGTGCGACTGTCCGGAGCTGCTGGTAGTGGGCAGTCCGAAATCCCCCGACCCTGGATAGAGCAGGAGGCTTCCAAACAAACACTTCAGGACTGCATGGGTTGTCGTTTTGCCTCATCTTCCCAGGTGCTCTCAAGCGAAATACATGGTGTGCTGGGTGTCATGGTGGATCTGCACGGCCTTGGCCAGCGCCTGTGGGTCGCGGCCGTTGCTCTGCCCCGACACGTGGCTGCCCTCAGCGCTGTGAGCAGACACACACCCGTGAGCAACTGGGACAAGCAGCACAGCTCAGCTTCACTACCTGCTTACCAGCATGGCGAGGCCATTCCTTACCTGTCGTGATCCTTGTCCACGAGGTGGTACCTGGCCCGGAAGGCCACCAGCCTGGCATAGTAGGCGGGCGCGGGGATGGAGACGGAGCGGGTGCAGCGCACGTACGTGTGGCACAGCTGGTAGGTCAGCAGCTGCAGCTCGTCTGCTGTGAAGCAGTTGTCATCCCACAACACCTGGTAGTGGGAGGGCCGGCTGGTTCCCTGCAGAGAACAGGTGAGCAGTCAGCTGGAGAGCAACAGCAAGGACAGAGGTGGTACCTGCAGGCTGCACCTTCCAGCAGGCATAGAGGAGTCAGTGCCAAGCAGGCACTGACACTCTGAGTCTGCCAAGTGACAAACAGGAGTGACATTTCCCATGGGGACAACTACAAGGATTTAGTCGCACAGCCTGAGCACAGCAGAGCTGACATTACCTGAATTCCTGCATGGCTACAGAGGTAAAAGTCAAATTCAGAGGGATGTGTGATGGTGCTGTCCACAGTAGTGCCTGCTGGTACGTTGCCACTTTTACCCACCTAGTGAGAAAAGTTTATTATTAGTCCATGGGCTTTTTTGGAAGTGACCCCAAAATGCTTTCAGAGGCAGGCACTATTGAAAGCTGCTGGAGAATTTACTGCTCAAAAAGGTGAAAAAATATTAAGGTCGTTTACACAGGAGGAATGAAAATGTTCTCTGTGAATTCATTTTTAGAAACTTCACCAAATCCAGCTGGTGTGTCATCAGAAGAAAATAAAACCCTTGCCAGCACCATTAAAACTGCAGAGTGGGATAAAGCCTACACAAGTAATTCAGGATCTGAAAATGCAGGTTCCTGAGATAAATTTATTTCGTATCCTTGTTTGCTCTCACACCGCAGAGATCTGGGTTTTTAAGCAAACCTCAGATCAAGTGCTTCCCTATAGAAGACTCCTCAGCTGGCCTGTGGATTTGTGCTACTGGCACATCTTAGATGCACCTGGAGACAGAACAGGGAACAGAGTGAACAGCCAGGTCAGCTCATCATCAGGAATCCTGGACTATAAAAATGTATCCAGGATACATCTCCAGGTACACAAATACTGGGATACTGAGCACACCTATTCCAAAAGGGGGAACAAGCTGTTCCATCTGATGTAGAGCAATAAAAAAGGGAAGAACTGGTTATTTTGGTAGAAAAAGCCTGTTACCACCCAGTACTGCTGCTGCTTTACAGTTTTAGTGGGCAAGACAGATCCCACCCCACTGAATCAAACAATCCCATTTTCCTGTGCCATCACCTCCCCCTCATGGAGTCAGTACTTGCCCTTTCAGTTTTGTCAGCACAGAAGAGCCGGGTGTGATGCCTTTTCTGCACAACAATGTAGGTTATTCCAGGTCTATAATCTTCTTCCAAACTAATGCAGGCCTTCCGAATGGCGATCAGCTCTGGCCATGCTACCTACAAGCAGAAGATTTAACTATTACGTGATGAATTCAGTAGGTATTTGATTATTTTTTTTTACACCTGTGTACAAATGCCACATTGTAAGGGAACATGATCAGACTGGTAAATGTACATTGTGCTTGCCCAGGACAAGTCAAGAAAATTTAATTTTTCCAATAACAAATATAAAAAATCTCCAGGCAGCAACTGACAGAATGAGAGGACATAGTCTTAAGCTGTGCCAAGGGAAATATTGATTGTATATTAGGAAAAAGTTTTTTACAGAAAGGGTGATAAAATATTGGAATGGTCTGCCTGGGGAGGTGGTGGAGTCGCCATCTCTGGATGTGTTTTAAGAAAGACTGGATGTGGCACTTGGTGCCATGGTTTAGTTGAGGTGTTGGGGCTGGGTTAGACTTGATGACCTTGGAGGTCTCTTCCAATTTAGGGATTCTGTGATAATCCACAGAATAAATTAAATTTTTTCCCCAAAATATATATATTTTTAATAAATATGAACAAAATTATATATTTTTTTCAAAGGCAAATCCCTTACAATCCACATAACTACATATCAACCCCTCTCCACGAGCAACAAAGAAACTATCAGACAACACCTGCTTCATCTGTCCTTCTGACACTCCCCCTCTGTAGTAAATGATCCTCGTGGGCTTGAAACGGGTGGATTTGTAGAACTGGATCAAGAGCTCCCGCACCATGTTGGTCAGGTCCTGGATGACCTCCTGGCTGTAGAGCAGCTCCTGGGAGGTCTCCTGGCGCGAGGTCTGCACGCGCACCGTGGCGCAGTAGCGGCTGGGGTGCCCGTCCATGCTGCCCACCACGGCGGCGATGGACGGCTTCTTCCCGTCCCCGGCCGGAGGGTGAGTCACGTCTGCGCCCAGAAAGATCACCGGCTGCTGGAACACCGAGGGCCTGTGTGGTAACGTTAAGGTTTGTTGGTTAGAATCCCAGAATTCCAGAATGATTTGGGAAAGACCTTAAAGCCCAGCCAGTTCCACTCCCTGCCGTGGGCAAGGACAGCTTCCACTATCCCGTGGTGCTCCAAGCCCCGTCCAATCTGGTCTTCAACACTACTCAGGGATGAGGCAGCCACAGCCTCTCAGGCCAACCTGTGCCAGGGCCTCACCAGCCTTACAGGGAACAATTTCTTCCTAATCTCAAATCTAGATGTACTCTCTTTCAGTTTAAAGCCATTACTAGAGTCCCTCTCTGGCCTCCTTATCAGCCCCTTCAGATGCTGGAAGGTGCTGTGCAGTTTTCACACAACCTTCTCTTCTCCAGGCTAAATAAACCCAAATTCCTCACCCTGACTTGAGTGGAGAGGTGGCCTCTTACCAACTCATAATAATAAATAAGAACAGCAAAAAGAAAGAGGGCCAGGAACAAAAATAAATGACAGCTGAGGAACATGCAAGCAATGCACTGAATAGAACTAAAACCTGTGAGTCTCTAAGGCCAAAATTCTCTGCCTCCAGCACTTACAGTCCAGAAAGAACAGAAAGTGACAAGGACAGGATCAAAGGCAGACTAAGTTACAAACATTGATTCCAAGTCACTCCTCCTCGCTCCTTCTCTTTCAATTTGGATGCAAACACAGGATGCTTTTAGAGGTTGCAAGAGGAAAAGGTACACTGAATGAATCCAAAGGCAGGAAAGTAACAGGAAAAAAACCTTGGTGAGTTTGGTAGCTCTGACTGCTGGATGGCTCTGACTCCCCTTGGCTCAGGGCTTACTGGGAACACTCCAAATGCAGACATATCCTCCACTGTCCACTCCAGACTATGGGAATTTCTAAAGCATGTTTTATTTTGAAAAGCATTTTAGCAAATACAACAGAACAACACCATTCTCCTTGACAATGCAGACATTACAAAGAGCTTTTGATTGAATCTCACCTTTGATGAGGTACCAGCACATTGTTGATTCCTCCGAGCTTGGCGTTGATCTTCAGACACAGGTTGGACAGTGTTTGTGGTGAGGTTTTGACCACGTTCTTTACCTGAACACACTGTGTGGCCATGCCTAGAAGAGTATCTCCGACCCGCTTGACTTCAGCTGTGACAGAAAATAAGGAAGTGGTTCCTGCTTGCTCTTAACTTTTTTTTCAAATGTTACTGTAATTCAGATCCTTGAAACTTCACTGACAAAAGTTCAGTTTGCTGTTTGGTAATACACAACTTCTCCAACCAGGCCTGACAAACCAGCTCCAAAACACCCTTTTAAAGAGAACCCATTGCCTCCTTCCTGCCACCCACTTGCAGTACAACTCCTGGTCACTTTACAGCCCCTTCTCCATACCATACACAGGCGTCTTGCCAGGCAGGATCACCACGATGAGCTGCAGGCCAACATAAGTCAGCTTTAAGTGTTTGAACATGGGCTCCACGCTGTCTGCACCCTGGGCATACTTGCAGAAGCAGGGCTGGCCCTGGATCGGCATCCCGGCGTCCTTGGAGATCTTGCGCAGCTGGTCTGTGAAACTCCTGAAATAGAAGTGGATTTGTTCTGGCCTTTCCACTATGGTTCACTCATCAGTTTTATCAACCAGATCTATGCTGTTTCTGCTATTTCACAGCACTACAGTAATTATTTTTTAGCAATTCTATCCCCATCAGGAACTCACTAATACGACTCTAATCCTCTGAGGAAGGTTATCAGCTTCTGTGATTTTACAAGCCTTACGGAAACAGACTTTTGAGATGAAGATCCTGAGGCAAACTCCCAAACTAATACTGATGGTCTGGTATATTTTTACTTATCCACCCAATTTATCTGAGCATTATTGCAGCCATGATTTTTACCAATCAGTGGTTCACAGAACCTCTTTCTTTAGGATTCTGTAGAGTAATTTGAAGGGCAGTGGAAAATCAATTTGTACCACACATCACCTTTCAGAAACATAAGAAAAATACACCTTGAAATAGAATCCTGAATAAATAGGAAAATACTTACTTTAGCAAGTCTTCCCTGCATTGTTTTTGAGGAGCAAAACAGGCAACAGCCCAAACTTTAATCTCAATTCCAGCATAGAACTGTTTCCCTCTCATGTCCCACACGCCTTGGTTTGGTGTGGCCACAGTCTTGTTCTAGGTAAAAACCAAAGGCAAATTAGAAATCAAGTGCTGCTCCAGTTTGACCGTAGCCCACCAGAGGAAGCCTGATGAGAAGATACACAAAACACCTCATGAATTTCAATAACCTCAGGATAAGGAGTTTTACAAGCCATGGAAACTCACCCTGCCTCCATACTGCAGCATTGGGGCTGGCAGAACTCTGCCTGTCAGTTCTGTCATTTCATTATGGACAACAATTCCAAACTCCTTCAGATATGGATCAGGCCCACCAACCATACTGTTACTCTTCACCTGGGGACAAGACAAGTACTGATGTCACTACACTAAAGCTTCAGGTGATTCTGCCCTCTTTGTCATTAACAGCCTTTCTGTTTAAAACTATTTCTTTCAACCAAGACAGATTTTTTAATTCCTCTCTTGGTCATGCTGCTCAACATCACCTGCTCCAATGCTCAGGAAAAGCCATGAGAAGTGACACACACAAACTGTGCAGCTGGAAAAATACTCACCAGTCTGCTGATCTCCTCCTGCCTGTCTGGGGCAGACCTGGCTGTTGCTTTTATCATGGTCGAGGTCTGATTGTCTGTCAGCTTCTTGATGCACCTCTGGCCAGCCACGATGTTACACACCTGCACAGGAGCAGGAAGAGGTGCTGTGACACTGTTTAACAGAGGACACCCCACAGTGCAGGACTCCGATCCTTACCTCCAGTGGTAGGTATGTGTGTTTCTGCTCCTGTCCCACTTGGAGACAGGGCAGGTGAGGGTATTTCAGCTGCAGACTGTACTTCTGCTTAAAATACTGAGCTACTGTGCACTCCATGGCCTGCCCATTCTCCAGCTGCAGAGGGAACCTAGAAATTACATTTATTCTGGTTAGATTTAGTCAGATTTTTTTAAAGGAAAAAATGGTATGAAAAATCTACTCCAGACCACCTTTAGCAAATCTCTATTTTCCTTAGTTATTCTCTTCTTTATGAGAAGATTTTAGACTGTATACTGAATTTCTTGTATTTTAGCTATTTTAAAAATAGGAGCTTTTGATAACTGTATTTAAAAGCCAGGATATAGCTCAGTTTTCCTGGGTAGAAGGAAATAAAACAGTAGTCAAAACCCACACTATTCCTCTACTCCACTAAGACTAAACATTCCTGTAAAGCCACATAGCTCGTCCACTCCAGAATCAACTATTCCTGCATAAACAATATACCAAATATATTCCAGATATATTTAATAGGTTGAAGATTTTAAGAACTTATTTTAAGTGCTTGATACATACGTCTGGTGACTGGCTGGTCGCCGGGTAACGTTGCAAACTCGATATTTTCTCTTCATCTGGCCACAGTGGGTAACCTCTACTTTTAGCCCTGAAAACGCAATAGAGAATAAATTCAGGGACAGGAAGAGGATGAAGGCAAAAAGGAACAGCCTAGTTCTCTATATGCCTTGCAGATTTTCATTACAACATAGTATGAGCAAGTTTCAGTATTGCAGAGGTTTTTACCTCTGATTTCTTTGGTAAACTTGACACGCTGGGAGTCTGTCAGAGGTTTGCTTTGTTCACTGATGTTCTGGATGTCCAAGACCTCGCACATGAACTCAATGATAGGCTGGGCACGATAGAAAGCAGTCGCTGACACTAAGATAAAAAGACAGGACAATTAACTGGGAGGCACAAAGAACTCTGTTACATGAGTGAGACAGAATCTCTTACACACCATCGATGTTGAGCATCATGTTCCACATGGCAGGACGGACCGACTGGTGGAAGCCAAACCAGACCTCCCTGCCCCCTCCCAAGGGGTGGTAATAACCTTCAGGAGGGGAGAAAAAGGAGCGACCCACAGGGGTGTACCTGCCAAAAAAAAAAAAAAAAAAAAAGAGAAAAAAAAAAAGAAAAAAGAAAATTAATATTCTGGTCATTTTTTTCTGATGTACTTTTTACATTCGCACCTATGGTGTTTAAAACACATTTCTACAGCATGTTATAATGGTCAGAGCTGACTTGTGGCAAACACACAAAGCCTTTTCTGACAGTGCAGCTGGAAAGGGTACAGCAAATTCCTGTTAGAAACATGACCAGCAGACACAAGGCCTTAGTTCAGATCACATTTCCCTATTCTAGTGCAAATTTGTAAGGCAGGTGTTGAATTACATGGCTGTATCCCTCATCCCTTCTACCACAGGAGTGTAATGGGCAGCAAGCAGCAGCAAGGAATAACAAGCACAAAGGTTAAGATGGATAGAAGACACATCCAGTCAGGAAGGCCCCACAAGTACCCACCTCATGGAGGGAAGGTGCCGTGTGATTACATCCAGTGCCTGTACAGAATCCTCAGGAACTTCATTCAAGTGCCCTGCCAGAGCTTCCAGCAGCATCTGAAGGCTGACAACTGACACCCACTGAATGGAAACCTTAAATGTCTGGTCCTTCCCCTCTCCTGGAAGTGTAACCTCCATATCCACCTGCCAAGGGCACAAGAAAATTAAGCACAAGCTTTCGTTATGGGCTGCAGACAGATATAGCACTCAGCAATGGTACAGTTCTCTCCCAGGTGTCCTTTGAATCTGTATTTTTGATTATTAGTTTGTGTAATGACCTTAAAATATTACAATTGGTTCCCTCGGGACTTTGAAAGTTTGTCATTTATTCATCTGAGGAACTGCACTGAAGCATCTTTAAATGTAAATTTTAAGCAGTAATTAGTATGGTGACATCAAAGCTCTAGGAAAACGGTGAGTCATTTTTTTAAGTCAGCCAATTAATAACTAGATGTTTTGTGAACCAAATGGGAAGGCAAGAAAACCTTTTGGTCAAAAAGGAGACTTGCTGGGAATCACAAATCTCAGAGTTCTGGCACAGCACTTGGGATGATTCTCACATCCCACAGCCCAGAGGGTAACTGTGAACTCATCCTGGACATCCCCCAAGGCACAGCAATGACCAGATCCCTTGGGAGATCAGTAGATGGGGTGAAGTTTTGTTTAGAGCTGGGGTCCACATGCAAGGCAGGAACAGCTGATCTGGTTGTTCCTATGGAACAGAAGGACACATCTCCATAGCACAACCAAACCCAACCAGAGTCATCATCAGCTACAAGGACTTCATCATTCAGCAACAGAATGAGGGTCAGAGCACGGAAAAGGGAAGTTCCCAACAGGGTGAAAGAAAAATAGTCTCCTTGCAGCTATAAGAGCACAATGTAGTTCTCATATCTCATGATATTCTGTAGCTGAAGAACTGGGAGTCAGAGACACAAACTTCAGTAAAACACCAGTGACCTCCTGGGGACCCAGACTGGTCACATCTGTCATTTCCAAGACTACACCAACAGGTGTGACAGCATTTCAGGTTTATGTCAATCAAGGAACACTTTTCAAATGACACTGTAACAGTTTTCCTGTGGAAACTTAAAGCAACACTTACTCTGTCCCTGCCAATGGGTAAGGGGTGTGCCGTGTACATGTTCCGCTTCCCATCGTACCCGGGCTGCCGATCCCCAAATATCTGCATCTTGAAGTGCCTCACCATCGTATCCACCACCTCCCTAGGCAGTGATTCATTGAGTTAAGTGGAAGAACAGAAAATTTAGTAATGGGCTTACACAATTTAAAATTATTTTCTTCGCATTTTCTTAAAGGAGCAGGATATTAAAACAATAATGCAGAAAAGCACCCCCAGGTCACACCAAAGCTGTGAATGTCACCTCCAGGTTAAGACACCAAAGTAGCACACAGAGGTGTCTGCACAGGTATCTGTGCTGTCAGCAGAGCTACAGCCAAAACAAGCAGAAGAACCTGGAGAGATTCCTCTCTCCATACACAGGAGCAGACACAAGCACCTGCCTTGGGGTGGGTGGGAGTGTTCTGTGGATTGATCCACATGTGGACTCCAAAATCTACAAGCTGAAATGCCTCCCCTCAGCTGCTGTTACACGTTTGTGTAACAGACTGTGGAACAATTACCAGGGACATTGACTTGTAGACTGTAAAATAAAACCAGCTGGAGGTCAATGCTCAGTACATTTCCCAGAGCCTTCCAGATTACAGGCCAGTTGCAAGAATATTACAGTTCACTGAAAAGCAACTGCTGACCACAGTACAAACACAAGCAGATGGAGAATTCCCAGGATGCACAGCCTCCTTACATTCAGGTATATACACTTAATTTAAATCAGTAAACCTTTATTAAGTAACTCCTACCTGTTGACTCTCCGGGGGCGTTTCTCTGGTTTGATATCTACATCATAGTGATAAACATCAATCTTGGGGATCTGAACCTGGAAGTGGTTGGCCAGGAGCCGGATGGGTTTCCCAACAGTGCCCAGGCCTGGGCGACGGGGCGGCTGGAAAAGGCTTGTCGGGGGCCCTGGGAAAGTCAAATAAATATGTATGAGATGTGATGGCTCACTCCATGCACCCCTCAGGTGTGCTATGGGTGACTTTTTGACAGGGCAGGAAGAAGTCTTAAGCTCTCTGAGGTTGCAAACAGAGGTGTTCAAAGCAGCTCAGCCTCCCAGCTGCTCAGAACTTCAAGGTAAAAAATGTGTTCCCTAAAGCATGTATAGGTAAGTGCCATAAATTATTTTTATAATTTTAGTGGCATTTACTCATGACCGTGGTTAAGAACTTCAGAGTCCTGAGAGGGAATGCAACCATACAGATACTATGTATTTTCATGTAATGCAAAGATAAGTACATCTCTACCTCCATTTCTAAAAGAAACCAACAGCCACAAAAACCACATTGTGTCACTATTTTCATTACAGGCTTATAAAGTTCAGATGTCAATGATAAAATTTAAAACTCCAGTGTAAAGACAGGAGTGAGGAAAGGTTTTGGCTTTCCTCTAAGTAGAATAAGGGAGAAAGCATTAGACAGGTACGGACTCCTATAGACATGGAAAAGATATTTTATTGGGACAAAAGAAGAGCTTCAGGAACAGATCTAAGGAGGAAATTATTAGAGGCCTGGAAGCATTACTCACATGCAAGCTAGTCACTAGGGAAGCCTTTAGTTACCCTCCTCAAAGTGTTAAGATCTGAGATACCATGTTAACGAGATTAAACTGACTATTTTTTAAATCGATCAGAGCCTCCGCTGACACTGCACATAAAGCAAATGACATTGGTATATTTTCATGGGTTTGTCTATATCTGAGCAGGGCTCAGTGTGATCAAAGTGTCTTCCCTCTGTTGTAGAGTAGCAAAGGAGAGGGCCAGCAGTCTCACTAGAATGTAATAATAAACCTATCATAAAACTTAGGGCAAATTTAGCATTATAGCTTGACAACATCCATGTAAATCAAAATCTCAGAGTTTGTGCCAGGAGAGAGGAGAGGTAGGTGACTCCTATTTGGGTACACTTCAGGATGCAGCAATAAACTTTAACACAACCACAAACTAAACTCAGGACCAAATCCCAGGAGATTCCACACTGGATTTAAAAGCCATCCATTGGCTACTGCACTACCAAATAAAATTACCAACATGAAGACACCAGCTCTGGAACATTTTTTAGCAGAAGGAACACAGAGCATGCAAGCAGCTGAAGCCCATGCCAAAGCTGCAGTGGCAGGAGACTGTTGGGGACAGCCACCTCACAGGACACGTTCCTGGCCTGATGGATCGTGCTCTGTCATGGTCAGAGCAGTTGTGGGGTACAGTTAGTGTTTTAAAAAACTACAGCTGCCTTGACAAGCATGAATCATTGAGGGCAATCAAAGTTTGCTGTGCTTATTTGGATACGAGAGATGATCCATTAATCCCATGCTAATTAGTCTGAAGGAAGTGCAGGCACTGACCTCCTGCAAGAGATTAAATGACAACTATATTTACCCATTTTCCTCCCTTGGTATTGACAAGTTCTGCACACACGCACAGCAACGCTGCCCTCTGTTCTGACCAAAGGAGATAAACTTACATTTCCTCCTTCCTAAAGTTATTTCTCAAAGGATTCTAGAGAATCAGCTAAAAATTGTTTTCCCATTTGAAGCCTGGCTGCCCTGCCATCACAGGATTTTTATCTGATCAGTCTAGGATTGTACGTGCTGTTATATTTTAATTTCCCTTACCCCACAACCATTATGTACTAAGCATCTCAACCGAATTGTTTCAGACAGGAAGCAGTTTTCAAAACTGAAAGAGGATCTGCTTCTCCAGCTGGAACTCAGGGAGGCCAGGATCCATCACACACATACAGCAGGCTCTGAGTCAGCCCTCACTACCTCAAACTCTGGATTCTTCTGGAATTGCACCTTTGTGTCAATAAATGTTTCCTATCGCACCAAAATTAACATCACTTCGCTTGTACCGATGGTTTGAATGGGAACTTGACAGCTCAGGTGTACAGGCCACTGACGGCTAGAAACACATCCCGCAGGCATTTGAGGAGAGAATAATCATGGAATAAAAAAACACAAGCAGCAAAGCACCACACGCAAAAAAACCCCACTAATATTTAAGCGAACTTTGTTAAAGAAATAAACAGCCGTACGCATTTTCAGACACTATCATCTTAAACTCTCAGCAATGGCTCAATGTCAAATATAAAACTTATCAGGGCACAGGTTGCAGGGCGCGCATCGCTGTGACACTCCAGCCCTGCCTGTCCCCGTCCCCTCGCTGGCGCTGGCGCTGTCCCAGCCTGGTCCCGTTCACCCGGGGAGGGCGAGGCGCTTCCCCCGGCAGTCCCGGGGCCGTGAGGGCACCCGCAACCCCCGCGCAAAGTTTGGCGACCCGCCGCGGCTCCTCCGGGCCGGGAGCGGGCCCGGTGCTGCCGGGGAGCCCCGCCGGGCCCGCGGCCTCCCTCCCTCCCCCGCTGTCACGGCCCGGCAGGCCGCGGCCCCGCGCCCCCCCCGCGGCTCTCACCGGGTCCCAGCGCCTCCATGGCGGCGGTGGCGGCCTCGCTGCTCTCGCCGCCGGCCCCGCCGCCCGCCCCGGGCCCCGCCGCCGGCCCCGCCGCCGCCGCGTAGCGCTTGATCTCGGGAATATTGGCGGCGGGCTGGGGGTCCGGCGCGGACACGGGGGCGGCGGGGCGGGAGGCGGCGGCGGCGGCCGAAGAGGAGGATGAGGATGAGGAGGAGGAGGAGGCAGCGGGGGCGCGGCGGGGAGCGCTCCCCGCGTTCCGCTTCCCCGAGCGGCGGCGCGAACAATCCCCGCGCTGCGCCCCCGCCGAGCCCGCGCGCGCCCTCGCCGCCGCCAGCACGCGCCCGAGCGCGCTCCCGGGACGGGGGATGAGGAGGAGGAGGAGGAGGAGGGAGAGGAGGAAAAGGAGGAGGAGAAGGGAGGGAGGGAGGAAGAGGCCGCTCGGCGCTGCCCGGCCCCGCCGGCTCGCGCACGCGCGCCGCTCCCCCCCCCACCCCGCCCGCGGGAGCGCGCACGCCGCCCGCGCGACCCCGCGGCCGCAACAGGTGACGGGTCTGAATCACAGAACCCCAGAACTACAGAATAGTGAGGGCTTGAGGGGACCCCTGGAGACCATCCAGTCCAACCCCCCGCCAAGGCAGGGTCACCGGAGCAGTGACAGGAACGCGTCCAGGTGGGTTTGGAATGTCTCCGCACAGGGAGACTCCACGCCCTCCTGGACACCTGTTCCAGTGCTCGGCCACCCTCAACATAAAGAAGTTCTGCCTCATGTTAAGGTGAATTACTGTGGTTTTGGTTATGGCCATTGCTCCTCATCCTGTTGCTGGGCACTAGTGAAAAGATCCTTTTCAGTGGTGCCCAGCAACAGGGTGAGGAGGAGCAATGGCCATAAACTAGAGCACTTCCTCAGCATAAGTGTTAAAAATGGGCAGGAGACAATGTTTTCTCCTTAAAATGCCTTTATTAATCAGCTCTCAAAGGATGAACTTTGCATGAGCGTGGCCGAGCAGTGGAACAGGATGCCTGAGAAGAGGTGAGAGCTGCTGCCCCTCGGACACCAGGAAGGAGGGAAATGTCTGCACTTCTGTTCTGTCCCAAAACCCGACACCTGTCTGCAGGTTTAATAATTAACCCAGAACTCCAGCACACTCCATGATAGCTCCCTGATGGTGCCTGCCTGCCCACAGTGCTGCTGCTCCAGCTTCACCAGCCCTCCACTGCTCCCCAAAACCAGGGAAATCTCCCTGCTCAATTAATGACACCCTCAATTACTCCCCAGTACCAGCTGAACATCCTCAGTGGGGTTTAAAACACCTGACAAAACAAGATCTGTACAAGTCAAGTGAGCCACAGCATTGAAGGGCTGTGACCACCAGCCCAGAGATGCTCTGTGGACACAGAATGGCTGATGATCCTTGAGGGCTGGAGATCCATGAGTCCATGAATCATGGGCATCACCCAGGAGCTGCCCGGGAAGCATCAGCAGTGGGAACCCGCTGTGTTCCACTGACCATTCAGCTCCTGGGGTGAACCTTGTCATGGCTGTGTGCTCTTATCCTCACAGACAATAAATTTCTCCTCTCTTAAAGAGACAACACTTCCAGCCACGTGCCATTAAATAAAGGCCCTAGGGACATTTTGCCTTTTTAAGCAGTTTATGTTATTTTAGAGAGTTGCTCCCTTGTGCACCCACTGGGTTCTGTTTAACCAGCAGCTCTCTGCTGACTCGCCAGAAAATCAGAAGTCAAAACATTTTATAAATAATAAATGCTAAGTCCACTTTATTTGCCTTTTTATAACCTGTGGGGCTGATATTTTCCAAGTTGAAACATCAAAACCTATTTTAAAATTGAATTATATCTGGGATTCTCATATTCTCATTCTCTCGAAATTCCCTGACAGCAGCTGATGAACACCTGAGGAAAAACCAGTTTTACCAGACCAGTAACAAACTCCACAGTGTCTGGCAACGTTTCAATGCTATTATTCAGCATATCTATGTATAAAAAACACGTATGTAGTGTTACAAAAATAGCACTTTAAAAAGAACTCCCACCCAATATACAATTTCTCTCTCTCTCAAGAAATCTGCAACACAAAGGCTGTAAGATGTTGAGTGTGATAACTAAAGCCTTTACTCACTGCATTATAGATTCAATTAACTTGATAAATATTACAGACATATTGAGAAATCCCAACTGCCACAGCAGTCAGAACCCTATTTCTCTGTTAACCCACCCTTATATTGAAAACAGCCACATTTCCAGGGGCAAGACTGGATTTGAGAATGACAGATCAGAGTTGTGATAGGATTAGTTCTGAGAATTTCCTTCTAAACACTTCACCTGCTACAAGTTGAGAAAGGAGTATGTTGTTTAGTAAAAACCAGATTCCTAAACTAGCTTTTATAATATAAATGTCTTAATATGGAGCTTGATCCAGTGCTAAAAGTCTGTGTTACCTTTAGAACCTCCTTAATGGCAAACATTTTACCTGTTCCATGGCTGCCTGTGTGTGCCAGGTATGAGTAACAACCCAGGATCAGGAATCACCTAATAAGGCCAATCTTTTTGCCACCTTTTCCTGATTCTGACTCTCGTCCTGATGCAGCAATGAAAGCACAGCCCTGAGGAGGTGTGTTTGTGCAGAGCCAGCATCTGTCCCCCTGTTACTAAACACTGATTATTAAATTAATTAGTGTAGCTCCTGCAGCAGCTAGGAGAAAGCAGAGAAAGCAGAACCGTGGTGTTTGTGTTGGGGTTTCATGGACATTTGCTTTTCTCACTTCCTCTGTTCTCAGGCTTGTTGGCTCCATGGGAACTGTCATGGTAGATCACTCCATCTGCTTCTTGTCCCTGACAAAACCATAGCTGGGAGGAAACACCCCAAAAACTGACTAAATACACCAAAACCACTTTTTTTTTTTTTTTTTCTTTTTTTCTTTTTTTTTTTTTTTTTCCCTGGGCTTGCCTTCAGTGATAGCGGATTCCCACTGGGTGACTTGGAAAGTCAAGAACTTGTACTTGACTGTAGCAGTATATTCTACACAGTAACTGTAATGATGAAAAAAATGCCAAATACCCCCAGTTGTAGATCAGAACAGGGTCCCTGACACTCACCCCAGCTCAGGGCTCTCCCTCCAGCTACTTGCAAAAGAACTACAGAACTAAACATAGCAAAAATGGATAAAGTAGAATATTTTCCTACTTGGAGTGACTCTGCACTAGAATATCCCTGTATGGGCCATTCACCTTCCAGATGGACTCAACGATCCTTGTGGGTCGCTTCCAACTTAGAATATTCTGTGAAATCTGTGAAGTATGACATGATTTGCATCTTTTGAGTAGTTCTTCATTGACTTAGGTGTCTTCAGTAAATTTTTCTGGCTTCAGAAGACTTTCTTTTCTTCCCTTAAGGAACGTTAAGCAGCAAGGTTAAGTAAAGAAGTCATTAAACTACATAATGAGACTTGATGACTTACCAGAGGTAAGACTTAAATCCTCTGTATGTAGAGGGAATATTCAGAAATTCAAGGGAGAAATTGAAAGAAGTTGAAATAATTTCCCCAAAAGGTTGGAGCCTTCACTCATCTAACATGAGTGGGATTGGCTCAGAGTATGCCTGTACAGCAGCCAATGGAAAATGCGTGTATTTTATTCTGTAAATAGGACACTGCTGACAGTAAGAGCTTTGTGTATCTAATATCCATGAGCTCCACTCGTGTGCTCTCACCACACGGTCACCCGGAGACATGACATGTAGCATATCCCTGAAGATCAAAACGAAACACGGGATCTGTTTAACCCATGGAACCAACATGAAATGTTTTGGCAGCAGAGCCCCATCCCCACAATGTCGATTTACATACAGACCTTTAAATCCCTGGGCCCTTCACGGCCCCTCCCAGCCCCTCACTTCTCCTCACGGCCTCCTCTTGGTCCCTCACAAACTCTCTTGGTCCTTCACAACCACTCTTGTGTCCTCATGACTCCTCTCAGTCCCCCACGTCTCCTGTCTGTTGGGAAAGATGGGACAGGAAAAGTTTACAAATATGATTGCCTGACAAGAAATACTGGAGATGTAAAACCTGTGAATGAAATAGAAATGAAGGGCAGCTTTGAGATGTGATCATGGCAGGCAGGAAGACGGGGATGAGCTGGAGATGGGTGGAAGGACAGAAAACAAAAAGACCCAAGGGTGCAGCCCCTCTCCACCCTGCCAAGGCATCAGGGAAAAAGTAGGTAAGAAAAGTAGTCTTTAGAGTTTAGAATACAGGATGATGTGGTGATAGAGCAGTTCTCATAGGCTGCGTGCAAAGTCTGTAGGTTTTGTATCTTGTGCCAGTTGGTCACTGTAAATTAGAATATTCAACACAAAAGGAGATATAATGGATTGTAATAAGGTCCTCGCTCCTCTCTTACCACTCTTACAGCTCTGACCACTCTCACCACTGCACTCTTACCTGTCCTAGCTCCCATAGCTCCCTTACCTCCCTTACCCCTCCTTTCTCCCTCACCTCACACCCTCTCTCCCTCTCCCTCTCTCTTTGAAGCATCTCTTCAGCCCAGGCTGGTGGCTAAAGGCAAAGCCCTTTTTACCCACGACCCTTGCAATTAAAGTTTCTAGAATATCTCCGGTCAGCAGAGTTCCTTCTCCCTGCCGTCCATGGATGATCCTACACCTGTCGTCCCCTCATGTCCCCTCACGGTCCCGCCTCAGCCGGGGCGCCGGGAGCCCCCCCACCGCCAGGCGGCGCAATAGTGAGCGCGGGCGGCCTGAGAGCGGGAGCCGCGATTGGTCCACAGAAAGGGGCGGGGCCCCGCGGATCCCCGCCCAACAAGGCGGCCGGGGGCGGGGCTCACGGCGCTGTTCTGGGCAGTCATTGGATGATCGCGGGGCGGGGCGGGGCCAGGGCAGCGCGCGAAGGCTCGAAGCGGTCCCCGGGCGGCGGGAGCGCGGGCGGGCTATGGCGGCGGTACCGGTAACAACGGAGGGCCCCGTTGAGGTGAGTCCTGCCGCTCCCCTCCTTTCGACATGGTCGGCTCGCTGCTGACGGCAGAGGCAGCTTGCAGCTGCCTGCGGCCTTGCGGCTCCTCGGGCTGTGGCGAGGTGGAAGGCCCGGGAGGGACAGCGAGGGAGGTGGCGATTCCAGTAACCATTCTGGTACAGTGCCTTTTTGGGTAGCAGTGCCTGTGGCGATGCCAGTAGCCATCAGCCACCCCTGCCCGCCGTCCTTGATCGCGGGCCGTCCCGCGCCGTCACCGGGCTCGCCCCTCCTGTCAGACTACAGGTCCCAGCATGCCCCTGTCCGCCCTGCCGGCCGCGGGGCACGCTGGGAAGGCCGCACTCAGCCGGTCTCCGCGGACGCGGTGCATGCCGGGAGGCCTGCTGGGCCCGCCGTGACGGGTCTAAGAATAAATAAATAAATAAATAATAAAATAATGAGTTAAGGTCGTTCATTTTGAATGCAATCACATCAGGCAATGTCAATTGTGCTGTTCATGTGCAAACTCGTACATATACTACCCTATATGTGAATAGTAGTTTGTATTGATAAATATGGTAAATTTCAACAACAACAATAATAATAAATATTAATAAATGTGTAAATATCAACATTAATAGTTAGAATATAAGGAGAACGCATGTGGATTTCATTGTATGTGAGGGCTTAGCCAAGGTTTTGGAATGAATTTGGATACCAGCAGTCAGGACTCCATAAATAATATTTACCCCATTAAGAAAAATCATATTTTGCTTTGTAGCTTCCACTGGCGGATTTGAACTCAGACTTGCAGAAACCCCTGGACAGTGACTCTGACAGCGGCCAGGGCAGCTGCGAGACAGCCTCCCCAGGTCCCCTTGGCAAGAGCACCGTGTCCTTTGAGGAAAGAGGTCTGTAACACTTCCATGAATTGTTTTTCTCCAGCACGACATTTTTTGTTTCATAAATACCTTTTAGAAAGTTGTCACTGCTTAACCTATAAGAATCCAAACTCTTGTTGTTGCTCAGAATATGGGCAGGCATCTTTAAACCTCTGAAGAGTGTTTTTTGAGCTACAGAAAGAAAAAAAACTGAATGGGATGTGTCTTAATTACTTATTCACTTTTTTCCCTGTTTTGTTTAATCTATTTAGTGTAATTTTTATTACTATGTCAAGGCAAGACACTACAGTGAAAGGTTTTCAGCTTTCCCTTTATTTTAAAGGTTAAAAACCTTTCACATCAATTTGGGTTAATTAAATGCTGTTCTCTGGGGAGAAATGAATTTTGAAAAGTCAAGCTCAAGCTCATTTGCTGTAGATGGTGACATATGTCAGGTTTAACCAATATAAATTTGGCTGTTTGTTAATTAACTTGTAGCACCTTCCTTTTTTATTTTCACATTTTTTGCCAGACTCAGAGGAAGAAATTTTTGTGCGTAAAAAAGCAAAAAACCATAAGGTGCTTCAGGACAGTGAGAGCGAGGAGGGGGAGGATGGAGGCTCATCTGTGCAGGGAGACAAGGAAAATGGGGAGGAAAAGGAGAACATTCCTGTTGAAAAGAACAAGAAATCCCATCGGGTCCGCCCAACTCTGCTGGACAGTGAGGACAGTGACACTGGAGACCAGTTGCAGAGTGAAAACCTTGAAACAGGCAAGATGTCTGGCTTGCCTGAGGGTGAGCTAGAAGAGGAGAGACCTCTAAAATCTGCGAAAAAGTACAGAAAACATAAACATAAGCATGGCGTGGAAGAGGAGCCAGCAAAAGAAGCTGTAGCAAAATCCAGAAGGAGGAAGCAGAAGGAGAAAATAATGGAGTCCATTAAACAGCTGAGAAAAGAAAAGAAGCCTGTGGCAGAGGTGGGTATTTTGGCAGAATACCTCAGATAATTTCTCAACTAAGTTCAGTTTGTTATTGCTTGTGGTTATTCTGTTCCAAAGCTTCAGTGTTGTGTCCACATTCCTGCATCAGGTTTGGGATCCACAGGGATCCATGGAATACCATGCAAATCTAACCTGCAAAGTCTACAGATTCATTTCAATTAAATTACATTAAATTTTCAGTTTAAGGAAGAACAAAACCTAACCCTTGATGATTTAATGCCATTTTAAGTTAATGTCAAAGAACCAAAGGGACCTTCTGAAAGGAATCACATGGATATTTTATTCTTCTGGAAGCAGGTGGATGGTGGTGAGAGGTTTCCCTTCAATGACAGTGGATGTCTTCTGGATGACAAGGACCTCTTTGATAATGGCTTGGAAGAGGAGAATGATCAACCTCTTGAGGATGAGGAGTCCCTAGAATCCATACGGGCAGCTGTGAAAAACAAACTAAAAAAACACAAGGTATCAGTTGACTGATACAAAATTATTGTAAATGTACTCTCTATGAAACTGATAGAGAATAGGTTTAGATTAGATATTGGATAGAAATTGTTCCCTGTGAGGGTGGGCAGGCCCTGGCACAGGGTGCCCAGAGAAGCTGTGGCTGCCCCTGGATCCCTGGAAGTGTCCAAGGCCAGGCTGGATGGGGCTTGGAGCACCCTGGGACAGTAGAAGGTGTCCCTGCCCATGGCAGAGGGTGGAATGGGATGAGCTTTAAGGTCTTTTGCAACCCAAATCATTCCATGATTACTGAATTTAGTGTGAATTTGTACCTGACCAGGTTCTAAAACTCTCTTTGACCATGGTGGAGTCGTACTGCTGTGGCAGAAGAGAGGAGAGCCTTCTGGCTTCTTATTTTTAGAGATGTAGGAATGTTGTCCTGGCAAATTAAAAAGATACTGCTGGAGTAGGAGCTTTGGAATCTGCCCTTGTGTGGGGTTTGTGCTGGTTTATGAGTACACTTGCTGGCTTTGCTGACCAGTGGTAGTTCTGTACAGTTATTTGTGATGTGTTTGTTGTTGATAGTGCCAATGTATCAATAGAAATTGTTTAATTTCTTCTTCTCCACAGAATAAAGAGCGTTTTCCTGATGATGAAGGCTACAAACATGTATTTGATGAAGAGAATGAGGAGCCTGTATTAAAGGAGCCAAAAAGGAAGGTGAAGTCTTCATCTTTTTAAAGCTCTGTATTGTTGTTTGTTGTGACTAAAATGGTTTTGTATGCACAATGTGGGTGGGTTTTTTTGTTTATTTTTTAAACTGGATGCTTTATTCTGACTCCTTTCTGTTTGCAAGGGAAAAATAAGCTATTTAAGAAGTAGACAAAGAGCCCCATGTTTTGTTTCCTGCCTTCAGAAGCCTTTCTTTTCTCCCCTTAAGGAGCGGAAAGCAGCAAGGTTAAGTAAGGAAGCCATTAAACAACTACACAGTGAGACCCAACGACTTATTAGAGGTAAAACTTAAATTCTTTATATGTAAAGCGGTATAAACTGTTCAGAAATTCAGAGGATAAATTGAAAGAATTTACCCAGAAGGTTAGAACCTTCTTTGACCTAACATGACTTATTGAGGGTTGAAGGGTGCAAGACGTTTTTTATTGAAGGACCTGTTAAAGATATTTTTGTAACTAATAAAAATAAAGATGCTTGTTATCAAATTAAGGGCTCAGATGATGTTTTAAATCTTTTCTCACCATCTTTCTCTGGCAGAATCATCCGTGTCTCTCCCATATCATGTGCCTGAGGCCAAAAGTGTTCATGAGTTCTTCAAGCGCAGACCTCGACCAGCATGTCAAGGAAATGCCATGGCCCTGCTGAAGTAAGGACTTAAACCTTCCTCATCTAATTTTTTAATAAACTTTAAGCACCTCTAGCTTTTCTTTTGAGGGTAACCAGACTTTCTTAGGCTCTTTTAAATCTATAAAAGTAGGAAATTAGGAGAATGGAATTGCTAAAATTAGGCAATGCTGCTCTCCTGACAGAGTCATACTATTGAAGTGATCAGGGCCAGGAGTAACTAATATGAAAGAACTTGCTGATGCAGAGTTAGTTTAATGGGATTTAGGCTCAACCTCAATATTTTACTTGGACTGTTTCTTCTCTGAGTGATGTGTAGTAAAATATTGAAGCTACAGTAGTCACAAAATCCCTCAGGAATTTCATACTGTGAGACTGTAACCAGTACAGAGCTTTTACACTTCCTTAAGTTCTCATGATTAAGTTTTCCAGATTTCTGTCCTTCACCTCTTCCTACACATTAATGACAATAATTGGGAAATAGTTTCTTCCTCTCAGTTTGTCCTCAGCTTTATCTCCCTTTCACACTAACCATGTTTCTTTCTGCCTTTGTTAGGTCCTCTAAATACCAGCTGCCCCTAAATGAAGAACCTGCAGCCACTGGGAACTTGAGCAAGGATTGCAAAGATGGGCCAGTGGAAGGTGATCAATCAGCAGCTGCTGAACCAGAAATTAACATGGGCAGAGATGTTGGTGCTTCTGTGACTGAGCCTCTTGCTGCTGAAGGGAAGAACTTGCCAGAGGACTGTGCTGAGCAGCCCAGGCAGGACAAGGAGGATTCTCCTGCAGTTACAGGGACTGTAACTGATGATAACACACAAGAACAGCAGATCTCCAACTGCCTGAGCACTGACTGTGATGAGCCAAAGGAGAGTGAAATTCCTCCAGCACCTGGAGATGCCCTCGTGGAAAGAGGAGAAACAGCACCAAATGTACAAGGTGAAACAAGCAGTCAGCAAGTGGGGCCTGGACTGGTGGCACAGCCTGAAAAAGTGAGGAAATCCAAGCTGGATAAACTCCGTGAGCTGGGAATAGACCTGTCCATCCAGCCAAGAATCTGCTCTGACAATGATTCCTTCATAAACCTTGATGAAGCTGATTCAAATAAAGGTATCACTTGTGTTGTAGCCCTTAGCAGTGTTGATCTGAGCTTGGCTGGAAATTTCAGAAATATTTAGGTGATAGAACAGTCAGGGATATTCACTTACTAGTGTGGATTCTTTAAGACATGTTAACAGAAATGTAGAATTGCCTGGTGCTTGGGAGGCTGGGCTGGAAGTGAATTGAGGTCTTGTGGACAAATGGCAGTTAATGGTAAGATAATTTAATACTGGCTAATATCAATTAAATACAAGCTACACCAAAAATATTTTGTGGTGGTGTATTATTAGTCGAATAGAATGGTTTTGCAAATATTTTAGTATTCAAGATTTAGCTCTTAAACTTAGCTTTAAACTAAACTTTGGGGGCAAAAAAAAAGCTCAAGACGTACTCTTACTACAACTTTTAACAATCAATGCTTTTACATGCTATCACATTGATTTAATTAATATGTATTTAAAGAACTAGAAGCCCTGAAAGCACGTTTCTTGAAGCACACTCTCCAGACATCGAAATCCAAAGCAGAACGGGCCATAAACATGAACATTATCCGTAAGGAAACGACATCTGATGGGAAAGAGGAGCTGAGAGCAGACGTGGTGCCAGCAGTTTTGGCTGCAGAGAGCCTGGAGGAAACAGTCCACACAAAGCCAGGTTGGTGGGGAAGAAGAAGAGACAAGGATTGAATTGGAAAGCAGATTTTTTTCCTCTCATGCTCTGTTTCCCAATGCTGCCCTACAAAGTACAGGAGAAGGGATCTTCATCTGTAAGATGATTGTGTATGTTCCCCCTAATGGATAGCCCTGTTTTAATAAAAAAACTTCTTGGTAGACGACTTAAATAGCACTGGCCCATGTGGAACAGCCTCAGTCAGATCTTTCTGACTGGTTCCTTAGATTTTTCATGCTTCCATGAAATGCTGTGTCTGCTCCATCCCTGGAAGTGTCCAAGCCCAGGTTGGACGGGGCTTGGAGCAACCTGGTCTAGTGGAGGGTGTCCCTGCCCATGACAGTGGTGGAACTGGGTAAACTTTAAGGTCTGTTTCAACCCAGATTGTTCCCTGAATCTTTTCCTGTGCAGGTGAAAAGCTCCAGGCCCTGAAGGCCAAGCTGCAGGAGGCCATGAAGCTCCGCAGGACCGAGGAGCGCCAGAAGCGCCAAGCGCTGTTTAAGCTGGACAATGAGGAAATGCTGGAGGAAGAGGAGGAGGAAGAGGAAGAGATGACAGATGAGTCTGAGGAGGAGGAAGAAGAAGAAGGAGAAGAAGAAGGTGATCACGAGGTCTGTATACAACATTTTTCCATAACCTCATCAGCTTCTTCCTCTCCTCAATGGAATGGGACTTTTGTACACGACTAATTGGAGAATTTCTAAGAATTCTTCCTAGAAGCTAAAAAACTGCTATAGTTGGCATATACAGGGTTTGGATTGTCTAACCTTGGATTCATGTGTATTTTCTTTGTCTAAACACTATTAAAACCAAATAGAAATGTTTAAAAGATTTTGATGTCCCTTCCTCTTTTTATAAATCCTTGGCTCATTGCTGGCTGGGCAATGTGCCTCACCTGGGGTAGGGTTTGCCATGACAATAATCATTATATCTGTGCTGTGTTTGGGGATGTTTTTTAGAACTCAGAATTTCTGCTTGATGAAGCAGAGGAAGATAATGAAGATACAGAAGAGAAACACACTGAAGATGGTGATAAAGAAACTGACAAAGAATCAATTGATGGAGAAAAGCTGGAGAAACCTGAACATGGTGATTCTGTTCTAAAACATCCTTCAACAGAGTCTACATTGATGCTTTTTAAAGACAGCTCTTCAAAAATGGGGTAAATAATTCAAGCCTTAAAAATGGTGACTGAGAAATTTTAAATTTGATCAGCATGTGTAGATTTTTTTTATTTAAAGTGCCTTTTATAAGTATTTTTGTGTTACCTTGGTTTTTTTGCAGTTGATCCTAAATTTATTAGCAAATACCTTTTATGAATTGCAGATATTCTCTTCCTGATGAAAAACTGGAAATGGAAGAAACTGTAGACAAAGGACCTACCAAGTTAGGTAAAGTAGAAGCATTGCCCTAGATAATTGCCTTTTTTTTTTCTTTTTTACTTAGCACATATAATAGTTTCTCTTAAAGATTGGTATTTCTGTTTTTTCATCACTTGTATATAGTTATACAGTATGGTTTTAAAAGTTTAGATTGATGAAAAAAAGGATGGGCTTGTAAAAGCTAGAGGGGAAAAGCACTGTTTAAAATAATACTGGGAGAAGTATGAAATGTCAGAAATCAATAAGATAAGTAAAAAAGTGTAATATGCATCCTGTGAGAAGAAGGAAATCCAACATGACCACAAAATAAATTTTTAGCAAAGTGTCAGTGCAAGGTGCTGCAAAAATATTATATTGAGGTTTTACTGGGTTACACACACACAAAAAGTTAAGCACTATTTTTTTTTTTTTTTTTAATTTCCAGAGGATGATGATTCATTTTCTCTACCAACGCTAGCAAAGGAGAACAGCCACAACAGCAGCTTTGAGCTCATTGGCTCCATGATCCCATCCTACCAGCCCTGTAACAAACAGGCCTCCAGGGGAGGGAGCTTTTTACCTGCAGCAGGGGGGTTCAGGTCACCCTCCCCAGGTTTCTTCAAAACAAGTTTTATCAGCTCTGCTTCCAAGGTGAGATTCTCAGTCCTGATCATGTCTTATACTAACACAGTGGGAAGTAAATAAATTTATTTTATCCTCATGGTCAGATCTGTCAAAAGAACCAAACCAGACAAATGCTTTGGTATCAGTAAGATTTCAGGAGAGCAAACTGCCCCTTGGGTTTGTGTCCACATTGGAATGGATAAAAATGACATTATAAAACTTATATTCTAAAGCATCAAAGAAAAGATGCTATTATCTGGCTTTTATATCTAAAATATATGCATCATAAAAATGGTTTTTAAGAATGCTTACACGGGCTACACAACATCTGATGTCAGTGAACTCCTGTGGTGTATTGGAGCAGCCTGGGCATAATTTGACTCCTGCACGGTTTGGGTTGGAAGGAACCTCAAAGCTCCTCTCATCCCATCCCCTGCCATGGGCAGGGACACCTTCCACTGTCCCAGGGTGTTCCAATCCCCATCCAACCTGGCCAGGAACACTTTCAGGGATGGGGCAGCCACAGCTTCTCTGGGAAGTCTGTTCCAATGCCTCTTGCATTTAAATTTAAGCTTGCTAAACAACTCATATATTTTTGTATTCCCTTGACCAGAGCTCAGGAAAGACCTCTGAGCCTTCTCTTCCCATAGAAGATTCCCAGGACCTGTATAATGCCTCTCCTGAGCCCAAGAGTTTATTTCCAGGGGCTGGAGAGTCAAGGTTTCAATTTTCCTTGGAAGATGACACTCAAAGCCAGCTGCTGGATGCAGATGGGTGAGTGATGGGTGTAAAGGATGGTGTTCTATGCCTGCTAACAGAAATAGGATGTGCTGACCAGCAAGAGTTCTCTAACTACAGCTTTTCTTTCAGGTTCTTGAATGTTGGACAGCACAGGAATAAATACCAGTCCTCAAAGCATCAGCTGCCCCTGGCCAGCATGGATGAGAATGCCATGGATGCCAACATGGATGAGTTACTGGACCTGTGTTCTGGACAGTTCAGCAGCCAAGCTCAGCACGTGCCAAACACCAGCAGCACCAAAAAGCAGAACATGGAGGAACTGCTCAATCTTTGTTCAGGAAAATTCGTGTCTCAGAGTATGTCCCGAATTCTCTTTTCAGCTCTGCTGCTTATACTTGATTTAGAAATTTTTAGCTGAGGTAACTTCAGGTCTGGGCACTGTGGAATTTTGTCTTTGTTGGGAGCATATGCAGTTTTATTTCTAGGGTGTTCTCTGACACTTTAAGAGCAGAAATAAGTTGCCATCTTACTGCTTTCTGTAGCAGGTTCTCCAACATGGGCTTCTTCAATGTGTTCCAAGGCAGAAAAAGACAGTGACATAGAAGATCCAATGGCAGAGGCTCTGGAGCTCTGTTCAGGCTCCTTTCACACAGACAGGTTAGCATTGCTCTCCTAAAATTTACTGAAGTTAATTCTGTTAACTGTCTTGTTTCACTCTTACAAGTGTTTTCTTGTTTAACATCAATTTGCTGTCAGTGAAAGTGTGCTTTGTTTTGGAGGTGAAGGGGAGGAATATTGCAAATTGCTCAGCAATTACTCTAATTGGCAGCATAAACTGTTTTCCCACAGCTACTGGGGAGGGAAATTCTTTGTCTTTGTTAGTAAAAGAAACAGTGAAGAACTTCCATTAAACTGAGAAAAGATGATTAAAAATGGGACTTTTGGAGTCTGTTCTGGGCCGTTGCCAAGCTGCCATAACCAAATGTAAAGTTGGATACTTGGAGTTTTTTATTGACTAACTTGGAGAGTGTATGGCTGCCTGACAAAAGGATAGTGGGGCTTAATAAGTGGGAATGTTAAGGGGCTCCAAGAGGATTTTGAGAGGGGGGAAAAAAAATTGGAAATTAGTGCTTGTCCCATGGTTTCTGCCAGCAAAGACCTGAAGTCTTAAAACATCAACTCTTAATGGGGATTTGGGGTATTTACAGCTAAATGCTGCTGGCAGATTGGAGCTCTGAGCACTCACAGGAAATTGCCTGATAGCAGCTGAGGTGGGCGTTGAAATTTTGCCTTGATTTCCTGGAGGTAAAATGAAAATGCCTTTCTCCCATTTGTGTTTTCCCTAGGGAAGAGGAAGAAGAGGAGGAACAAGAAGAACTTGGTGGTTTTCAGCTTTTAACAGATGATGAGGCCTTTGCAAGTGAAGAGGTGTGAACTGATGGAGCCAGGCAGCTGCTGGATAAAATGGATAATTCCATTTATCTTCCTAGGTTTTTAATATATCCATCAATGCAAAGTACCACAACAAGCTACTGAAACATTTTTCAGAGCAAACTTTGGATCATTTAAAAGATCCCTTGAATATAATAATACAGTGAAAAATGCAAATCCTCCGAAATATGCCTGATGTTTTAATGTCTTGTTAATTGAAGAACAGACAAATCTGTTGTTACAAAGCAATCCACTCACAAAAAATGCTTATTTCTGAAAACTTTCTCTTTGACAGGATGAAAAAGGTGAAGATAGTGCTGATAGTGCTGCTGAAGAAGCAGAAACGAGTGATGAAGAAGAAGAACTGCTGAGACATAGACCAGGCTTGAAGAAAAAACTGTAATTAGTTTTTAAAATCTTAATTACCAGAGAGAATAGAATATTAATAGCACTAGAAATTTAGTTTGGAATTATTCCCTCTCCAGCAGATGTTTTATGGTCTGTTTTTTTTACTTTGGTGCTATCATGTTGCATGAATTTAACTGTGTTGCTTGTGGGTTATAAGTGATTTCCATAATAATTCTCATTACAGATGGAAATCAAAAAACCACAATAAAAGCAGTGCAACTTTTTTTTTTTTTTTGACCAAAAAAAAATGAATGCAAGAATATTTTTGTCATTCCTCATGTCATAAGATCTTATTTGTTCTAGTAAGTAAAACACAGAGTTGACAGTTATTGCCATCATCTTTGGAATGTGGTGGATGAGAATGATTTGGGGTGGTACATGATGTCAGGCCATTTGTGTAAATGTGCAAGAACTCAAGGCTTGGTCTTTCCAAAAATTACGTGAGACATTACAGTACATCCTTAAGAAACGTGTTCATTTTCTGTCAAAAGATAAATCTTGCTTTCAGAAGGTTTGTGGGATGGCTGTTATGCTCCCAAACCGAATTCTTTCAACCTTTTTTTTCCTAGAAAACTGCAAGATTTCATGGAAGAGGAGGCAGAGCTGTCAGGCAGTGATGTGGGAAGCGAGGATGAGTACGACGGCGAAGACCTGAATGAATACGAAGAAGAGATTATCGACGAGGAGCTCCCAAACGAAGCAGAATTAGGAAACCAAATACAGAAATTCCACATGTCAGTGCCATTATCTGTAGATCTTTGGGTGTGTGAGGCCCTGGCTCTGGGACAGGAGCTGAATTAACCTGTCCCTGTCTCTGTGCTGGCAGGAAGGCCATGCTGGACGATGACAAGCGCCAGCTCCGCCTGTACCAGGAGAGGTACCTGCTGGATGGGGACCTGCACAGTGATGGCCCGGGCAGGACCAGGAGGTTCAGATGGAAAAACATAGGTGACCTATGATCCAAAGTTAATAGAGGGGGAGAAA
This sequence comes from Zosterops lateralis, assembly GCF_965231275.1. Classification (NCBI taxonomy): domain Eukaryota; kingdom Metazoa; phylum Chordata; class Aves; order Passeriformes; family Zosteropidae; genus Zosterops; species Zosterops lateralis. Next base: position 3,222,021 of record NC_139788.1, read on the forward strand.
GATTGAAAACAGAGCTTGTGTGTGTCTGTGAAATAGCACTTAGTGGTCCTTAATAAAGTATTTCAGGAATAAACTTGGTGTGGGGAGGGTAATTCTGGGGGGTTTTGTTTGGTTGGAGGTTTTTTACCTTGTTTGTTTGATTGGTTTGGAGGTTTTTTGTTGTTTTTTTACTAGCCTCCATTTTCAAAATTGGTGGTTGACTATCTTGTTTTGTTGCCTAGATTTTGCTTCACAGATGGACTTGTTTCAGAGAGATTCAGATAATGAGGAGGAGAATGAAGAGTTTGATGAGACAGAAGTGAAGTGGAGGAAGGAGCGGTTTGAGCGAGAGCAGTGGCTTCGTGAGCAGGTACTGGTGAGCTGCTAGAAAGGCTTGCTCAGTCTCTGTATCATTACTGGATGTGAAAATGTTTATTCCTCATGTTAAACTTCAGTATTAGGTCAGATTTCCCAGCTGAAAGTGATGCTGTTCATTATTAGGACAAGGATGATGAAGTATATAAAAAATTGCAATAGCTTCTTACAGTAGAAAGTAAATAAAAAGTAATTTACATAAAGAAAATAATTACTTAAAATACTGAATGAAATGTCCATTTATGATATGATTTTTTTCAATTGTCTTCTCTCTGCTACAGAAGGAAAAAAATAAAGAGCAGGAGGAGGAGGAGGAAGAAATTGGTGGAAACAGTGAATTCATGAAGCTGGCAAAAAAAGTGACTGTCAAGTCCCTGCAGAAGAAAGGTGAGCTTGATTTTTATTGAAGTGACAAGAAAAGGAGAGAAAGGGTACAAAAACTGATCTTTCCCCCATGTCTCTGCCAGCCAGCCCAGCAGTGGTGCCACAAGACACAACTCTGTTACCCAGGAACCCATTTGAAGCCTTCAAACCTGCTGGTGACATCCAGGTGGGTACCAATCCTCAAAAATGGCATTTCCCCACACAGCCAAGTCAGCTGCCCCTGAATTCTGGGCACTCCTGGTTTGTAACATCTGAGTAAAGAGTAGATTTTCTCTGAAGAATAACTTACTAAGCAACCTGCCTTGTTTCCTGAGAGTGGTTCAATGCAGATTTTCTTTGCCTTTCAGGTAAAAAATGGGTCACTCTTGAACAGACCTAAAGCTGTCCTTCAGAAGCTGGCAGCAATGGCAGATCTTAATCCAAATGCCCCTCGAAATTCAAGGAATTTTGTCTTTCATACACTTTCTCCAGAGAAGAGTGAAGAGGCAAAGGAGAAATCAAAACCTCAGGTAAAGATTTGGGTAGCAGGTGCTGCCACTTGTGGAGATTATTTGAATATATGGCCACCGAAATCTGCCAAGCACTTAAGAGCACTGCTGTCTTAAATATTCCCTATTTCTGTCATAACTCAGAATTTAAACTTTATTTTGGCCATGTTGTTTATTCTAATGTATTTGACTGCCCTTAGGTGAAGAAGAGAGGCCCTTCTGCAGCAATAACATCAGCAGCAAAGCGGCCCAGGGTAGAGAGCACAGAGGAAACCAGTCGAAGCAGAAGCATTTTCCAGTACTTGGAGAGCTGAATTATTCCTGTTTGGTTGTGTCTCCTCTCTGCCAGCTGCAGTTTATTTTGCCAATCTGCCAGAAATCACCAGACAGGGAAACAAATAGGTGCCACCTCATTGACAAGTTCCAGTAATTTCCAGGCAGTGGTTTTGTGCTTTGTTTTTTCTCAGTCCTCTGTGGCAAATGGGAGCACAAAATCTACTCCTGGTTTGGAATGAAATGCTGACTTGATCTTTCCCAAGCATTAAGGAAATTTCCACTGCTGTGTGCTGTCCTCACAGGTGCTGCAGAGGTATCAATTCCACCTGGAGATGCCATTTGTGTGACAAGTGTGACAAGGAAATACCTCAGGTAGCTGAAAGCACAATAAAGGAGGAATTTCTGCAGCTCTGGGAGAGAATGAAGCAGTGTTGGCCATGGCAGGACAGTAGTTTACACTTGCAGCACAAAACTTTAGCTGTGGCTCCCTCCAGTGTCTTATTTTCTTTAATGTTAAACATTTATTAAGCTTCGCCTTTTAAGAAGCTCTAATTTATCCTTGAAATGTTTACTTTGTGGAGAGGGTCCCAGTCTCTTCTGAGGCTATGAGAAGGATTTCTTTCCAAGTTTTTATTACTTTTGGTGTCCTTAATTTTGCAGATGGATGTGTGTGTGGAGAGGGGAGAATGTGAGTAACGTGTGGGAGAGGAAAAGGAAGTTTGGGGGGGGTTTATTTGCATTGGTGGGGGAAATTGCTGGGGCTGCTTTGATTTGCCCGACTTCAGGCTATCTTTAACCATCCATTCTGTTGTTTTCATGGAAGCTGCACTCATCCAAGAGAAACCATCCATTGCTGAGCAGCCAGTAAGGAAAAGGCTGCTCTAGAATGAGGGAATGTAAAAGGAACCATCATTCACAACTTTTCTAAACAGTGTGAGAGAAACTTGAGCCAGAGTGTCCAGCATTCCTGATGTTTCTGATCACAAACTGAACATGTTGGAGAGCAGATAATGGTGCCACAGGGTCCTGCTCTAAGACTAAACATCTTTGGACTGTCACATACTTGAAGTGTCTGAGCTGTAAATTTTGTAACATCTTAAGCACACGCTCAGTGTGCTGTGTGTAAAATATTTTATTGTACAGTATGTTATAAAGAATTATGGTACTAATCAAAGTGCAACTTTACAATAAAACATGGTTTTAATTTTGGAGTCAGTTAGTATTAATTTATAGGGTTTCACTCAGTTGTATACATGTCTTGTTTTTTTTTTTCCAGTGTTTTTTATTTGTCTAAGCCTATTTTTTCATTGCTGCCTTTTTTTTGTAGCCACAACTCAGCCCTTCACTAGGAACAGCTGCAATAATATTGGAATACAACAAAAACAGCCCCTTGTGTTTATTAGAGTGTGGATTTTCAACTCCTCAAGTCTTCCACTTGGGTTTGCATAAAATTCTTGGCCTGAAGAATGTTTTTTTCCTGCTTCAATAGTTTTGGATTTTTTAGTTCCTAGACAAAACTTTCTTTATCCTTGTCTTAAGAAGTGTCTATTTCAGTTCACTGCAGCAATTCTAATAATTGGTGTAGCTGTATTTGGGATGGGACGTTTAGGGAAGAGGAATAACCTTTCCTCCTTCGTTATCAGACTTTCCTTGAAGGACCATGTAACTAAAAGATTTCTGAGCACCCACTTAATTCTTTATCAGTGTTTCACGGATATGAAAGTTGTGCTAATTCAGCACAGATTTGTTGGCTCCACACATGAGCATTTTCCTTGAATTTTGCTCCAGCTCTGCCACTAGAGCGCAGCAAGAGAATGTGCTTGCTCTGGCACTGGGGCAAGGCAAAATCATTAAAGCTTAAACTGTGTCTTGACTCCAGGGGAAATTCTTGCAGTTTTCCATGCTCTGGCATTGCAAGGAATTAAATTTATAGAGACCTATAATTGCTACATTTTTGCATTAGAAAGTAGTAGCTTGAAGAGCACTTTTAGAGGGCTGGCAGAGTCCTGGTGCTTTCCTGGCTTCTCCTCAGCACATGCTACTAGCCATAATTAGGGCTTTTATTTTGCTTTCCTTGTAGAATTTTCCCTTTAAAATACATTTTCCTTGTTCCAGCGCCAAGGGTAGAAAAATACTGTTGAGCCCGAAAAGCCTTATAAATTGAAATACATGGAATGGGAATGTTTCTGGCTGCATTTCTCCCACAACTTTGCAGTAGTTCAGGGTTTGTGAGTTGTTGCTGGAAGCTCTGCATTGCACCCTAAAAATTCCTTGCCTGGGAGCATATTCCATGCCAGGTAGCAGTGGGAGGAGGCCAGGGACAGGTTCTGTGGGAGCTGGAATTATCAATGGGAGAGTGGAGGATGTGCTGAGGTGCTGCTGCTCTCATTGTGGCAAAACCATCCCCAGAGCTGGGGGCTTGGGCCTGACCCTCACCTGTGCTCCTGCCCTGCTCCCATCCATCTCCTGCCTCCAGCTTTTCCAGGGCTGCCCCCCTGCTCCTGTCTGGCACATTAACTCAGCTTTGCCTTCTCATTTTCAGGTATTGATTCAGCTTTCTCCTCCTGGCATGGACATGAGGCCGCTGTGCTAATGGGGAGAAAAATCCTCCCCTGTTGGTGCTGGAAGTGCCAAGAGTGGGCTGGGAAAGGAGGGAATGGCTCAGGGTGGTGAGGAGTGGAGATGAGGGTCCTGCATCCAGGCACTGCTGCAGCTCAGCCTGAGCAGAAGCTGCACAAAGGTTGGACTTGATGATCCTAGAAGTCTTTTCCAGCCTCACTGGTTCTGTGAAATGGTGTCTGCAGGGCTGTCCTGGGCTGATGGAAGAGCTGATTCCACTTCTTCCACTTCCCTCCCTTTTTTCTCTCCCTCCTGCCTTGGGATAACTCGGAGCTGTTACAGCTGAGAGCTGTGATCAGTGATGTTTGGGCAGAAGTGGCTGCAGCCTGAAATTTTTATCTGAGTTGGATAACTCTAATAATAGCACCTCTCTGTGCCTCAGTTTCCCTTTCCCACACAGGGCACAGGAGGAATAAAGCCCATGAGCTCTGAGCTCCTGATCCTTGACTGGCACCACGGGAGCCTTGATTAGAGCAGCGCTGCTCATACACAACATTATCTGCTGAGTTTGCAGAGAGAATGAGCTTTTGGGAACCCAAATGATAATGGAGAATTTTTTTAAAAGGGCTTAAAAGCAGAGGGAGGAGCGGCCCTGGGTGTGTGGTAAAGGTTGACATTGCAGACACGTTTATAATCCCAGCTCCTGCCGCCACGCGGCTCCTCGGGGCTCAAGGCACTCACTGAATTATGTTTTCTTTCCCTTTTTTGCCAAGAGACTGAAAAGGGGAGAGAAAAAAAACTATTTGTTTGTCTTGTCTAATTTAATTTATGTTATTTATCAAATAGACAGGTTATTTGGGAAACCAGATGGACCCAGGCTAAAATCATCTGTATTTCCAACATGTGAAAAATTATGTTGGAGTGGACACATGAAAGGCAGCGTGGAGCAGGTTTAGTGAGCACTCGCCCTGTGAGCTCTGCACCTCATCTGTCCTGGGCCTCTAATCAGTTGTCCCAGACCCATTATGAGGGTTAAAGGACAAAAAGACCCCCAGGCACCCACGAGGGTGTCTTCCAGAGCAGCCATGTCACAATTATTTACCTTCCCTGGCTTTCACTCTGCTCATTGACTGGTGCATCCCTTCCCCAGGGATGGATGAGGTGGGTTTTTGGGCTTAAATAAATGTTTTAGGTGGGTTTAGAAGCAGAGCAGGTGATGGGTTTTGATCTGGTTTTTTTTTCTCCTTTGGGTCTTCTTGTTGGAAAAGGAAAAACAGGAGATGGAGAGCAGCAAGGATGGCTGAAAGGGAATAGATAATGCAAGAAATACAGAAATAAAAAAGAAATGCAATAAAAGAAGAGCCCTCAGTTACTAATGGGTTGGACACTCTGATTGCTGCTGTATTCCCAAGAGCTGAGCCTGGAGCAGCCCCTGCCACTGACCTTTGCTGTGCCCCAGGGCAGGACCCTGGCAGCTGGGGGTGCTCCTGCCTGTGCAGAGTCCAGACAAGCTCATGGCACAGAAAACAGCTCTGTGAGACCTGGAGGGTTCAGTGGGTGACCTGTAAAGCAAAAGTTTCATTCTGTATTAACTATTAGTCATTAATATTAATTCCAGCGCTGCGCGTGCTCCGTGCAGGCAGACGTTCAGTCCTTGGGGGTTGTTATTTTCTCTTGTATCAGAAGCCCAATTTAGGGCTGACTCCAGCTCTGCTTCTCCAGGCAGCAGAGATCTAAACCAGCTGTAATTAAAGAAAACGACATAAAAGATTGCAGAGTGTGTGGGGGGGAGAGGGAGGGGGATCAGCAAATCTCACAGCTTTGCAAGAGATTAATTTTATTTTTAGCTAATATTTTTCTCTGCTCCTCAGGGCTGTTTTCATGCAACAAGTTCTGTGCTGCTTCCCTTGCAGTGGCCCATTGATTTTCAATATTTGATGGTGTTTGTGCACGTGGCCATGGGGGATCAGTATCTGAGGGGCACGTTCAGGGGTGTCCTCACACCCTAAAAGCCATCTGTGCTATCCCAGCCCTCACCTTTGCCATGGGGATGCTGCACAGAGCCCAGAGGTCCCACTCCATCCTGGCATGGCTGGCTGTGGCTGCTGTGCCAGGCCAGGTTCAGCCCCGAGGTCCCAGCTGGAGGGGGACACAGGCCAGCCCTGCAGCATCTTCCTGCACTGCCCAATTTCCAGCTGCCACTTGACAGACACTCATTTCTGTGCAGGAAGAATAATTAACCACCAAGGCTCTAGTGCCACTTTTCTGGTGGCTCAGGATCCAGAGGTGGCATTTCCATATTTCTACTTTACATGAAGCCTGAAGGAAAGCTTCAACCTTTCCCAAATAACCACCAGATTAGAGAAAAAAATGGCTTTTCCTTCCTCCTCAGTGAGCCTGGATGGGGCAGAGGGCCCTAATTGTGCCTGGGAATGTGAAGTTCAGGAGCTGCCACTTGGGCTGGTTTTTCCCTGTCCCAGCTCCAGACTGGCACTGTGCTGGGAAGGGACATTGCTGTGGCTCATTGAGACACCCTGAGCCCCCTGGCAGCTTTGAGGTGCTCAATGAGCCTCTCTCAGCGACCTTCCAGTCAAGGAACCACAGAGAGGTTTTGGCATCCAAGGCATCTCCCATCCCATCCTAGCTCTGTGGCAGAGCCGTGGTGACCACAGCCAGTGTTCCCAGCAGGATGCACATCCCAGCTCTGCCAGTGCCAGCACAGACCCTCCAACCAAAGGCAACTCCAACCCATCTGGCCACTGCTGTAAGAAGGTAATTAAATGAACAGGCAGTTAAACCCTCCTTGTGGTCCCCATTTTGCGCGATGTGAGGGCGATGCTTGTGGTGCAAATCTCCAGGGGAGGCATCCGGGATGAGCTCACAGGCAGCACTGGCCTGGTTTGGGGGTCCTTTGCTCCACCTACAGATCTGCTGAGGGTGTGTGATCTTCAGAGCTGGGATGACATGAGCCCCAAAGTATGAAAACATCTCTCCAAGTGTGACTGCAGCCAGCCCCCAGCCCGACCCACAGTGGTTGCTCTGTCCCTCCCCTGCGCTGCAGAGGGAAAAGAAAAGGAAGACAAAGACCCCTGAACATCTGCAGGGGCAAAGGCAGGGCTAGAGGAGCTGGGTTTGATACCCCTCAGCCAGCACCAACTCAAGCCTTGAGGGTTGGGATTTGTCCCAGTGGCTGGGCCTTGCCCATGGCTCCTGCTAAAAGGCTGTGAGGGACCCTGCTGGAGTCTCCAGCTTGTCTGGAAACTGGAGATGCCAAACCAAATCCCATCGTGGTGCTGGTGATGACCCCAGTCTGGTGGGGCTGGTGCTGGTGGGCTGGCAGGTGAGCCAGGCATTGGATCCACTTCCTAAAGCCACAGCTCCATCCCAAGAGCTGTGCCACAGTGGCCACGGAGTGTTTTTAATTCAAAGTGCAGCAAAACCAGCAAAATCCTCACACAAATTTTGGCAGGGCCACTATTGAGGCCATGGGGCTGATGATGTCCGTGGGGGGACAGTGATGGGGGACAACCAGGACAACCAGAAGGGGCCATTGCTCTCTGCTCTGCCCTGGTCCCCCATGGTCCCCCAGCTCTGGGGTCGGGGCTGGCTGGGCCGGTGTTGCCGGGAGCCACGAGCACATCCTGCAAGGGGAAGAGCCCTGCTCCAACATCTGCTTGGCGTTTGTTTGTCTTTCATTCCCATTCCTGCCCTGCCTCCCCCTCCGCTTTCATCCCTCCATCTGCACAGGCCTAAAAATAGGGCCAGACTCTGTCTGTGCCTCATCAGCCTGTCGGGATCTTGGTATGATCCCATTTGTGGGGACAGGACCCACCAGTGTCCCTCAGATGCCACTTTCCTGACACAGATGCTGAGTGGCTGTTCTGCCCTGGGCACTGTTCCCTGCTCCCAGCCCAAAATGCTCAATCCTGGGCATGGATTGAGCCCCTGCATGGCCCCACTGCTGCACCTGGGGTGGGGATGGCACCAATTGCAAAGGTGTCCTTGTGGCAGAGGAAGAGCAGAGATGTGTCCTCAACCCCCCAGCTCGTATAGTCCCCAAAAGTGTCTGGAGTGAGGAAGTGGAGCCGCAGGGACACCTTTATCACCTGCCTGGGGCTGCAGTGGGACCTGGTTCTGCCACCTGGGCTGTCCTGGAGGTCCCCAGGGTGTGCTCAGGGAGTTTCCATGCCTTCTGCTCTCCAGGCAGGCTCATCCCCTCAGCCTCCCTGCAGCGTGGAGGAGGATGAGCATCAATTTGGCACGTCCTTGTGTCCCCCTGCCCCTTCCCCAAGTTGCTATGAATAAATCATTGTTTTATTAAAGAGAAGCAGCTGCTTTTTTGCTTCTCCTTTTTTTTTTTTTCCTTTTTTTTTTTTTTTTTTTTTGACACCCCATCCGTACCCACGGAGCCCTTTGGCACATGCTCGAACGCTGCAGCCCCATTGAGGGCCCCCAGAGCATAGCAATTGATACACACAGATCCCCAAATCCTATTCAGGCCCCGCTTTTCTGCACGAGCAGCCTCTAAACAGCTCATTCACTGCTCTTTTTGTCGCCGGGGTTAAGTGGTTAAGTGTGTGTGGATCCCATAAAAGGCCTTTACTCCATGAAAAGCTATATTTACATTGTAATCACCAAAGAACTGTTTAGGCAGTCAATAGCGGGCCGGAGCAGGACTTTTGTGGGATTATGTCCCCCCTTCGCCAGCTGCCGGGGGCCGCCGCTCTTTGTCTCGGCACAGCCCAGGCTCCTGGAGCTCCTGAAGATCCTGAAGCTCCTGAAGCTCCATCCTCCCACATCCCGGTGGCCCCGGTCCCTCCGGCACCCCGGAGTCCCATTCCAACCTGGGATGAACCTGGTGGGATGGGATGGGATGGGATGGGATGGGATGGGATGGGATGGGATGCGATGGGATGCGATGGGATGCGATGGGATGCGATGGGATGCGATGGGATGCGATGGGATGCGATGGGATGCGATGGTGGCTCCTGGGTGAGCTGTGTGCTGGCTGTGCTGGTGCCAGAGTATTTGTGGCCATGAAAGCAGCTTGTTGAGCTCATCCCATCATCACTGGAAGAATTAAGAAGGATCAGAGAAGGTTCTTCCCCCAGAGGGTGCAGAGGGTCTCCCCAGGGAATGGTCACAGCTCCAAGGCTGCCAGAGCTCCAGCAGCATTTGGACAACGCTCAAGGCACTGGGTGGGGTTGTTGGGGTGTTCTGTACAAGGCCAGGAGTTGGACTCAATATCTTTTCCAACTCAGTATATTTCATGATTCTGTTCTGTGCTTAACCAACCTCCTGGCTCCAGGAGTCTCCCTGGTACCCCGTGAGTGAAGTGTGAGCTAAAATTTTATCACTCTAACAAGATTAATTGAACACAGCCAAGAATGGCAAAAGCAAAATTAATTCACCGAGAGCAAGGCAAGGGCTTCCCCTTCCACCAGCAGCAATTTCCATGTAATCGATTAGATGATGTTCCAACTGATATCCCTGTCAGGGAATGTGCCTGCCCTCCCCACACAGGAGCAAATATCCATAACAGCAGCACTCAAAGAGTAAATATGGGAGAATCTCCCCATATTCCCCTAGAAACCCCTGTGAGGTGTGCCCAGGAGGGATTAACACAGCCAGCCAGTGGGAATGGGAGGCTGCATCCCAAAAGGCACTTGGATAGGGATGGAGGTGGGGATGAGGTCAGGAATGAGGCTGGAGATGAGAATAGGATGGAACAGGATAGGAGTGGAGATGAGGATGAGAATAAGGGTGCTTCTGCCAGACACATGCCAGCAGAGATCCCTGTTGAGGAGCAATTCCAAACCACACTGGTCCCATCACAAATCACAGTCCATGGGACATGGCCACCAGCCCCTAGGCACTGGAGTGGTGGCAGAAGAACTCCTTCCACTTGGTGGGAGCTCCCTTCCCCCTGCTGTGTTTGTCCTGTTTGCTCCTAAAGAACAGAAATTAGGATGTTTTCACAGTTCTCAGTTTTTCCTGGTGCCTCATGTGAGCTTTGTGATATAAGAAGTTTAGAAGTCTTTTATGGCACCCTCCTGCCCAATGGGAATTGGAATTGCGAGGCAGGACACACTGGTTAAGTGAAGAAGGTGACTTCCATGGATGGGGTTCCTGGCTCCAGCACAGCCTGAAGGATGACAAGCGCCTCATGCCCTGAGTGCCCCTGTGCTGTGCCCTGCACTGGCAGCACCATATTTCCAGCATCATGGCTGGAGCCTGCAGCACCAGCACCAGCTCTGGTCCCAGCTCTGCCTTCCCGAGCCACTCACATCATCCCAGGATTTTGTTTTCCCTCTGCTTTGGCTCCTGCCTGGATTTTTCAAAGGCTCCGGAGCAGCGAGCGCCCTTCCTCCCCCGGCCGGCGCACATTGTTCGAATTAGTGCCTAAATGAAAGGATATTGTTGGTTCCTGTTGGGAGATAATAACCTCGGTAGCGGAGGGAATTTCACCCATGCAGAGAGAATTTGCTGGGCTGTTCCCGCCAGCAGAGCCCCTCGCCGGGGTCCGTCTCACTGGGACGATGGCTGATGGGAAGGGATCTGCCAGGAAGCCAGGGTTTATCTTGGCATGCTGCTCTAATTGCTGAAAACTCTGCTTTCTGACCTCAAAAAATGTGCCACCGCTCCTCGTCTGGCACAGGGGCACCTGTGGCACAGCACGGCCAGGATCAGCGCTGAGAGCAGCCATGATCCCCGTGGAAAAGTGCTCCTGTTCCCAAATTCTTGTGGGATTTTGGTTTTCCTTCTTCCTTCCCATCCGTCTGCCTTCTCCCATGGCTTAAGGAGACATGAACCCCTTGCCATGCCAAGTGGAAGTGGAAGAAAGAGAAAGGAAAATGTCCCCAGACAATAGAAATCCCAGTATTTCCATTTTTACTAAAGCACGGAGGATTTCAAGCATATGGAAAACATCCTTGTCAGCCCAAAAGGCACCATTTTTCTGTTGTGGGGATGCCAAGTGGCCACCACTACCATCCCCATGTTGGTGTGGAGCTCACAGGGACACAGGGACAAGCACAGTGGCACCTGGATGATGCCAGGGCAGGAGGGGATGGGCAGTGAGACCCCCACCATGGGGACCCTGCTCCTCACAGCCTGTGCTGGCCAGGTGGGCACCAGTGCTGAGCCCACATCCAGCCATCCCACCTGGCTTCAACCTGGACACTCATTTCATTTTACACCCCAAATTTTAATTTTATTTTTTAGCCAGTTGTGCTCTGATTGAATTTTTAACAGATGTTTTGACTTGTTATAGGTGAAGGAAAAAATAACTCAAAGTGTTTCTTGATTAGAGCTCGTTCAAAGTTCTCTAGTGGAGCTGTTTCCACATCAGAAAATCCTGACTGTGTGCAATCAAACATTTAATTTCCATGGACACAATATCAGAGGATTCCTTCAGGTTAGAATCTGTTACAGTTATTAATCAAAGCGGCGCAGCTGAAATGAAACCTTTTATTGAATGTTGTGACAAAGGGATAAATTAAAGCATTTCTGGAATGTATCAGATTTAGGTCCAAGGCTGAAATTTCAAAATCCTGATGTTTTTTCCGTGTTATGAGGTCCAAATGTGGAGCCTTTCTGTGTCAGAGCAAGTGTGCAGCACTTGGAGGGGGTGATGGTCACCGTTCCATCGGCAGGAAGGGAGGGAGGGGACGGTCCCAATTAATGACACCCTTGTCCCTTCCAGGGATGCACCATGAGAATCCTGCAGGAATATTTCTTGGAACAGCCAAGGGACAGTGATAAAATAAAAATAAATATGTGCTTCAATGTGCACTGAGATTTTCATCCCCAAATCTTTTTGCAGAGAGAGAGAGAGGGAGATCCATCCTGCAGCCAGACGGGGTTGGGAGCGTGGCTGGAGCAGATTTGGGGAGCCCAAGGCAGGGACCCGCCCGCGGCTCTGGGAGGTGATGCCGAGGGGTAAAACCACCCAGAGGCACCGGCTGTGGCGAGTTCCCCATCCCTCCCCCTTCCTTTCCATTTCCCAAACAATTTCCTAATCAGACCTTTCTGTCTGGAGTTTATTAGTGATTCACAGGCCAAGAGGAAATGGTGATTTTTTGGGTCCTGGTCTGATGGAAGGGGTGGAGTCGGCAGCAATATTCCGCTTTTGTGGCTCAGCAGCGGATAAACCGCAGAGGAAACGTCAACGGGAGCCAGCCCTGCTCCCCTGGCACAGCCCTGCTCCCTTGGCCGAGAGAAATCCATTTTTTGGGTGGTTTTAGGAAAGCAAAGAGTAAGGAGCGTTCCTCCTCAGAATGAGTGCTTTGGCAAGGGGGTCTCTGTGACAGAGCTGCGTGTCCCCATGTTCTCATCACTGGTGGCTCCAGAGGTAGGGTTACACTTCCACTGGGCTCCCTGGCCTTGCATCCCTTTCCTCCACCTCCTCCTTCTCTCGGTGCTACCCAAAGGCTGATTCTTGGGGCTGGGAGCTGCTGCAGTGAGCAGGCTCTGACCTCCAGCCTGGTGCAAATGGTCTGACCTCCATAGGATTCACAGCTCCTCTGAAATCCAATCTGGCTGCAGATTCCTGGCATTTTTCACCAAATACGGTGCATCTGCCACTGCTTTTGATTCTGATCGAAAAGGAATTCAGGTTTCAAGTAGACATCAGGCAGCAGGACCAGGCAGGAGCTGGGGCTGTGGAGAAGGGAATGGGGTCACCTGGATCCAGCCCCCTCTGCCCCTTCCCCAGCCTTCAAGTGGTGTTTTCCCCAGAAAATCCTGTGAGAAATGCAGGCCATGGGATGCTGCATGTGAGAGCTGGGGCTGAGGATGAGGATGGAGCAAGGCCAGGGATGGGGCCGGGCTGGCAGTGATGTTTCTTCCCTCCAGACCAGCGGCTTTTCCGGCCCCTCTCCAGAGAGGAACGCCAGCACTTGTACAGCCTGGGGTTGCTTTTCTTTTCCTCAGCCTAAAAAAATGACCTACGGATCTAGGAAAATAAGAGCATTGTTTTTAAATTTTGTGAGGCCAAGAGGACAAACCTGTTAAAAGCAGCATCCTCCTCCCCCTCTCTCCATCTGCAGGACCTGCCACTGCTCCCAACACGAGGTTTTCCAGCCCTAACTCTGCAGTCACAGGGCAGTGTGGTGGTCCCAGTGGCTCCTGTTCCCATTGGCAGTGTTGGAGCTGAATCCTCACAGCCCTCAGTCCTTGTGAAGCCCCTCACATCCATGGCCACACTGCCCAGAGACATCACCTATGGCTTTGACCCAAAGCTCAGCCCCAGTTTCAGCTGGCTGTGGGGAGAGCTGCTTCCCCAGCACCCCCTCACTCCCCTCCCCTTGTATTTACCCGAATGTGTTTACAATTACAGGGAATGCCAGGGAAGGCAGAGCGCCGTGGCCAGCGAGTCAGCGTCGGGGCACTGCGGGCTGGAGGTCAGCACACTGTTTACTTTAATTTCTCTGAGAGCTTTTTGGGAGATTTCCCTCCTCCATTATTAAACTCAGATGAGCCGCTGGGGAGGTTAGGTCGCATGTGGTTCAGGGCACTTTTTTCTTTTGTAATTTTTTTTTCTCCTGTATTTGCAGTGTTTCGCCCTTAACTCTTTCGGGACAAGCTGCCCATCTCAGCACTGGGATACCAAGACAAGCCTGTGAGTGGGATGGTGGCTTCTGAATGAGCTGTGACCTGAGCTGGTGTTGGAGTGCTCAAGGCTTGAAGATGCCAGCGTGAACCCATCCAAGCACCTCTGGGAGGTTTAGGTTGGCTAGCAGGAAAAAGTTCCATCTCAAGAAGGTGATGGAGCACTGAACAGGCTTCCCAGGGAATGATCACAGCCCTGAGGCTGCCAGACCTCCAGGAGCATTTGGAAAATGCTCTCAGGGACACGGTGGGATGCTCAGGGTGTTTCTGTGCAGAGGGCATGGGGGCTGCAGGCAGAACCTGAGGAGCAGCAGCACCAGCCCTCGCCTGCTCCTGCACCCCCAGCTCCCGGCAAGGCCAGGCATCCCCAGCCCATATTGCACCGGGTGGGTTTGAACTCCAGTGTCTCCTTCCCAGCAGAGGGGTCGGGACTGGCTGTGGCTGTGACAGGGGTTGATGTCATGCAGGCACAGGGCCAGGTGCCAGGGCTCCTTCTGGGACCAATTTTGTTCTCAGCCCGTGGCACGTTGCAGCGGTTGGCGGGACGCGCGGCAGATGAGAAGCAGACGGCGGCTCCTTCCCTGAGCAGGAGGAGCATAGGGAGTGGGGAGCTGGGCCCTGGGATGGAAGGATGATTTCTAAGGCCAGTGCCACGCTCTCATCTCTGGCACGTCCCCGTGACGGCAGCAGGTCTCTGCTGGTGCAAGGTCACAGAGGCTCCCCCAGCCAGGACAGTGCTGAGGCCAGGGAAGGGCATCCAGACCCCAGGGAATGGCCCTGGTGGAGAAATCTGGTGCCAGTGACTTCTGGAAAAGCTCCAGTGGGTCACCCCAGCACCCTTCTCCCTTCCAAGCCCAGGATCCCCAGCTCCAAAACCCCAGCACATCAAGTCCTGTGCTCAGCCTCCTTAAAATTTTTTTAATTTCCTGGAGGGAGAGCTTTTAATTTATTTCTGGGACAAAGTGGGGGAAGGGGAGGGGAAGATGACTCTGAAGTCCATCACTAAGAACCCTCCACTTCCCTTTCCAACTGTCCCCAAAGGGACCAGCCCAGCCCTCCCTGAGTCCCCACGTCCCCTCTATCCTGTGCCCCAAGCTGGGGTTCCCTGCTCTGGGGTTCCCCACAGTGTCCCCACAGGCAGGTCCTTGCAGTGAGGGACAACTGTGGCTGAGGGGACACTGGCTTGCAGAGGAATGGAACTGTTTTCACAGGAAGCAGCAAATCCTGCTGGTGTCCATCAGACACAGACAATCCCAGGAGCTGGGCTGAACCTGAGCTGCACCAGTGCAAAATCCCATTGACACAGATCCCTAAAACCCCTGCTTTTAGATCCCTCTGTGAACCCAGAACTTCCCTGGCTCCCACCATGGTTGGCACTTGGGGAAGAACCCCAAACCCCCCAAACCAGTGGAGCCAGAGCCAGGGTAGCAGGTTTGCAGCAGGCTCCAGCACATCAGCACCCGCTGGCCTGTGGGGATTCCTGGGGTGGGGACACGCAAAGCTGAGAGAGGAGCAAACCCTGTTCTGCCCTGGAGTCAAACTCCAGTGGCACTCATGGTTTTCTGTGTTGTTGAAATCTGAACTGGACATGGAAAAGGCCTGTTTGGGATGTGCCTCTTTGTAAACTGGGGGAGAAGGTCCCTGAATGGACCAAAATTCCCTCTGTGCTCTCAGTGATGAAAATTTCACTCTGCTTGAGTCCAGGGCACGATGGGAGTGAAGCCCAGAGCAGCACAAAGCAAAGGCTGGGCTGAGCCCATTGTGTGCCCAAACTGCTGTTTCTGTCCTGCCCATTCCCACATGCCTGAGTCAGCTCCTGCCTTTCCTGTGGAACTGGAACGGTTTGTTTCTTTAATCCCAGGTTTCCCCTGGAGCTGCAGCCCAAGTGTCCCAGTTACAGCTCTTGGTCCTGCCCCTCTGACTGCTCCTCTATGGAGCTGTTGAAGCCTTTGGAGCAGCCGGGAGCAGGAGAGGCTGTCAAGGGGCCTGTCAGGCAGAGGAGACATTAAAACAACTTATTTATTGCTCACATATTCCAGAATGACATGGGGGAGCATCTGCTCTCGGCCTTTCTCCCCAACATCCCACCTCCAACAACCCAGAGCTTTCAAAAGGATCTTTGTCCACCCTGAAAGCACCTCCAAACCTCCTTCCTTCCCCTCGGGAAGGGGAGAGGTGCCGAGCCCAGCCCGGGCTGTGGAGCTCTGCTCGTGCCTTGTCTATCCCAGGGCTTGCACAGGATCCCAGGGAAGGACAGATCGGGTGATCCGGGGGGAGATGGGACCGTCCCCGCCCGGGGCAGCTCTGTGTGTGTTTGGGGAGTTTGTGGCTGCCCCCACCGCGGTTCCCAGCCTCACAAAGCCTTTTTATCTCTCGATAAATATATATTTTATTCCCGGTGCTTCATGTGACCCCCCGCGCCGGGCGGGGGCTCGTGGGAACCGCTTGATGTCCCTGAGCTTTTCTTTCCCACTGCGGCCACCCCGGCTCCAGACGAGGGGAATAAAGAACCCACTGAGCACTCGGCTCCATCCCCAGCCCCACGGGGACCTGCTGAGGCTCACGGGACCCGCGGGCCGGTGGGAAGGAGCCAGAGTGTCCCAACCCAACCACCCCTGCCTGTATTGGGGAGCACCCACCCAGCTCCGGGCTGTGCGTGCCGGGGGGCTCCGGCTCCTTCTCCCTGACACGGGTGGGAATTTCCCCCTTTTCTCTAGAGGACAATGGTGGGAGTTTCTCGAGGGATGCTGTGGGTGACCATGGACCCACAGGGATACACACAGTCATGGCAGCCGGGGGCGGGCGGCAGCGGGGGGTATTGGGCAGGAGCGGGCAATCCCGAGAGCCCCGAGCACCCTCGTTCTCCCCGAGCATCTCTGTGCACTCCCAGCATCCCTGTCCCCCCACAACATCCCTGTCCTCCCAGCATCCGTGTTCCCCCCTCCAGCATCCCTGTCCCTCCCAGCATCCCTGTCCCCTCAAACATCCCTGTCCCCCCAAACATCCCTGTCCCACCCAGCATCCCTAACTCCCCCAACATCCCTCTGCCACCAGCACCCCTGTACCCCCCCAACATCCCTGTCTCACTCAGCATCCCTGTCCCCCCCAGCATCCCCCCCCAGCATCCCTGTCCTGCCCAGCATCCCTAACTCCCCAAAACACTCCTGTCCCTCCCAGCATCCCTGTCCCCCAAAACACCCCTGTCACCTCCAGCATCCTTGTACCCCCACAACATCCCTGTCCCTCCCAGCACCCCTCTCCCCCCCAGCATCCTCCCCCCCCCAGCATCCCTGTCCCCCCCCAGCCGCCCGGCCGGCGCCGTCGGAAGTGCTGCCGTGACACCTCCCCACGCGGGGCCGCTTCCGCTCCCGCTCCCACCCGCGGCGGCGGCGGCGGCGCACGGAGCCCGGGCTGGGAGCGGGGCCGGGGCTGGAGCGGGGCTGGAGCGGGGCCGGAGCGGGGCTGGAGCGGGGCCGGAGCGGGGCTGGAGCGGGGCGGTGAGTGCTCGGGGCCGGGCGGGCGGAGGCAGCGGAGCGGCGGCTCCCGGGGGTCGCTGCCCGCCCCGGGCCGGGCTGTGGGTTCGGGGGGGGGCTCTGCGGGAGCAGCGGGACCCCCCGGCGGGGCCGGGGCTGTGCGGGGGCTGTGCGGGGGCTCTGCAGGGCAGGGATGCTCCCCCGGCTCGGCCCCCCTCCCCTGCCCGCGCATCCCCCCGGCCCCGCGCCCGCGGGGGAATCGCTCCTGTGGGCTCTTGCAGCTCCTGTGTGGGTTTTATGGGGGTGTCACCCAGCCCTGGGCCGAGCAGATGTCAGTGCGGGGGCTGCGGGGCGGGGGTCCCGGGGTTCCAGGCTGCTGGCAGCGCCCTGAGCTGGGGAGGGGCTCCTGCATCCTCCCTGCTGCTGTCCGGGGTCAGCCCGGGACACCCCATGGGCTCCTTCCTGCCGTTCCTGTGAGTGTGTCCTTCTAGGACAGGGCTTGGAGGGCGCCTCTCGCTGCCGGTGTCCCTGCAAGGAAGGCTGGGATAACCTTTCCTTTTCTGGGCCAGTCTGTCCCCAGTCCTGCAGAGAAGGAAGGCCACTGGGGTCACCAGTCTGGGCACAGGCAGAGGCCAGTCCCACACCCTGGTGCAGGGCTGATGACAGAGGTTGTGCCCAGGCAGTCTCAGCTGCTGAATGACATTTATTTGCTGTTGGGAAAGCGTCTCCTTCCGAGCACACCTTTACCAGCATGGGATTAATTGCATCTGTCACAGCCCAAATGCTGCCAGCAGCACGTGCAGCTGCGTGCCTGGGCCCCGTGATGCCCTTTGGCATCACCCAGGGGATGCTGCAGGAACAGGGGCTGGGTCTGGAGCTCTCAGGGAGGATTAATGGGATACAAGGTGGATCCTTGAGCTTCTGCATCAGGTGGGAAGATGCCCTTGGATGGGTGGCATCCCTCCCTATGGGAGGGATGAGCTTTAATGTCTCTTCCAACCCAATCCATTCCATGATTCCATGATGTTGCATGGGGAAATGCTGAGAGCAGCAAACACTGACCCCATGATATGTCCAGTACCTTTAAAGAGGTAAATAAATTTAAGAGCATGTTTTTCCCTGCTGTAGCTGCCCTGAGCTCTGTCTGGTTGTGCAAGCCCAGGTGCCCACAGGCGTGTCACAGCTCCATGTCTCTCTTGCAGGCAGGACACGGGCGAGATGTTTGCTATCTGCCCTGCAAACCCCCCCTTCCAGCAGGGCCAGGGGGGCCCAGCGCTGGGCACGGCCCTCCCAGGGGCGGGACATGGGCCGGACTCCAACTCCAACTTCGTGGGAGAGGTGTGTGACAGCAACGAGAACTGGAGCCAGGCAGCACCGGGGTCCCCGCCGGAGGAGGGCTCCAGCCGGAGCGAAAACACCACAAATCCGTCTGATAATCTGCTGTTATTAATGCAGAGACAGATGGTCCAGGGCCGGCTTAGGGACACCGCCCCGGGCCTGGGTGACAAGCACCCTGGGCAGGGGGTGCGCAGCCCCCCCGAGGGGGCCGAGGGCAGCGGGGCAGGGGGACAGAACAGTGCCGAGGAGACAGCCCGGGGATGTGTCAAGCCCCCGAGCTCCCCTGCAGAGGACAACGGCTACGCCAGCAGCTCCCTCAGCATCGACAGCCCCGAGAGCACCTGCAGCACCACCTGGGACCCTCCTGCCTCTGCCCCCCAAGCCAGGAGCCCCCCTGAGGCTGAGCCTGAGCTGGGAACCCTCTTCCCTGTGCTGGCAGAGGCCGTGCAGCACCTCCAGGACAAGGAACGCTTCAAGGAGCAGGAGAAGGAGAAGCACCACATCCAGCTGGTGATGTACCGGCGCCTGGCCCTGCTGCGCTGGATCCACGGCCTGCAGCAGAAAGTTGTGGACCAGCAGAACCGGCTGCAGGAGAGTTTCGACACCATCCTGGATAATCGCAAGGAGCTCATCCGTTGCATGCAGCAGGGCCCAGCCTGCCTCGCTGCCACGGCTGCCCCCGGGCCCTGAGGTGCCACCAGGCCCAGCCCTCACCCTCTGGGTGGTGTGGTGTTGGCTGGTGGCATCTCCAACCTGTGCCAAGCACTCACCGGGCCCCTGGGTGCTCACCCTGCTCTTCCCATCTCTCTCCAACCCAGCCAAGAGTCCCCGAAGTGTTCATCTCCATTATCTCTCTGTGCTGGAATTTGTTTTGTCCTGCACCCAGGTGTGGGGTGGCACTGGGCTGGGTTGTCCTCAGGCTCTTGGGGTTTGCAGAGCCAAAATGACCAGGCTCATGTTTAAACCTAATCTAGTCTATTGCTGAGCCTGGCTTAGTCACACCAGTGCTGGAAGGATGGTGGTGCTGGAGCTGCAGGGCAGTGATTGCCCCAGGGCAGTGAAGCTTCTAAACCTCCCTGGGCAAAGCACTTCCAGCACTTCATCCCCACATCCCACCTGCACTGGTGTGTCCCTGCAGCCCAGCCTTTGGTAAATGCTGCTTGTTGGTGAGAGAGAGGTGTCCTGGGCTGTGAGAGAGAAAAAAAATCATTCTGAAAAGTAATCTCAGAATGGCTGAAAAGTAAATTTAAGTCAAGTGATCCAATACATGTTTTTAATGTCAGTATTAGAGAAAAGTTAATTTAGGCCTGTGTGTGTGTGCACGTCTGTCTGCTGTGGGCAATGCTCTTGCTCAGTGCATGATCCCAAAGCTGCTCATGAACTTGTGGTGTTGGTGTTTATGTTAATTTATCATTTGAGAGCAAAGAGAATTTTTTTTTGAATCTGCATTTTATCCAGCACAAGCTTTACACAGAACCCAAAGAACAATTCTCTTAACTAGAGATGGAAAAGGAGCTGCTGTGTGTGTTTGCTGTGCTTTGCTGTGTATCCATAGGACACATATTCCTTTTAAGTGCTGCTGTGGAGGAGCAGCAGTGGGCAGTGAGGGCTCAGCCAGAGGGGTCTGCACTCCCCTCCTGCCCTGGTTGCCAAGCAAAGCCAAGAACTGATTCCATTTCCCATCTGCAAAGGAGGGTGATGAGGGATTCCAGAGCTGCCATGTTCCTCTCCCAGCCAAACTGCTTCCTGCCATCGGAGGAGCCACTTCACCAGACCCCAGCAAACAGCAGAACTGGCAGCCTGGTCAGATCCTGGCACCCAGCACCCACCAGATGCTCCTGGACTGTGGATAAACAACCAGGACCAAGCCCACCAGTGACCCACAGGCCAGGGGCAGCACCAGCCTCCTCCTGCCCCAGACGGGGCACAGCTGGGCTCTGCTCCCCCTGGGGCTGCTGCCAGGGGGTGAAGTGAGGAGATCCACAAAAATCCTCTTCCAAAAAGGACACTTTGGTGGCAAGGGGTGCATTCAGCTCAAAGCAACCTGTGCCAGCACTGGAGGATTCTGGCAGCTTCCCCCAAGGCTCGTGCTGCCCTCCCCTCCCTTCCGCTCGCTCGTGTCCAGCGCCTGCTGCCTCTGTCCTATCCCAGACCTGTGATCGTGGCTATGTTGCACACTTTAATAAAAGCCTTGGAGCTGAACGAGCTGAGCCTCAGCTGGATTTTTTTTCTTTCCTTTCCCTTCCCAAGCCTGCTGGGCTGGGAGCAGCCACCCTGTGCTCTCTGCAGGGGCTGGAGTGAGCACAGGCAGGACTGTGGGTGAAGGGCAGGTCGAGGGCTCAGGTTTTGGCACCTTCCTCCCATCCCTGCATCCCTGGGCATGCTGGGCATGCTGTGCTAGCACTGGCAGTTCATCCAGGCTCATTTTTTAAAGGTTTTTTTTAAACACCAGTTTGTGTTGCTCCTCCCTTCTCTCCCATGGGCAGCAGGGGTGCAGTCTGAGCGCAGGATTTATTTTCTGCCCCAGGAGAAGGTGGCTGGAACCGGGGGGACCGGATTCCCGGATTCCTGGCACCCTGCCCTGCGGCCCTGCTCGTGGGGAGGGCTGGGGGCAGCTCCGGGTGATGGGGGTGGCAGATAACAACACCTGAGTGTTGACCCAAAGGTGACTTTGCCTCAGGCTTCACAGAGATTAAGCAGAGATGAAAAACCGAGGCTGTAGGAGCCCTTTGAACCCTCCCTCACCTTTCCCCTCACCCCTTCCTGCTTCTTTCCAGCCTCTGAGTCTGTGGGAATCCAGGGATGCAATTCAGGGATCCATGAACAGACACAGCAAGGCATGAAGGGCAGAGTGGTCACATTTTTCCATCCTCATCCCTGCCCTGAGCCGGGAGGTTTGTCCAATCCCTCGGGGGTTCCATAGGATGTGGGGTGCTCCTCTCTGAGCCCATTTTTTACCCACTTTCCATGGAGCCCCTGCTCCCTCAGGTTTGGGGGATCATGAGCCCTCCCAGCCCCGCAGCCAGAGCGAGAGATTCTCTGTTTATCTTGGTCGAATGCTTTACACAAATAATTATTTCCAAGGTAAATATTGTGAAAATCCAGATTATTTGCTCAAGAAATGAAAGAATAACTGCGGGAGCACATCAAAGAGGTGGATCTGCTCTGGCAACAAGAGGCTTCCTCCCTGGTTATTGGGAGCCCGATGCTCCTGCCCCAGGACCTGGCTGGAGATGGCCAGAACTGATTTGCAAAATCAACTTCAGACAGAGCTTTTCCACCCCCAGCTCCCGTGCCCCAAATGAGATTTGGGAATTAATTAAAAACCCAACCAATTGAGGGGGGGGGGCGGGGGGGAGAAACAATAAAAACACAAAATACTGCAGGGTTGAGCTCAGGCCAGCTTGGAGGGGGAAGGACTTCACCCTCAGGACACTCTGACCCTGCATCCCCTGCTCAGCCCCCTCTGGCTGCAGCTCAGGTGGGATGGGTGCCACAGGCAGGCACCAGCTCAGGGCTGGGACAGGGATCTGACCCAGGACTCCATGCCAGGGATTTCCCCGTTCTCAGGGATTGCAAAACCTCCATAAAAGGGGCTGAATTCTCACCTCAGGGCAGATGCTCCAGCCCCAAACACCCCCAGGTCAGTGGGAATGGCACCAGCAGGATCTGGATCCATCCATTGGTCTGAGCAGAAACCTGGAGCCACATTGGGACTCCCCCTCAGCATGGGGGGATCCGAGCTATGGACCCCAACAGCATCCAAGCCTGAATTCCCCTGCCTGCCACGGCCCCTCTGGTTTTAAGGCCTCCTCTGAAAGTTTATTATTACTATTATATCAAATCCCTGTGACGCTGGGCCGGTTTTACTGCACAAAGCGAGGTTTGGCAAACGTTGCCTTGCTTTGAAAGTTAAAAGAATGGCATTAAACCAAAATCAAGTATTTATGAAGCTTTGGAGGGAAATATTTTACCTTGTAATTGGAATCCACTCTAACCCTTTCCAGTATTTTGTGGGCTTAAAAAAAGTCTTTAAAAATAAAATCGAATGATGTGATAACTGATGCAATGAAAGTACAAAAGAAAATTAATCGTCTCAGGCCATTATGCAGAGATCCAGACTGGGACACACTTAAAGCACCCCAGGATCCCTTGTTTGTTGTGTCTCAAAGACTTCCAGATCCCACATGTTTGGTTTGCAGTGGGAAAAGGGCTTTCCTTGCTCTCAGCTGGGAAGATGAGCACAGCCAGAGCTGCTCCCCTCAGCCCAAATGTCACATCCAGGCAGCATTCCAGTGTGATGAGGGGTCCCACAGCCCTGGGCACCCCTTGTCCCACCATCACCATCCTTCCCAGGCTGCTCCCTGGGGTGTGGAGGAGTGAGGCTGCCCAGGGAGATGAGCTCAGCCCTTATAGGATCCATATGTGCCACTGTGCTGGGAGCACCTGCCACTGCCTGGGAGACCAGGAAGGTGGTGGGGAGCAGGGAGGGTCCTGTCCTGCTGCTCCAGGCTTTCCACAGAGAGATCCTCCTTGTCCATCCAGGCTTTTTTTCCTGCAGCCCTGGGTAAGTGGCACTGGAGTGGGAATTGGAGGGTTGGAGGCAGATCCTGGGATTTCATATGTGGCTCTGAGCCTTGGTGCATCCCTCCTGTTCCAGCAGCATCCACTGGGACAGAACCACCATTCACAGGATTTTTCAGGCTATTCTCCCTCCCTCGTGTTTTATATTTCATGTTAACTGCCTCACACTGGCAGAGTAAATACAGAAGAAATAGAGTCACCTCCTGCTTGAAACAGCAGAGCAGCACCAGTGCCGAGAGCTCGGGGTGGACAAGGTGGGAGGCAGGATTTGGAATACCAGGATCTTCCCCCCACCTTGTGCTGCTGAGGTGTCAGGACACATTGCAAACCCTGATGCCCTTCCAGGGTATTTCTAAAACCTTGGAATGCATTAAAATCTGGGCATCATCCCAGCCTGATCACTGCAGCCACAAACACGAACCTGGAGCACCGCTGTCCATCCACAGCCAGAACTGGACCACGCTGGGATGTGACCAGCACAGCCCCCTCAGTGTGAGCATCCTCCTCACTCTGGCTCCCAGTGATGGTTTATTTTCCAGGACCCTTTTCCCTCTCGTCCTTTCCAGCGGCGTTGGGATGGGCAGGACCCCGAGTGCTGGGCTCTGGTATCTGATGGAAACACAGTTTGAGCCTCCCTTCTTTAATGATTCCCTTTGAAATGTTGTTGCTTCCGCACATCCCCCTTCGGGGTAGAATATTAAGCAAGAGCAACTCGGCTGGAAATTCAGATTGTTTTTGTGTCTGTTTTCATTTACATTTTAATGACAGAGGAATCGTAGCAATCGGGGCTGTTTGCAGCAGGGCCAGGGAAAGGGGGGGAAATCACCTGCCACCACCTCACCTTTGCCCTCTGTAAACAGCACCAGGAGCAAGGAATCACCAACTTTTGGCATGAAGGGGTTATTTTTCCATTTCTCCTGCCCAGCAGGTGGGATTTAGGTCAGAAATGGGCTTTTGGACCCCTCGCAGGGGCTTTGTCCAGGTGCAGCATTGAGACACAGGTGCAGTGTGTGTTTTGGTGCTGGGGAAGGGGATGTGCTGTGGAGGAGTGAGCACATGGATGTTGTCCATTTGGGATGGTTGGGTGCTGAGGCTGAGGGTGCTGGTGCTGCTCCAGGAACATGCTGCACCTGCAGGAGGAGGGGAAAAGGGGTCCCAGACACCATCCTCTGCTTTGAACAGAGGTGGGGCAGGATTTCCCCTGTGAGAGCAGAGCCCCATCCCAGAAACCAGCCCCTCAGTGCCCAGGAACCAACTCAGTGCCTCACCAGCAGCCCATGACTCTTCAGATGAGGTGTGGGGATCCAGGCCTTCCTGAGAAAACAGCTGGGAGTAAAGATCACTGGAAGAGAGGCAATAAACTCTCGGTTATTCTTCTGCCAGGGAGGCCAATCGAGCTGCAAAGAGTGCCCCAAGGCCAGCCGTACATCATTATTTCCTCACACAGTCCCGTGTGATGTAGTGGCTGTCTCGCTGGAGGGAATGCCTTCCCAGTTTCCAGCATCAGCACTGGAATAGCTGGAGCCCTGGAAGCATCGGGTTGAATCCCAAAAGCCCCAATGCTGCATTTTATTCCTTCAAGAGGATAATAATCCGAGTGCTGCACACACGGCCTGTCCAGGAGTGTTTGATGGCTAAAAACAAAAGCTCTGCCTGGACAGACAACAAGCCCCTGTGCAGCCCCAGGGGCTCACTGAGGGGGCTGCTGGCTCCTCCTGGCCAGGATGGGGGGACACAATTCCCCACATTGGGGTGGGGCTGGGGGCTGCCAAGGATGAGCTCCAGCTCCATGCCATAGGTGGGACTGCAGTGTCATCACTGCCGACCTCTGCAGACAGGAACCCCTGGGGTGCAGACTGGGCTCATGTTTTAGCCTCTAGGGTGGCCAGACTGGTCTCCAAGCTCTCTGTGGACCACTGGAAGTGGACAAAAGTGGACAAAAGTTCAGGTCAGTGTGGTGGAGTGAGGCTTCCAGCTTGTCTGTGCTTAGATTTAAACTGAAGTGCCTGGCTCCATTCACAGACTCTATCTATGTTTTCTATCTTGGAATCTCCATTTTCCTCTGTCCTGGCTTAATTTCTGTGCTCTGGACAGGGCCGGAGGGAGAAGACAGCTTCCAGCTCCCAGTCACGGATGGAGGCTGCATTTCACACCAACAACAAAGTGAAACAACAAATAAATACATTTGGGGTTTTTTAAAGTCCATTGAGGGTTTGGCTCATTTTGTTTTCCCTCCCCAAAGCCTGCTTCCCCCATGGCTCCAGCTCTGCCCTGCGAGTGGCACCATCTGTATTTTCATGTTTGAGTGCTGCTGGAGGGAGGAATGCCACCATGGCACTGGCTGTGCCAGGCTCTGGATGCAACCACCACACTGGCCCTTTCATCTCCTGAGCTGTGGCACACTTGGTTTCTCAAGCCACCCAAAAACTTCCCAGGGCAGGGAGACCCAAACTGACTTTCTGTCTTCTTTGTTTGCTCCAGGAGGGCAAAGAGGAGGATGTGGAGCCAGCACTGGGGGCACACACACACCCCAGCAAACCCGCCGAAACCCGGGAGAAATGAAAACTTTTTAAAAATTCATGAAAACCGAGGAATACAAAGCCGAATTAGGAGAGCCGGTAGTGCTGGGCTGAGTCTGTTTGGTGTTGATACTGTGCAGAATTAAGTCAGACTGGTCTTTCTTGTGGCCAGAGGGTAGGAAAAGGGCTCCCAGTGGAGAGGACCCAGCCCGGCGCTGGCGATGCTGAGTGGGGATTGATAACCCGGCGCGGGGGGCCGCGGCTCCGGCGGATGCTGCTCCGGGCCCAAAAGCTGCATTTATCCCAGCGATAGCAGCCGAGCCAGAGCTGCAGGCCTTGGGGGCAAAAAAGGCTTAAAAACCCATCCTTCATTCATCAGGCAGCTGAGACAGAGAGGGGGAGGAGGGGGAGACAAAAATGATGGAGAAGGAATTAAGAATTGGAGGAAATGTGGAGGGGGAGCTGCTGTGCCCCGGACAAGGGCTCAGCCCTGCCCAGACCCTTGTCCACAAAGCCAGGAATGGGCAGGAACCTGGGTGAGGGGTGCCCAGGAGGGCATCAGGGCGTGAATCCCACCTGAGGTGTCACTTCCTAATCCCCAGATAATGCCCCTCTCCAATCCTGGAGCCACCCACTGCAGATGTTGGTGGGTGGGAGGCAGCAATGGGTGCTGAGGTCTTGGGTCCCCCTTCCAGCAACCCTCTCTGGAAATGCCAGGTGGCCACAGGGAATTTTGCTGCCAGGGGAAAGGCGGGAGAAGGTTCATCAGTCACTTCTCATGAGCAAATAACTCAATGTGACGCAGAGGGGCTGCGAGGGGCTGCAGAGACCCTGCACTGGGGGATACCCACCATGCAGAGAGAATGTGCCCAGCAGGGTGGGCAGAGCAGGGATCAGTGTGGGCAGGCAGCAGAGAGGGAACAGGGGCGCTGGAGATGCTCATGGCTGAGATCTGCACCCCAAAATCTTCCACCTGCTGTGGGAGATTTCTGCTCTGCCCCCAGCTCCTTGGGACATGCAGGCAGCTCACCATGGAAAACTTTCTGAAGGACTCGGGTTGGTTGCACACTGGAAGAAAACCAAGTTTTAAAACCTTGAACAGTTGATGAACCAGTTGTTGTTCCCCAGCCAGCCCCAGTTCTGCACTCATCGACTGCAGGGCCAGAAGGAACCATGACACGAATCAAAGTTGACATTTTACCCAGCCTGGGCCAAGGAAACTCACCCAGACCCTTCTCCACCAGCCCCACAGTTTCTGACAGCAGCGCGGCGGCTGGGAAAGCATCTGTCAGCTCTGTGGCAACAAACGAGGCCATGGGCACAGCAATTAACTCCCCACACCCTCAATATGGGGACACCCATGGCAGGTCTGAGAGAAGATGTCAAATCCCCTTTTCCACTTATTTTTATGGACACCTGAAGTACATTCAGGAATGTGCCAAAGAGGGAAGACCCTCTCTGGGTGCTGGGAATGAGCTGTTTGCACCCCATGGGGGTCACCTGATGGCCACACTGGTCACCCAGGCCAGAAGCAGAAGTGCCACCACCCAATATCTCCTTGTTGAGGAAGGAGTCTCCTGCCACGTTACTCAGTGGGGTCCAAAGCGGCAGGATTGCACTGTGGAAATAATTCAAATTAGGCATGCGTGTAATTAACGATATTTTATCCAAACAGGAGGAGCTGGAACATCCCTGGGTATCTGGGGAATCATCTCGCTAGATGCAAAGCAGGAAACGATGTGGTGGATGGGGGGACAGGCTGATGTGGACCCTGCCCAGGGCTGCCTGGTGGAACAGGGGGACAATAAATGTCCTGAGGACATGCCCCCAGTGTGGGCATCCCAGCCAAGCTCCTCCTCTGCTGCCCCTTCCATGATCTATCATGGTGGGACAACCATCCAGACAGTGGATATCCATCCCCAAGCATCCTAAACACTTGGAATGACAAGCTCTTGTCCCAATTTGCTCATTTGCCAGCTCTTTCCAAGCCCTGACAGAGGAGGCTGCAGCCCTGCTGGTGCTGCCACACCAAAGCCTGCACCCCCCCTCGTGTGTGGAGGATGAGGCTGTGGGACCTGGAGATGGAGAAGTTGGGTCCAGAGATTTCCAGGGACTGGGAGCCACCAGGAGAGGTGTGGATAGAAATCAGCCAAGCTCCTCCAGGCCAGCCCTGCTCTGATTCACCTCCGAGCAAGTTTTCCATGCCCTGGGTCTGTTTGGTGTTGTTTTTTTTTTTTCTTCCTTGGAACAAGCCCAACACACCAAATTTTGCATGATTTTCTGCCTCCAGCTCCAGACTTTCCAGAAACTCAACCTCTCGGCTCGTGCCAGACGCCTGCTGCTGGCTCCTGGTGCTGCCAAAACTGCCCTGGAGGCTGCTCAGGAGTCACCAGCTCAAACCCAGGCACGAGCCTCAGCCGGTGGGGGGACAAGGTGGGGATGGAGCCCGGGGCTTGGGCTCATCCCGGTGCTGCTGGGGGCGTGTTGGAGCAGGTTTCTGCAGTAAAGGTGAGATTTGCAGGGAGCTCCTCTGAAATGAAAGCAGCCTCTGGAGCAACCTTTCCTCAGGAATTACCCTGCTGATTAATCTCTCCTGAAGTCACCGGTGATAAATGAAGCGATTAAGGGACTGACCTGCCTGTGGGGCTGGAGTTTTGTGGGGGTGGGCAGGGAGGGATGTTTCCCCCCCACCACCACCACCGTTTGGGCTCTTTACAGACCTGACATCTCCTAAATCAGCAGAGCAGCCCTGGGTGGCTCTTGCAGTGGGGCCTGCACTGGGAGAAGGTCACCGATGGCCACCCAGGTGTGTCCCTGCTCAGAGGGGACTATGGAAATTGGGGAGAGGCTGTGAAGGCCAGAGTGACCTGGTGCAGCGGGGCTGGGGCAGAGGGCCGGGGGTGCTGCTGCTGCTCTCAGCTGCGTTTGGTGGTCCCCGCGTGTACCAGGGGCTAATATGTGTGAAAAGCAGATTTATTTTTGCCTACGTTTCATATTCTTCACGCTCCACGGCGGGAGACAAAGGATCAGCTCTTCAATGGAGTCCTAAGAATAAACCTTAAACCTCATCAAATCCAATCCGGCAATAAAAATTGCCCGAACAAAAGGCCGGGGACGGGGAGTGGCGGCGGGGGCCGTTTCCCCACGATAACAAGTTTTCACAAGACTGTTTATCCGCACAATTTGGAACGACACTTAAAATCTCTAATCCCAATAGGCATGAAAGTGCTTGTCCCCAGCAAGCAGGTGGATTGTCCCGGAGCGGCCGCGTTGCCAATGCTGCTCGGTGGCCGCGGCGGTGCCCGTGGGGGTCACGGGGAATGTGCTCAGACGGGGCAGCTGCAGCCTGAATGCCTCCCTTCAACCTCAAAGCCTCGGCCCCTCTCCCCCGCACCCCTCTCCATCCCACCCCCTATTCAAGGCGGTTTTAAAAGGCAGCAAAATGGTTACAAGGTTTAAGGCAGAGGCGAGCAAAATGCTGCACAAAGGGAGGACAAAGGCGTGCGGCGGCCGGTCCCTAATCCAGCATTGCCCATGGCAATGCAGCCCCGAGCGGCGCTGCGCGGATTAAACCCACTGCCAACGCCGGGGTTTAGCGGCAGGGCTGGGGGTGCCCAGGGCTGTCCCCCCTTCCCGGCCCTCCAGAGGCCTCATCCCAGGGAGCAGCGCCCGTGCTCGGGCTGGTGTGATGGATGCTGTGGAGGCAGGAGGTGGGATGGTGGGAGCTGATTGATGTTGGGTTCAGCAGAGATGTTGAGGGTGGAGCAAGAGCTTCTATGTCTCCAGTGGCATCTCCAGCCCAAAGAAACCCTTTATTTCTCCCGTTCTTACACAAAATTCCAGAAAGTGTTCACAGAAAAATGACAGCTCCTAAATTGCCCAGCCTGAGGCCTTCCAAGGCTGTGCCATGAGTTACTGGACCAGCTGCTTTTCCCCAATGGCTGTTGCCTCCAAGCTCCCAGCTCAGCTCCGTGCCAGGAGCAGGTGCCCACATTCCCAATATAAGGCTCTGTACAGGGAGAATCTCCCCTCTGGGGCAGGGATGGAGTGAGCCACAAGCCTCCATATAAAACCAGCAGTCTTATAACCACCAGGACCAGTGACTGGACAGGACATCCCTTTGTCCCACACACCCCAAATGCCTGGTGGCATCCAGGACAGTCTTGGC
Source organism: Zosterops lateralis (assembly GCF_965231275.1). Classification (NCBI taxonomy): domain Eukaryota; kingdom Metazoa; phylum Chordata; class Aves; order Passeriformes; family Zosteropidae; genus Zosterops; species Zosterops lateralis. Next base: position 3,251,776 of record NC_139788.1, read on the forward strand.
TCCTGGCACATTCTGCCCATCCTCAATTTATGGAAAACTCCTTCATCTGGGCCTGACATTCCCCCCAGCACCCAGAAAAGGAGCCATCTCCTCTATAGCATAAATTTTCTCCTCTGTCTAAAGTTGGTCTTGAAATTAAGGCAATTATATTCACACTCTGTGCGTTAGGAGCCCGAGCCCGGCGCCGTGCCCGGCTGCTAATCCCTTTAGCACTCCAGAACCATCACCCAGACAGCAACGGGGCTCGGGAGAAAAGCAAACTGACATCCCTTTCACACGTGGGAGTGAGGAAAGAGGCATCGGAGGGTCCTCGCTGGGACCCCGCGGGGTGTCACGGTGGCAGTGACAAGTCCCAGCGGCTCAGGGCGAATGAGTGTCAGCGCAGGGACACCGAGCCGCCTCTGCGGGTGACAACGGTGGCACCCCTGTGATTGCCACCGCAGCCCTGCCCTGCACAGGCTGCTGCGGGGAGAATCGCTGGGCTCACCGTTGGGAGATGCCCTGGGTGTTCCCGGGGTGGGTGGGATGTCCCAGGGAAAGGACATTAGAGGACAGGTGAGGAGGGATGTGCAGCATCCCCTCCCCAGGGCTCAGGTGTGCTGCAGTCCTCGCTGGATGCTCTGAGGCTCCTGCTGGCTGCAAAGAGGCTTTTAATTACTGTCAGTGCCCGAGTCCTGCAGCAAACTGCTCTTTGCTCTCCCCAAAGATGGGCCAGGGGCAGGTCAGGGCTTTGGGCCATTTTCAGGCACAGATTTGTGATTCAAAGGGAAGGACAGAAATCTCAGGAGTACAACATGCACAGTGCAGCTGGTTTTTAACCAACAGCTAACAGGACATAGGGGCAGAGACTCAATCCCTGCCCAGAGCTGCCCAAGGCATTTCTGGTAAGGAAATCCTCAGAGAGAAAATCTCTTCTCTTCACAATTATGGCCACTGGAGCTGTGTTTGGACACACTCAGTCTGCACAAGGCCACCCTTTTCTTCCTTAAGCAATCTGCCTTTAAAACATCTATGAAACCACAGCAAAAGCAACTCCCTATTTGGCCAGGTCGAGTATTTTTTCCTCCCCAAGTTCCTGGCAAAAAAAAAGAAGGCACTTGAATAAAGTTAAAAAAAAAAAAAAAAAAAAAAAAAAAAAAAAAAAAAAAAAAGACAATGAGGTTGAGCTTTAAATTAGCATTAATTTACAAAGCCTAGACAGACCCACTAAGCAAATTGTGCCCATTAATATATTAACAACAGATTTTCCCTATTTCCCTACTGCTCCTTTGGGTCTGGAGCCTGAACAGGGGGCTGGTGATTAAGGCTTTTTTAATTCTAAGAGCCTCAATGACCGAGCCGGACCCGCGTGTGCCCACGGCCGCCTGCGCTTGGGAGGGTGTCAGGGTGACCTCAATAAAGTAGGTGACCACGGCACCTCTAATCCCCTCTTTTAATTGATTACTCTCACCCAGCCCCCGAGGCCATGAGAATGGGGGACCCACCCTCTATAGATTAGCACCCTTTAGTTTACAGATCAGCCACTTTTTCAGTCCTTTGCCCTGCAGCAATGCATGAAAATAACACTAATCTCATTAAGGACAGAAGGGAGCCCTTCAAAGTTTATTAATAATGGGAGCAGACAGGGAGAGAGTCAGGCTCTGGGTCAGATTTCAAAGCCGGGGAAGTGGCAGGAGCTTTCCAAGGGCCTGGTTTTGCCAGGAAGGAGGGGTTTTGCCATGTTTCCAGCTGGGTCTGGAGGTGCTGGTGGTGGCTCTGAGGAGCAGTGGGACTACTGAACACCTGGGACCCCCCAGATAATGGCTGGGAAGGGATGGGCAGTGCCCACCACTGGTTTGGCTGCTTGGGAGCTGCTCCAAGCTCTGCTCCACTGCACAGGACTGTCTTCCCTGCAACCCCCAGCTGAAGAATTTCTTGAATGATGGCAAGACCTCATCACCTTGAAAGAGACCTGGCAAAAAAAGATCTTAAGCTTTAAACACCATAGAGGCTGACATTGAAAAGGAGGATAATATTTTCAAGGCCAGAGCACCATCCTAGCCCTGGTGTTGGTGTTTTAGGTGGAATTGAAGATCAACACAGTCCCTGAGAGCTGATGGCTGTGGGGTTGTGGCCCTGGAGTAGGGCACAGGCTGCTCATTTTTGCTGTCTGTGGGAAATGTGTTTTGAAGGACCACTGGCACCCAGAGCTGGGCTTGGTTCACCTTCCTCTTCCTCACTGTGGGATGAGAGAAAAAACACCTTTCAGCTCAGAGGTCTGGGGCTCTATAAATGCCATGAACAGGCTGTTAACAGTTATGAGAGATCACCCAATTTCTCCCAAGCTGCCTGAATCCCTCACAAAAGTCCATTAATTTTTAAAGCACATTCCATGTGCAGTGTCCCCAGCACTTTTAGGGATGAGCCCTGATTTAAACAGGAGACAATGGCACAAATGCTTTGGCAGGAACGAGACCTCGGTGCTGCCACACCTGAACTCCACCTCTGTGATCTCCCAAACATCCTGAGGGATTGGGGTGTTGGGACCCTTGAGCACTCCTGCAGAATGCTGTAAATCCCAGAGGATCTGCAGAGACACCTCACCTGTGAGAGGGCTGAACCCAGAGCAGGGATTTCCTCCCACTACCAACACTGTGGGATCCCATGGCTTGGGAGCTTGGGATGAAACTAAACCAGCATCCTTTTGTCACCTGGAAATGAGGAAAGAAGCAGCTCATGGACCACAAGTCAGGAGTTGCCCCAAATCCATGGGGTTAAACCTACCAACACCCCAACAGAGCTGGATTTTGGGATGAGTGTCTGGGTTTGAGGGAGGCTCGGCTCAAGGATGAGCCGGATCAAGAGGAGGGAGGGTCCCAGGCTGCAATCCCTCCAGGCCTAACCTAATCACCATCGCTCTGCATTATTACCCTGCCTAACGTGGCATGCTTTTAAATAAAATATGCAAAGATTTCTCAAATTATTTCCCCCAGGCAAGTGCGTTTTCTATCTTCGCTCGTGCATGTTAATCTGAAAAATGCAAATTCCACACACACCCCCATCTGTTGGGGCTCGGCCATTTATTAACTTTTTTTTTAATGCAAAATGTTTCTTTCTTTTATATATATATATATATATGAAAAAGCAATGAGTTTTGTTATCTCTGCCCCTATTTTATTTCATTTAGAGAAAACAGGTTTTAATGGGTAAAAAAAAAATAAATAATGATAATAATAAAATGGCCCTGAGGTGCTGAGAATTACGACTCACTCAGCACTGGAGTTTTAATCGGAGATTGGTGTTGGGCAGGATTACGGCTGCAAGAAGGCTGGGCCTGCTTTAAGAAGAAATGCTGATGTTCAAGGGACAAGATTTACTTATTTATTTATCCAGGATGACTTTGATATTCAGGCCTGAGCCAACAGCACATCTCAAGAGACTGACAGCTTCCCTGTGGCTGCCTGGACTTTGGTGCCACTTCCCCAGACTGCAGGGCTGTCCCTGTCCCCATCCTCTCCTGCCAGGGGGTGACAGTCCCAGACTCCCTAGAGCAGTATGTGAGCAGTGCCTTCATCTCCATCTTTAGGGCTCCTTTGCAAAATCATTAAAAATAGCAAGAAAAAAGCAACTACACACAAAAAAAAAAAAAAAAAAAAAAAAGGGGGAAAGGAGGACCCCAGTGCTGCGTTTTCCCTGACAAGAACCTGATGTGACAGAGCTCGGCGTGCTGAGCGTAATTGGCAGCCTCTGCCCAGGAGAGGCCCATGGACAAACTTGCTCCAGGACCTGAGGATGCCCCGTCCCTGAGCCCGCGGGTCCCCACGGCGGGGGGTGAACGGGGACCGCGGCTCCGGCACGGCCGCCGTGGGGAACATCAGCCTTCACCTGAGTAATGAGACAAAACCCAGGGAAAATACACATGAAAAGGAAGGGAAAGAGAAACTCTTAGGAAATAAGATCAAAGTCCTGCCTTCAAAAACGTTGTCCTGCAGCTACGAAGAAACCCAGATCGCCCTAATTGCGGCAGCCGAGCGCGGCGCTTGGCACAGTGCTGGAGTGGGGGACGGGCTGGGGGGCACACAGAGGTCCCAGCACCCAGCTGGGAGGGACAGGAACATAATGGGGATATGCTGGCCTTGCTGGTTTTATTTTTGGAGTACTCCTGTCCCTGCTCCCACAGGCCCGTGTAGCTCAGCAGTGATGTCTGAATGAGAATCGTGGTGTGGGTCCTCATGTGAAGGAGCAGAGGGAAGCTGCTGGCTTGGGACACACCATACATTGCACTTAATACAACTGTATTAAATAAATTTGCATTAATATTTATTATCTAAATACAGTATTTTATTAATGCTGCTCCCACTAGACAGAGAAAGACTGGATAAACTGATGGCCAACTGCTTGGACACAGACTGTTGGTTTATGCAGGGCAAATAGTTACAGGAAAGGAGTTGCATTGGAGAAAGAAAAAAGTCTGTCTTTTGGAAAACTGCAAAGAACTGGAACTGAGGCTCTCCCAGGGTCTCAGAGCAACTTCTGGAAGAGGCAATGGAGCTGAGGGAACTTCAGTCATGGAGTGTTTGGGGGCCAAGGGATGTCCAGGTGTGCTGGGTGCTCTGGGCACAGGAGAGCCGCTGTCCTGGGCCAGCCCTTGCCAACTCCCCATTTATTGCCACATTCAGGGCATGGAGAGGCTCTGCAGGCAGACACTGCTGCCTTTCCATGGGGCTGGTGCAGAGATGGGTGAGCTATCAGCTTTGCCTCCTCTCAGCCTTTCTCAGCAGTTGCTCCCCATCCTTCTCTCTGCAGTGGTCTCACATCACCCAGGTCCCACAGCACCCGGGCAGCTGAGGGGACATGGGGGGCTGGGAGTCACAGCCTCAACCCAGCCTGACCCCTGTAGTGGGTGCAGAGCACCCGGGTCCCCACCACAACGCAGGGAAGCAGCTGGCTGGCCCTTTAAAGCCTTTTTTTCCCCCTCTCTTGTTAAAAGATGTCTGGGAGGGGAGCTGCCAATCTGAAAAATGATCCTTCCTTTTTTCCATTTTCTTCCTTCTCTCCTTCTAGCTCATGCTCATCTGTTCAGGTGAACCGCAGGCACATTCATTAAATCTCTGTCTTTGACACCTCAGCTGCTTTGGAGCCCTGGGCTGCTCTTTCTCTTTTCTTTCCATGTTTTTTTTTCCTGTTCCCCATCTCCGAGCCCGCCTGATCAGCACACTAAGGCAGCGAGAGCGAGCTGCAGAATCGTTAACGAAGCACAACTCCGCTGATGAGCTGCTCAGTGGCCGGTTTTGGGGAGGCTGCTGGGGGCACCCGCTGTCCCTGCTGGTGGACAGGGAGCACCAGGGCACTGTGAGGTGCCACTGCTGGCACTGGGGTGGCACGGAGGGACACGAGCATGGTGACAGCACAGCCTGCACCCAGCCAGCGCCCCAGGGCTGCGGCCGGCAGCCAAGGGCTTGGCTCGCTCTGCTGTCCTCAGTCCCACTAAATCCTGTTACTCCATGCAGGAATGCCTCCCCTGCTCCCCAAGCCCCACTGGGTTCCCCAAATCTTCCCAGGGCTCACCCTCATGCACCCATTCCTTGCCTGTCCCGTAAGTCCCATCCTGACAGGGAGGCACCGATGGCTCATCTTGCCACAGATTTGCTGCCTGGCCAAGAGGGACAGAGGCCATCTCCAGCAGCTGCTTCTGGATCAGCTTCTGATGCTGAGTGGGGCTGGAGGAAAGAGATAACCCGCCCGGCTGCCGCCAGGAAGGATTTGGCCTCGGCTGTGCTGGCCCCTGGCCGGGTACCTGCTGCCTGCTCCCAGCCCTGGAAGCCCCAGCACTGAGCAGTGAAGGTGGTGGGGGATGAGATGCTCTCCATGGCCTCTGCCTGTGAGTTCAGGACAAAGGTGCAGGAGCAGAAAGGATCCCTTTGGTAGACTCAGAGCCCTGGCAATGAGGAGGAGGGCAGAAGGACTGTGAGGCTGGACGCGGCACCTGAGGAAAGCAGGTGTCTGAATCCCAGCTCTCTCTAGAATGCAGCGCTTGCACCCAGGGCAGGGCAGTGTGTCCTGCGGGAGGGGACAGCCCGGTGTGGAGAGAGGCCGAGCAGTGAGTGGCTCCAGGAGGCTCAGCAGGACTGGGACTGTAAAGCTGCGAATTCCTGCAGAGTTTTGTTAGCGGGATCGGCGCACAGCCTGGTGCCCTGCTCTGAATTAATTATCCGCTGACACGATTTTGCTTCTTTCCCTTTGTGTTATTTTAATTAACAGAGATCTCCTCCAAGCAAGCCAGCTGTCATGTAAATTGTAAAACTGTCAGCATGTACAGGAACTTAACAGGGACTGGAAGAAAGCCTTGCACTAAGGGATGTGCTACTTTCCCTTTTTGGTTTTCCTTCTCTGTTTTTTTAAATCTGGCACATTTGTAAAGTTAAAAAAAAAGTGTGAAGACTAGGGTGGGGCAACAGATGGAGAAAGCCTAGCTTTTACTTTAAATCCATTTCTTGAAGCAGAGGTGCAGAACAGAGGTATTCTTAAGTACTTTGGATCAGGATTGTTTCTTTGCACATTCTTGTAGCCTGGGCTTTCCTCCCAGTTCCCCTCCTCTCCATCCACACAGGCTGCAGGTGGAATGAAATCTATCATACAAAGGACTCAGCATTAAGCTGGGCCAAAGGAGACATCCACGACTTTGATATAATTAATCTGGTCTGCGTCCATCGTGGATTTCACCCACATTCATCCTGAGCTTGATGAACCCCTGTGTGCTGACAGCCAGCAGCAGGGCTGGCTCCAGCTCTACTCCTGCATCACCTAGGCTTGAGATTTTTAACTGTGAGCTGAAACCAGCCAGTTCTTCCCAAGATCAGACTCTGCAAACAAGCAAAACCGTGTTAATGGGCCCCATATGTCTTTGGTTAAAAGGCGCTCAGCGAGAGCAGCAGATGCAGAACGGAGCGCGCGGAGCCGGAGGTACAGCGGGAGTTCATGCGAGGATACTCCGTGGACATCCCATCTCCCCTGAACATGAGCAGAAGCCTGTGGTAACCCTGCAGCGATCAATTAATAAATGTTTAGGCAAGTCAATGAAGGTTAGCAAGGCCCCAGCTCAACGGGAAGCTCAGGGAGGACAGTGGGAAGTAGAGATGCTGTGGAGCAGTGGATGGCAGCAGGACACCAAGTGCGAGATGTGCCGGGGCAGACAGGGGTCTCTGCACTTGGTGGGACCTCACAAGGCTGTGAGGCTGGAGGGATGTTCACCAAACCTGCAGAGGCACTCCCATTTTTGTAAGAAATTATATGTTTTTCCCCCTGCCTCATTCTGGGAGAAGATCAGCAGCCTGGGAAGGGCCTGGATTTCCTACAGTGTGATTTTCAGTGCATGTCTCATCCTTACAATCTAGAGACCTGGACTATGTCTGGATGAAGACTGAGCTACTTAATTCCATTTCTTCCCTTCCTCACCACAAATGGTTTTTGTTGCCCTTTAAGAACAAAGCAAAAAAGATTCCAAACCACATTCTGGTAAAGAAGGATTGATTTTCTTTCCCAGCAGCAGCCAGGGATAAAAGCCTGGAGACAGCTGAGCAAGCTACAGCATCACAGCCCAAATGCTGAGCTTATACTACGAGCACAGCCGGGCTGTGAGGGCTCCAGCCTGATGCTGAGGGTTCCACAATGAGGCCAGGGGCTGGGATATGCCAGTCGCATATGGAGGTTCCCTCTCAGCCCCGATTGCATGCCAGGCGTGCTGCTTGTCCACTGAAACAAATGACCTTGAGCAGTGCTGCGGGTCAATAAAATAATTTGCTAACTGATCCATCTTCTGTGGCAAACAGATGAATCAACTGCAGCTCCCTGGGCTGTTTTATGTACGGATGGGAGAGCCGTGAAGTTAAAATAACGTGTGCGGCCACATCCATCTCCGTGCAATGAAAGGATGGCTCCGAGTGAATAAAGTTGTGTATTTCTAGATGGGGAAAAGCCATCTCTGTGTCTCCTGACACTTGACTTGGTGAGGGTGGCTGCTGTTCCTCAGGCCCAGGCCACAATTCTCCCTTATTGGATCATTGTGTCCCCTTGTTCCTGCTTTCCACACATCTCCTCCAGCAGCTCTGCTGCCCTGATGGCCCCTCCTGGGTTTCAGCTCCCAGAAAACCCATCCTGTCCTTGTTGCCACCTCATTTCTCCACAAGGAATGGACCAAAGGCTCCAGTTCCAACCACAAAGGAGACTCACAGCCGGGAGCTGGAGTACAGGGGAGGCACACTTGGTTTTTACCAGTCTCCAGTGCAGCAAAGCACTAAGAGCAATTAGGAAATGACCATTTCCATCCTGGCAACGCAACCTCCAGCAGCATTGGCAGAGGGTGGGCAGGAGCTGGAGCCACCAGGGCTGGTGCACACGGCTGGGCTGCATCTGTCGGAGAGTGCAGCAAACTGGGGCATTCACAGGGAGCAAAAAGGCCCTGAGGCAGGCTGTGCTCACTGAGCCCCTAATCACAGCGAGGTGATTAATGCCCTTCTGCTCCCGTGAGCTGCTGCTCTGTTCCGTGCTCCCCTTGCTCAGCCCGGCTGCCTTGGCAGGTCCCACACCGGTGGGCACCAGACACTCGGCCTCGCAGGAATGGGGCTCAGCTTTCCTGGTGCTGGAAGCAGGGATGGAGCTGGCAGTGGTGGGAAAGGACAGGGCAGACCAAAACCTGGACCAAAACAAGGATTTATCTTTGGCCATGATAATCTGCCTGTTCTTGGGAGAGGGTTTTTATGACCTTTTCTCCCAGAGTTTCCCAGTGCTGTGTCTGTCAAGGGCCAGCATATTTCAGGAATCCCAGGGCTGAGACTCAGACCTGGCTCCTGCCTCATGCAGCCTCAGATAGGCTGGAACTGCCTCATACCCACCTCTTTGTAGATCAATCTGATAAGTGTTTTGCTGTTGGTTTTAGGCTGGTGCAATGAAAGCAGGGTCTGGGAGCAGGAGACAGCCCAGATTTAAGCTCAGGGCCTCCCCAGGGAGTGGCATCCCAGGTTTCAGTGCTGAGGCAAAGGTTGCTGGGGTTAGAAATTCCTTGCGACCTGCTACTCCAGATGATTATTTTCCAAATTCTTTATTAAAATTGCTGGTACAAAAAAATTTTTGTAGGCGGTTCCTGCAGTCCTTGCAAGCAGGAGGAGTGTACTGGTGAGTTCCTCATGCCAGACACAAGCCTGGTGTCCAAACTCCTCCTCTGACAGCTGGAGCACAGAGCTAGGAGCAGAAAGGGGGAGTCCTGGAGCCCAGCACTTGCTGATCTCAACCCTGCATTCTGCTGCAGGATGGACACCTTCCTGGGGGATGCAGGTGGAATGTGTCCCTGTCTGTTCTCCCAGTGTGGAATGGGTTACCTGGCCATGCTCCTCTGGCTTCTCCCCACAGGTTAACAGAGTTAGGCAGAGCTCGGCCAGGTTAGGCACAGTTCAGCCAGGTTAGGCACAGCTCAGCAGCAAATGTCAGTGAGCAGGAACAAGCAGCCGTGCTCATTCCCAGGAGGAGAGAGGTCACGGTTTGCCTGTCCCAGAGGTTAACAAACCCTGCACAGCCACCCTAAGGGCACAGGAGCTGCTTTAGCTGAACACCAGAGATAAAAGAGCTGCTCAGAGGACTCAGAAAAATGGGGTCCCTTGCACAGGGCCACAGGAAACACCTTGTGCCCCAGCAGCGTCATACCAAGCTCCTCTTCCTTGGCCAGTGCCGGGCAAAGCTCGCTCTGTGCTGTGATTGCTTCAGGGCACTTCCTGCGAGCCATTAAAGCACGTTGGGTAATTAATACCTTCCATGCATGAGGAAAAATGAAAGGCAGGTGGGAGGAGGAGGGGAGCAGGGAGGAGGCAACTCCATTTTGAAGGCTGCTGGGGTGGTGCTCCCTTGGCGAGTTGTTATAATTTGGAGGCTCCTGCACGCTGCAGTGTTCACACCTCTCAGACATTGTTCACAGTCTGATTCCAGCCAGCGCCACGACGCTGTCAGCCTGTGCAGCATCCATGCTGCCTGCTGGAGCAGCTCTCCTCCTCCTCATGCCTTGGGACCACTGCAGGATGAGCTGAGGCTGCCCCACACTCCAAGCTCAGCACCCAGCCAGCTTCTCCAAACCCCCTCCATAGCTGACAGTTACAGGAAAATCCCCTCTGTGCTAAAGAAAGCTCCATTTCAGTGCCTTAAATACAGTTTCTTAACAAACAAAATGTTTATTTTCTGAATAATAATAATAATAATAAAAGAATTCCAGCCTTGGGGCATGTGGTGGGATGGCTGCAAGCTCATTGGAGCGTGTGTCCATTACCGTCCGCGCTCCAGACCCCGGCGCTTTATTCCAGGAGAGTGACTGACAGACCCTGATCGATGCTGATTTGGGTCTTAAATAAACACACTGGCCCTGGTTTGCTGGGAAGAGAGAGGTGTCAGCATCTGGCTGACAGGCAGAGAGAGGCAAACTTTGCCAAATGGGCATTTCTTAGCAATATTTTCCTTTTTTTGCAATTTATTTCCCTTCTCTCAGCACTATGCCAGGCAGAAGCTGGGATAGGGCAATCAGGAAGGTTTCAGAACAGAGTTATTTTGCATTTTACTCCTTTAACTTATGTCTTCTGTAGACAGAAAAATAGAGTTCAAATATTCAAACAGAATTGTGCTGCTAAGAGCCACCAGATCTCACTGGTGCCTGATCAGACCATCAAGCAGGGAAAGGTGCTTCACTGCCGACAGCTGCTGTCAAGAGAAAAGCCCTTTGATAATTTGCTGAGCTGTGGCAATTCACATCTGCAAGAGCTGTAGAGCTCCAAGGAACCCCGAGCTTCTCGGAAATGTTTTTCACCAGCACCATGTAGGTCTTAAAATTACTGGAAATGGCACTTGAGAGCTGAGTGACTCAGGCTGCTACAGTTTGGAAAATATCACTCGGGTCATTTTTTTCACCCTTTGAGCATGATTTTATCAAATCCAACACTTCCCCAATGCCCATTTCTCCTTTACTGCCATGTCAGGCATCAATACTGAAACAGCAGCAGATAAAGTTTGCTGCTGCAAGACCCCAAACAGTTCTGTGCACCCATGTTCTGGTGGCTCCCTGTGGGGTGATTCTGTTATCTCCTCATCTCTGACCCTTGCGTGCCAGCAGATTCCAGCCTGGGCAGAAATGAAGGTCACAAGTTACTGAGCCAATCTGGGAAAGAAATTCCAGGAGAGCAGATTGGGATTGTTTTAATTAAAGGAAAGAGGCAGGGGAAGGGGGGCAGAGCAACACTCAAGCAATCAAACAACATTTTTCCCCCATGAAGATGGATAGTTTGAGGTAGGATTAAGGCAGCTGAAATTTTCTTTTTAAAGGAATGTAAAACTGTGGATGTTGGATGATTGACAAATAAAGGGCACTTTCTTTTAATTTAAATATGCTCCTAGTTTGTGCAGAATATGTTAATTTATACATTGCCTAAATAGCCAGTAGCTATTGTCTGTAAAACCACATCAGATCAGGGCAGCAGGGCAGTTAATGTACTGGCTGGATGTTATGGCTGGTCAGTGAAGCGATCCGAGCTTCCTTCCACTGGCTCCCAACCCCTAAATGGAATAGCTGAGCTGTAAAAAACTGCCAGGGGCATAAACTGAAGTTCATTCTGTCAGCCTTCAATAGGACAAGGCTCTCCTTCCCACAAGGACCCGTCCATACCCTCAGCCCCAGCCCAGCTCCTGCTCCTCTGTGACCCCAGAGCTGTTCCCCTTCCACTGGAGAGCCCTCCCAAGCCCCTGTGCTCTCCACAGGGATGATTTCTTGGGGAACATAGAGCCCACCCCAGGAGATGCTCACAGCTTTTCAGCACCTTCCTCTGACCCTGTGCTCCCCCATGCCTCAGTTTCCCTGGCTGCAGGCTCTCCCAGACCCTCCAGCCCAGCTCTCCTGGGGCTCTGGTCACATCCCCAGTCTCCCAAGGTCCTACAGCAGCTCTTAGCCTCTCCAAAACGTCCTGCTCTGTTCCTGCCATGCCATGACCTGCCCTGGGATCCTCATCTGGGCCTCCTGAGCAGCCTTGAGACCCCAGCTGGATTTTTAACCCTGACATTTGGCAGCCTCTGCTCCAAACAGGTCCTGAGTGTGAGCCATCCATGCCTGACCTGCCTCTTCCTCTGCCTTCATGTGTAGCCACGACTTGGTCTGGTCTCTGGAGCAATTTTTAATGCAGAGAGGCTTCTAATTAACAGGATTTTGAAGTTAATTAAAACAATCTCGTTTAGATCTCTCCATGAATGCTCACAAGGGCAATGCTGATTCCCTGGGCTCCTTGGGAGCCTTTACTCACCTCACAAATCACACCCCAGGGGCTGTTGTGTCTTCAGGAAAGGGTCTGGTGTTGATACCCTAAAAAGGCTGCCAGGTCATGGACCACTTTTGTCCAAAAGACCAAATGACCAGCAGGGAAGTCCAGACTCCACAGACTCCAGGGCCATGCTTCAACCTTCCTGAGTCCTCCATTCCCTTCTGGGACAAAGCAGCTGTCTCCATTGGTGATTCCTAAGGAGAAACTCTTGTCTCCCATGTCAGCCCCAAACCAGCAACATTACAGACCCATCTTGTTCGAGAAAGGTCCATCCTCTGCATTCCCAATGCATTCCCAAAGATCAGACTGGATTAAGTTTAGAGTGATATGATAAGTAGTAATAATACTGCAGCCTTGCCCCTAATTATTTTCAATATAATTATGTACCCTCAAGAAACCTTTTAAATAGCACACTCTCCTCAGTGCTCCGGTCCAAGGGATTCATTTGTCTCAGGAAAGAAATATTCTTGGGGCTGAATCCTTCATTAGTCTTTCCTGGAGAGACTCGTGCTGAAGTCAGCGGGGTCTGTGTGTCCCACTGGAGGATGTGGGGCTGTGCCTGCCTGGGCAGTGCCACCACAGGAAGATTTTACAAGCCTCTTGGAATTTGGTTTCTTGGCAGCAAAAAGCCTTTGGCAAGGAAAAAAAGCCTGGAAGTCTACTGGAAAGTATCAGTGAAAGACTCAGTTTCACTGTCTTTTATCAGCTTCTTACTTCCTTCTCTTGTGTTTTAATCCCACACAAGTGCTGCAGCTTCAGTGTGTGAAGGAAAAAGAGGGAAGACACTCAGAGTCTGGGATCATACTGTGTGAGCAGGTGAAAATCAAAACCTGCACATCACTGTGGTGTTCTGCCCCACCTGGAGATCAAAACTGGAAAGGAACAGCAAGGCCGGTGTGTTTGGAAGGGAGGGATTAAATGCATACATCGAATTATCCATACAACGTATTTTCAGGTGGTCCATTGCTTTTCTGAGCAAATTGACTTTTCATTCATAGGGTGCTCAGGTGGGACCTTGTCTGTGGCACCACATGGAATTTCCTGTAAATAAAGATGCCCTTGACTGGAATCTCCACTGTCCCAGTTACCTGCTGCCCTCCTGTCCCATACAGGTCTGAGATTCCTGTGCCTGCCCACAGCTGTGGGCTGATCCCAGCCCAAATCTATTCTGATCCACTTTCCACATTCAAATCCACGGAATGCTCAAAGCAGGATTCAGTTTGTGGGTTGTCAGCAATTCACAATCTTATAAAGATGAAAAACCTATATAAATGGATGCTTTCCTACAATCTTGTTTTATTTACTTGCTGGCACAGTGTCTGTGAGTCCAATTCTCATCCTGCAGAGACTCTTTTGTGCCTTATAGGGTATTCCTGGTGGATGAAGCATCTGTGTAAATCAACACCTGCTTGACCCCTAGACCACAGAACAGGACCCATGGCATCCCCAGTCTGCATCCCTGAAATCCTTTAGGGAAAGGGAGGACTCTCGCTGGAAAGTGACAGCCCAGCCCATCCCTCTCTGTGCATTCCCACACACCTGCATTCCAGACTGTCCCCTCTATGCACCAGTGGCTGAAAACCAGAGATGGCTTTCCAAGGAAATTTCCTCGCTGAAATAGTTAATGAGGACTGATCCCATCCCCCAGCTCTCTCCCCCCAGCTCGCCACCCCTCTGAAAAAAAATCAGAATAATAATTAAAAGATGCCTAGAAACGCTCTTGGAAGAGCATAAATTCTGAAGATGAAAGTAAATGATTAAAATAATTAAATACTTCAAGTTGACAAGCAGAAGCAGAATCTTGCCAACGGACATTTGTTGGTAATTAGTTAATTAATCCTAACACAAATTATAAGCCATAACAAACCAGTCAGGCTGAACGCAGCCGGCTGTTCAGAATTAAACTTAGAAAAAGAGGGAGTGAGAGAAAGAAGAAAGAAAAGTTTGGAGATTCTTGCAGATCTGAGGGAAGATGCTGTGCAGGAGCTGGTGTCCCTCTGGGAAGGGCAGCCAGGACAGGGGCAGAAGTTGAGGCAGAACAGGGCTGTGTTCCCACCTGGCAGGAGCACAGTGGGGCAGGATGTGTGGAATAGGCAGTACAGAGCAGGATTTGGGATTTTTACCCTTTTTCTGTGAGTAAATGCAGCACAAAGGCTTTCCAGCTCTGTTGTCCACTCTGCCACTGGCACCAGTGTGCACTTGAGAACATCCTTGCCATGGGAATGAGTTGGTCTGGGCAGGTCCTTCAGGTCCACTGGTGACATTAATCCAGGGATTTCTGGAAGATGCACGGACCAGTATCTGTGAAGGGCTCAATTCTGGGGTGCTGGGAGGGCAGCTGCAAACCAGCTGCCCATTAACACCCTGGAAAGTGTTTCTAGGACAGGCTGGAAGAGCAGGGTCAGTGCTTGGGAGCTGGGTCCTGCCAGGGAAACTCGGTGCAAATGACACTAGGACACGTGTGTGGTCAGCAGGGACCCGGCATGAGCCTGATGCCATCCAACTCACTGGGAAGTTGGGGAAGACAGAGCCTTTGTGCAATGGGAAGAGGTTAATGAGCTGTGGGCTGGTTTCTCACCTCCGGTCACCTTGGCTCAGGTCCAATTTTCAGCCCTAGATTAAGTGAGGTTGGTGATCCACAGGCACAACACGGTGACTGACAGCTCATCTACGGCTGCACTGCTGTGTTCACACGTCCAGCCGGGGCTGGGGAGGTACTGAAGGGCCAGGCTTTGCCCTTCTTCCAGCACAAAAACCTCTGGAGCAGCCAGAATCGGTATTCTGACAAGAGAGGACCTGCACATCCCCAGCACAGGGACACTGCCGGGTGACGGACTGGGCCAAATGACAGCTGGCAATGCAGCTTAAGTGAGAAATGGGACATACAGGTTGCAAATGGGCTTTTAACAGCGCTGTAAAGAAGGCACGAAATGTTTTGAAAGAATAAACAGATACCAGGGAAGTGTGACTATCCCACAGATCCCACATTGTCGGAGGAGTTGCCAGTTATTGATGTGCCACGTCTGGGCACGGATCATGTGAGGGGAAGTACGAACATGTGAGTACACATGACCATCTCCTGATGTGATTTACATGCAGAGGAGAAAGAGATCACTTACAAGACAATGAGAATTTACACTGAAGCCATGCAAGGCCCATCTCTTTTGGCCCAAACTCCCTGAGTTACCCACACATGGATTCCTATTTTCCATCAAACCCATTCCAGAGCTCTGCTGAAGAGAAAGTTTCATCCGCATGTGCGTGAGCATGTGTATGCGCGTGTTCTAAGTGTTTTGCATTATGTGAGCTCTGACCTTCAGAGGGGAACAGAAGGAATATTTTCCCCCCCGAGGCTAGAGTTGTCAGTGAAATGTCTGTCTTCCTTAATAATTTCAATCCGGGTGACAGGGGACAGGGCATTTTGCTCTGAACGAACGTACTGTAAAAACTGTCAGATAGAATTTGTCTCAAGAAGCAGCATTTCTATCCATTCGGGGTCATAATTACAGGCATCTTATGACCTGTGGAGCAGCACATTTTTCTCAACTGAAAAAAAAAAAAAAAAAAGGAGTCCTAAAATAGGTGGTTTGGTCTTCTGCAGAGCTTTGAATTGAACCTAAATGGAATCTAACAAACAACGGTGATCTGCAGAATGCTTTCTTCGTGTTTGCTGGCTGCTTTTTTAAATCCAGAACAAACTGTGCACTGAAGTGACGTAGCAGAAAAGAGGGATAGAAATTGCCATTCACTGGGCTGGAGTAATGGCCTGTTTCTCCTATATCCTGTCTCCTAACTGCCTGCCTCTCCGAATTTCCTCCACACTGACACTAGCCAGCGTCTTGTTAATGAACTGAATAAGTAACTAAATGGGTGATTAACCAAATGAGCATGACGATAATTTGATTGCGCTTTCCTCACTTTTAAAGCACAGGAAATAGTGAGAAAAGAAATAATTCGGTGACCAGCAGGAATTCAAACAGTAGAGAGCTAGAGGAGCTGGGGGAAGCTTTGAATAGATGTGGCTGTCAATAAATCCCCCACAGCATTGCAGAAATCTCTGGCTAAATATTTAAATTTCTTGATTTGTCCCTCCACACAGAAGAAAAAAAAAAAAAACTATTCATTGATTGGAAGCAGCTTTTACTTCTATGGTTTGATTTTATAATTAACAACAATCATGAAATGGATTGTCCTGCTGTTATGTGCAGTTATGAGTCACACACAACTCAATGCTGGACATCATTTTGGGGTCAGCAGCCTGGGTTTGTGTAGCAGAGTCTGAAGTGCCTGCTGTTCCCTCACCTCACTGAGATCTGAGTGACAAATCAGACTGGGAGAGGGAACCCAAAGTTACCACAGTAACTTTGGTCTGCAAAAGAAGATGGTCTGCACTGCTGGGGAGGGAGAAATGCGAAAACTGAGAAACAACCCCCTGTCCTTGGCCATCCCAGCTGCTCACGGTGGATAATCCTCTTCCCCACCCCAAGCAGACAATGGTGACCAGGGCAGAAGCACAGGGAAGAGCATCCAGCTGAGGAGCAGGGCCCCAGCTGGAGTCTGGAACGCTCTCACTCGCAAGATCAATGCTGCCAGAGACACAAACGTTAATCAGCTGTTGGCAGGGCAGGTTACAATCCATTTTCACCTGCACACTCCAATGGATGCCCTGTTCTTGCCATCACAGGTGGAGGGGAAACACTCTGCAGTGGGCCTGGGGGTGAGGAGCAGAGCAGCACTGGGAGGCAGAGGGATGCCTGAAGGATTCACAGAACCAGGCACTGACATTCCCTGACACGTTGGCCAAGAATGAGGACCCTTGGAAGGAGTTTTGCTGGTGGTGGGCAAAGGGGACAGTCCCTCCACACTGATGTTAGCCAGGGAAATGTCCGGAGGGGAATGGAGCATCCCAAGATCAGAGCAATCCCTCTGTAATGCTGCTGTGCCCCTGAAAGCAAGCACTGAAGGGAGATGCTGACAGCCTGCTCTGCATGCCAGGAGAGCCAGGCTCAGGATTTAAATCCCACTGACAAACACCTCCATCCAGGTAGTGTCTAACACAGTCAAAACAAACATGTGAAAGAGATTCTGTAGCTTTGCTCACTAAAAATTCAGCAAGAGCTGCTCTCCAGGGACTTTGAGGCATTGTGGTGGAAAGGACAGAGGCAGACTTGGCACCAGGGTTGCCACAGCCTGGGCATGGGAGGAACAAGGCAAGGCTTGTCCCTGCCCACCCCTGAGGGGAATCTGTTAAAAGACACTATGTTTAGTCCTATAGAAAGTCAGTTCCAGGAGCTCTATGGAGCCCAGACAGGGAGATTAGGAGCAAAGCCCTGTGTAAGCCTTTCAGGGTTCATTTTGGGGTTGGTGATCTGAACTGCTTGCTCCAGCAGCTGGAGAGAAGCTCAGTCAATCAAGACATTTCTATTCCCATCCACTCTGTTACCCTGCCCTGTGATCTCCTAAATCACTTCTCCTCTCTGCACCTTCATTTCCTGCACCTGAAACAGCAAGAACATGTGGATTCTTTTCTTCTCTGGCAAGCAGGAGCTCCTGCAGGAAACTTTGTCCAGGCATTCCAGTAATTGTAACACTATCTTTACTAATATCATATTGAGAGAAAACGAAGGACAAAAACTGGTGCAAGCACTGCTCAAATGATCCCTGGATGACATCTCTCTCCCATCCCACCATCTTGGGTCACACCACAGCCCCACACTGGTCATATGAGATGGAGACTGAACAGAAAGCTGAGCACAGATCCCTCAGGACAGCGTTTCCCAGCCCAAGGCAGCAGCAGTGCACCCTGGAGGGCTCGGTGTAGCCTTTCTGGAAGGAGAACAGGATATTTGGATCACCAGATTGGGAGACAGAGGTAGAACAGGCAGAGTGTTTCTCCTCCTCTGCCACATTCAGGGTGCTGTGTTCCCTGTAAAAGGTGTTCTCCTGCTCTCACAAGTGGGAGAGAGAGGAATGCCAGTAGCCTGTGAGGCTACTCACAGCTTTTGCGTTTGGAATATCCCCCATGAAGGTCGTGGAGCAAACAACACATAAAAACACACAATTGCAGTGTTTGTCTTAAAAATAAAATAGGCAAAAGCACATTCAATTTTAAGACATGCTGCAGCCTGGACAAATTTCCGTTAATGTAGAAAACATTTCCTGATTTCTGCTGGCAGAGCTGTCTCGCCAGTGTCATGGACCTGTGTGAGGAGGACCTTCAACCCAGGAGTAAGTGTGCACTGGGTGCACATGTGTTCCAGGGAAATCCAATCTGTCAAGAAAATTCAGTAAGAACTTTCACACTTAACTGTACCCCAGGGTCCCCAAAAAAATCAACCAGGATGGCAAGTTGCAGATTTTTCATAAACTTTCCCTTAAAAAGGTCTCAAAAAATAACACTGAGTGAGAAGGGCTGATTGTACATGTGGAATATGTGTGGAGATCTTCAGGGGAAAAATGCAAAACTTCAAGCTGGATCCACACAGAAAATCCTTCAGCAGAAGAAATCACCCTCATTTGATTTACACAAGCAGCACTCGATTGAACAAGTGTAGCTACAGGCCATTGGAAAACAGTCAAAATGGTGAATTTGCTGCTTGCACACATTTATACTGTTTGCTGGAGACAATCTGCTGTTGCTTTTTGGCATGTTTAGTATTTTTTAAACCACACCAAGGTTAAGTCTGGTTCTCCCAATGACTGGGTGTTTGCCATATGCTGGAGCATCCTGAGTTTTCTCTCCTGGGGCTGCCTCAAACCCACAGATTTTGGATGTTTTGGTGGCTCTTCTCCTCAGTGTGGGCTGGATTTGTGGAGCTGCACTCAGAAAACGTGTTAATCATAGAATCATGGAATCTTTCAGATTTGAGGTCCCCCACGTCCTTTTCCATCCTTAACCACCCTGTGATTCCAAAGGGATGGAACTGGACCCCCTCAGATTCGAGGCACCGCCGTCCTTTTCCCCCTTTAACCAAACCGCGATGGAACTGGACCCCCTCAGATTCGAGGTCCCCCTGTCCTTTTCCACCTTTAACCACCCCGTGATTCCAAAGGAATGGAACTGGACCTCCTCAGATTCGAGACCTCCCCGTCCTTTTCCACCCTTAACCATCCCATGATGGAACTCGACCCCCTCAGATTCGAGGTGTCCCATGTCCCTTTCCCCCTTTAACCGCCCCCTCGATGGAACTCGACCCCCTCACATTCCCGCCCCCCCCGCTCCCCTCAGGGCTCCCCGGCCTCGCGCGGGCGGCGGCTCTCGCGAGCCGTGACGTCATCGGCGCGCGCGGGCGCGCAGGCGCGGCGGGGCGTGCCCGGGCCGCGCTGTGTCACGGCCATGGAGTACCTGATCGGCATCCAGGGCCCCGACTATGTCCTGGTGGCCGCGGACACCGTGGCGGCCACCAGCATCATCCAGATGAAGCACGGTGAGACCCTGAGGGGCGCCGGGGCTCCGTGCTGAGCCCTGGCCCGGTAGCGTGTCCCAGGGCCCGCGGTGTGCGCGGTTGGGGTGCTGCGGGCCCGCCGCTGGGGCTGAGGGGAGGCTGTTCACAGGTTCACAGGGGAGGAGGATTCTCGGTTTGAGCCCTGCTGGGCCTTTCAGGGGAGGTGTAGTCGCTATAGGAAGCGCTGGGCGGCCTCTGGAGCGCGGAGCTAAAGTGGGGCTTAAAGCGCCCCTTGCTCCGGGTAAAGTCCCCAATCCTGACAGAGTATGATCGCTCTGTGCTGGTTTATCAGCTTAATTTACCTGTTCAGGTGAGAGTTGGCTTGTGACCCCGAGCCTCGCTCTGTACAGCAATGTAGAAGTGTTGAAAAACCGCCCAGGGATAACGATGTGTGACAGGAGGTGCTCTTGTACCGAATTCGCTGGTAAAACTTAATTCATGGAAGAAAAGGGATTATGGGGACTAAAAATATCAGTGAAATTCACAGCACAGGGCGCAGGAGCCAGACTGAAACATGGCTTTGGTTTCTTTGTGTGGTAAAACATCTAGGGTGTCACCAAGTCTCTGGAAATCTCTAAAATCAATTTTTCTTTCAGCTGTTGCAGTGGCCAGACTGAAGCTTGTTCTGTTTTAAAGACTGTGCTTTAGTAGCCTTTCTAAAAAAAAAAAGTTGTAGAATAGGCCCATACAAATGAGGATAAAGAAATGTATAAAAATGTTATAGCACTGCTTTTTCCTCAAATGTTTCACTTCAACTCTTTGATAGCCAATTGGAGCAGTGTTAGGGGCTATGAAAGCTGGTGGTATGTACAAAATTAAAATTTAATCACTTTAAATAAGTTAATCTTGGTTCCAAATACGTTTGTTCACAAGCTTTAAGGAAAATGTACTTTGAACACAGGATTTAGTTCCTTTTGCTGGGAGGGGGAACCCATAAATTTCAGATCTATATTTAGAATATTTATTTGTTAATTGAGTTCAGCCTGGAAAAGCTTTGAGGTGACCTAATTGCCCCTTCTAGTACCTGAAGGAGGCCTGCAGGAAGGATGGAGAGAGACAGTTTACAATGGCCTGGAATGACAGGACAGAGGGAATGGCCTCCCACTGCCAGAGGACAGGGTTAGATGGGATATTGGGAATGAATTATTCCCTGTGAGGGTGGGGAGGCCCTGGAACAAGTTACCCAGAGAAGCTGTGGCTTCTCCATGGCCAGGTTGGACTTTGGGGCTTGGAGCAACGTGGGATAGTGGAAGATGTCTCTGCTCATGGAAGAGGATTGGCTTTAAGCTCCTTTCCAGCCCAAACCAGTCTGGGATTGCAAGGGCTGGGCAGTGTCAGTGGCTTTCCCTGAGCTCCAGTGCTGTGGTAAGTTTTGACATCATTTCAGAGGGTTGTGACACTTTGTGCCTGTCTTGCAGCACAGATTGTTCAGCACCATTTAAAGTGAGCTGGAGGGGAAGCTCAGAGGTGGAGTCTTGGTTTGTCCAAGCCCTCAGTGGAGAGAAGGGCTTTTCCCTTCATTCCAACAGCTGCTCAGTTTCTGTTTGGGATATCCCAAGTGCCAGATACCTGCTCTGGTGAGAGGAGACTCTGTGAGCACAGGATTGTCTTCAGCACTTTTCATTGCAACAACGTGGATCCCCTCAAACATGCACAAACTTAAAACCGTTTTAAATTGTAGTTACAACTAAATTGCAGTTTCAACTAAAAATATGAATTACTGTTCCTTAATTGCCTGTTTATAAGTGGGCTTCATTATGATTTATAATTGTTACTTTAATTTTCGTTCTCTTTGATTGTTTGGTTTGCTTTTTTCCCAGAAATAATGACAAGCAAAAGAAATGTTTCTGGAAAAGCTTCATTCACATAAGCTTCTAGTTTCTGGGACTGCTGGATATGAGGAAAAGGGCATCATTTGACATTGAATTTGTTTCTGGATTTCCTAAGATTGATTTTGCTCAATGTGTTGATATTTCAGCTTTATATTGAATTATTTGCTTCTGTTGCAGAATATTTGAATAAAGTTGAATAGTCACTAAGCAAAATTCTTATTCCTGATCCCAGGAAGCAAAACCTTATGCTTTGAACACAATATTTCGTATGAAGCTTTATTCTTTCCTACCTTGTTTCTAAGGTAGGAAATACTATATATTTCTGGAATGCCTCCCTTCCTGAAGGGTTTTGTTTCTCTTTAACAACTCTTGTGTTCTGTGTCACCAGCTGTGGGACACTAAATGTCAGTGTTTGCTCAGAAAGGCTTTTTACTGGTGCTCCAGGTCATGATACAGTTAACAAAATCTCTTTCTTGCTTCTGTAAAGTCCTGATGCATCAGGTTTTTAGCAAAATGATTTATTCTTCATCACAACCACGGCACTCAGTGTTATTTTTCTTTGCCTAGACCATGACAAAATGTTCAAGATGAGTGAAAAAATCTTACTGCTGTGTGTGGGGGAGCCTGGAGACACGGTGCAGTTTGCTGAATACATCCAGAAAAATGTTCAGCTCTACAAAATGAGAAATGGTGAGTGAAGCAGGACAGGCCCTGGGGGGTGGGAGCAGAGCTAAGGGTGGTTTCCAGGTGAATGTTGGTGGAAAATGCTGTTACCAGTTCTTCTGATACATTGGACAAATAGTCAAGCTACATGTCCTTAATATTTTAAGTTTTTGAAGCCATGTGTTTCTGTGGTCCATAGAGATGTGAACTACCCAAACTCTGAGGGCCCTTTTTATGCTTGTAGCTCTCAGAATAAACCAGAATTAGACAAAAGGCACTACAATTTGTCACTAAAGAACATTTTGTTATTTCAAAACAGGAATGGGAAGATGAGAGGTGAAACATGAATGATTTTGGGCTGTTACCAAATAAATATTACATTACATCCCAAATAAATAGTCCCATTTCTTCTGCAGGTTATGAATTGTCTCCCACTGCAGCTGCAAACTTCACCCGGCGAAACCTCGCAGACTATCTGCGGAGTCGGGTGAGTAACAGCTGAGAGGTTTTGGCAGAGGCTTCCAGGGAATGTTTCCATCCTCAAATAATGGAGTCTGAAAAAGGTGGAAGCTGCTGTCTTTAATGATGAATTTGGAACTGGCTGCTCAGGGATGTAGTGGGGTCAAGGAATGACTCAGTGCTCTGGTCTGGGTAACAAGGGGTTGATGGGTCACAGGTTGGACTAAATGATCTTAAAAGTCTTCTCCAACATCAATGATTCTGGGATCCTTGGAGTTCACATTGCTGAAATAATGTCTTGGTAAAACAGAACTTGATTTGCTTATTTTAAAAACTTATCACGTCACTTATCAATAACTGATACAACCATGGAGTTAAAATTCCAGCCTTGGGCCCAGTAAACAGTTTGTCACAGGCTGCAGACGTGAAGTGAATTAAACTTCTTGAACATCGAGATAAGGTTGTGAGTTTTCATGCAAATGCACCAAATCCGCTTAATCTTCTTGGAAAATGATTTCATAGAGCAAAAGCTGTTTGATGTACTTAGGAAAACAAGCGCTTTTTGTAAACAGCAGCATGAGGCTTTTGGTAAATACCACATCCAAGTTGGGGTTGTGTTTTCAAGTTACTGAACTGCAATTATTGATGTTTCCCAGGGTGATTTTTTTCAAAGTATGAAGAGCTGCTTTGAGGGGGCAAACAAACCTTTAATGATCCAAGGTTAGAAAGCATTTCATTGAGAAGAATGTTAATGTGCTATATGAAAGAAAACAGGATGAAAGAAGATGTTGAGATTGAAGTTGATCAGTTCTGTCAGAGATAAAGGATGGGTTAAATTGTGTTGCTGTTCTTACAGTGCACTGCTCTGGCCTGAAATCAGGTTTTACAGTAACAAATAAAGGCCAGTGTTAACCTCAGAGCTGTATTGTTGAGAGCTACACATGTGAAGTGAGAGTTTTTCCAGAACTCATCCACAGGAAAAGCCAGAGATTATTGTTCTCCTTTCTGACACAGAACACAGCTGCAGGTAGCAATTTTCCCTTATGGGCCCCTTCCAACTCAGGCTATTCTGTGATTCCACACTACTTTTCTGGTTTAAACAGCTTCATCCAACTGCATGGCTGGCAGGTGATGGTTGGCAGGGATGCTGTTTGCTTTAGCTTGTGTTGAGGTGTGATTTGGAAGGTCTGTGTATGTTCTGTGTGTTCCTGTGCAATTCTCAAGGCTGATGTGAAGCAGTGATGCTGTTTGGGCCTTGCCCTGGTGCTGATGGCTCATCTCAGGGACATCTGCCCTGCACAGATGAGACTGAATGTCCTGTCCTCTTTCAGCAGAGGCAGCTATTTCTTACATATGATTTAAAGTACCTTTAACAGCTTTTTTGGTAAACCTGCCCATCAGGAGGCGGCACTGATGTGGCACCTTTTTCTTCCTCTCTACCACATCCCTTGGGGCCTGATCCTCCCTTTGGCTGTGCTCCTTCCTGAGCCCACGCCTGTCTTCCAGCTCACCTGCTCCAGATGGGCAGCAGAGTGGGGAGGACACTGGCAGAGGCAGATGTGTTTATTTACCAGAGACAAAACACTGCTCTGGTGCAGATGGCAACGCCCCAGGGCGCGCGGCGCTCTCTGACACTGCTGTCACACTACACTGATCTCCACATTGCAGGCAGAACCTTCTTTCTTTAACTGTAGCACTTAATGTTTTGTTTGTGGCATTTAGAATTTGACAATACAAGCCTTGCCATCAGAATTGGGTTTTTTCCCTGTGAATTTTGTTACATTTTCATCAAATATGGGATACCAGAAGGGTTAACACTCGTGCTTGGTATCTATTGAAACTGTGTAAGGGATTCCTGGAGGCTACTAATGTAATCATGTGGATCATGAAAATAAAATTTAAAAGGTAAAACATGCCAGCACCTCCTGTTAGGAGTGGGAAAATAGTTGAGAAGTAAAAAGTTTGGTGGGGAAAAGGTAGTTTGTTGCTTTATTGGCACTCACTGTGTGAAGCTGTTGTAGGAGGCCAGAGGATGTATGAAAGGGAAGGTTAAACTGCAGCAGGACTTTCTCAGGTATTTAAACTCTTGTTCTGGCCAAGATTAAAATAGAGCTTGTTCAGCATTGTTCATCAGCATCTGGGTTCCTCCCTGTTATCCAGTTTGATTTCATTTAGGATTCCTATGAGTCCTGTAATCCAAGTTCTTGATATCTTGGGGATGGCTCATAAATGCCTTGAAATTGTTCTTCTGGTGAAGAGTATCAAGTATGAGGACACTGGGTTTGTATCTTAAGGCCATTACATCACTGTTGCCTTTGCTTCTCCTTGATAGTCACCATGTGGTTTTTCATGACATTTCTCTTTTTAAAACACGAGATTTCTGCTTCAAAGCAGGATCTGAAAAGAATCTTTGTGATTTCTGTTTATATATTGCAATTGAGGCAAACCTGGAAGGTGCTTTGGCTTTCTGGAGGTGAGTGGTGCTGTCGTGTGTAGTGACAGGACAAGGGTGAATGGCCTTGAGAGCAGGGTTAGATTGGATATTGGGAAAAAATTGTTCCCTGTGAGGGTGGGGAGGCTCTGGCACAGGGTGCCCAGAGAAGCTGTGGCTGCCTCTGGATCCCTGGAAGTGTCCAAGGCCAGGCTGGACAGGGCTTGGAACAACCTGGGATAATGGAAGGTGTCCCTGCCCATGGCAGGGGGTGGAATGGGCTGAGCTTTAAGGTCCCTTTCAACCCAAACCATTCCAGGATTCTGTTGTTACCTATTCTAACACTTCACCTGGTTCACCTGCTGAATCCAGCGCAGGGTTTAGTGCATCGAACTCACTGCTGAGCTTGTGTGTGTGACTAGGAAAAACAACCCCCTGCCCTCCAAAGGTGATGAAGTTCAGTCTCTGGTTGTGATGCTGTTTAATTATAGGTGAGAGGGTCTGGCTGCATTCCAAAGGCAGCTTTCAGCTCCTCTCCCCATGTCCACACTTGGCAGGAAGCTTCCTTGCTCCCACCTTTCCCCCCTCGCTGTGACTTTGGCTTCCGCCAGATGTCACAGGGCTGTGTCACCACCCAGCTGGGGCTGGGCTGTTTAGCACAACTGTGCTCTTCAGCTGTAAATTCTGAACAATTTCACACATCTCCTAATTGCTGTCGTTATTTTAAATCAAACAGCACCAAGTGCAAAACTACTTGGGATGAGAAATGGTGCTTCTGTAGGAAGGGAAGTTTGGGTTAAAAATAATGTCCTGGAGGGTCAGTCATCACTCATTTAATGGCCCTTTAACCATATCAGCCTTGTAAAGAGTTGAGAATTGTTGGCATGGACCGAGTTAGAGAAGTCAAGAAAGGCTGGCTTTGGAATGGACAAGAGAGTTGGGATGTACAAGAAATTCCAGTCCCAGCATCGAGGTGTTACGCTGCAAATTTCATTTATAATCATGGAAGTAGTAAATAGATTATGTATATTTGCTAATGTTTAAATCATGCCTTTCTAGGATAATAAGGCATGGGCGATAATTATTTACATTTGAGTTTTAGGAAGTCTCAGAGACCATTAGCAGGAGAACTTAAAACTGAAAATCAGTTTACAGATGGGTTTAAGTCTGTATAACACCATTTATTTATGGTTGAGTATCTCGCATATGCCAATGTTGGTAATTCCAAGTCACACAATAATTTGAGTGATCTTGTGTCATGGCTCTTAAATATCAACTTGTGTGATGTTTCAGAATAAATAAATGATGAAACACAGCCTAATTAAACCAATACAGCTGCATGGTAACTTCTTTCCAAATATCCTTGGATGCTTTGAAGATTAAATCACACAATTTAAAGTGATGTTTTATATATAACTGTAGCCTGCTTTATTCTTTCATACTGTCTGAAAGTAAAAATATAGTGGCGTGTGATTTTTTGTGTGTGTGTGTGAGTGGAAATTTACTGTATTGAGTATCAAAATGAACTTTTCCTATGATGCAGTTAATGTTTTGGCTTTAGGGTGAAATTTTGTTTGCTTTTTAAATCTGGTAGTTGCATCATCATATTTTTTTCTTATTTTGTTGCTTTTTTGATCCAGGCTTTCCAGCAGTTTGGAGATATCCTGTTAGTACAATTAATTTAATAAGAAACATTGTGTAGATATGGAAATACTGGAAGTATATAAAAGCTGCTTTTAAAAATACATACAATGCCCAAATTTTTTCTGATCCTACATTTAAAAATAACACAGTGCACGTGTGTTTCGTGGCCTTACAAAGCACAGATCTTGGAAGGAGATGTAGGAGAAGAAGAGATGTCTGATTTATTCATGATGGTGGAACACTAAACCCAGAACGTGGAGTAAACTGCCAAACATTAAAGATTAAACTTGGTACATGCAATAAAAACCAAATTGCCAGTGAACAGGACACTGTGTGTAAGTGCACTGTGTGAGAGCTTTCATACATGCTGAGACGGGCCGTGCTCACTGGGAGGGGGATTGGGAAGAGAGCAAAGAGCAGGTTAAATGAACAAAGACTTCTTAGAAACTGCAAAATGTTCACGTTGTGCTCACGTGGCAGCAGTAAAAATCCACAAGTTTTATATTGAGATGAAAGAACCTGGTGTGAAAACTGCTTTAAAGTTTGGGTGTGGTGTGAAAGCTGTAAGGAAAACCCCGAACACAGTGATCTTCAAGAGAATAAGAGTTCTATGTTTTTATTTGCTTGTGCACTCCATGTTACCAGAAGACCTGATCTGTTTTAGCTTGAGACCCACGATGTGCTGCAGACAGGACTGGTGTAACTATTTTATGATAAAGAATTGGGTAATCAGCTCTGCTGCTGTTCCCTGGTGCACGGGGAATCAGGATTCCAAGATTTGGTGTGAGCCCTCTAACAAAAACATCCTTTCTCTTGGCAGACCCCTTACCATGTGAACCTTCTCCTAGCTGGCTATGATGACCACGAGGGCCCTGCCCTGTACTACATGGATTACCTGGCAGCTCTGGCTAAGGCTCCTTTTGCAGCACATGGATATGGAGCATTCCTTACCCTCAGCATCCTTGACCGCTATTACAAGCCAGGTGAGTGGAGCCACTGGACAGGGAAATTCTCCTGCTTCAGTTTATTAACTAGTGAGACTGACATTTGCTGAATCAGGTGGCATTGCTGTGGTGCAGCAGATTGGAACTTGACTTTTTGTTAGGTAAGTAGAGCTCAAAAGGTTGCCTTTGGTTTCACTAGCATGGTAACGGAAAACTAGTCAACTCTTTAATTTTTTTCCTGTTTGCAGCATAACAGACTGGGACTAAAGGATGTTTCAGTTATTCTAAAACATGATTATACTTTTCTGGACCATTGGGAGCTGGTACTCTGCTTTTGTCAACAGTTTGACAGCTTTATCTTCTTGCTTGTCTCTTGGCTCTGACATGTACATTTTCCCAGAGTATCAATATTCAAAGGCCAGTCCCCGATCCTATTGCTCCATATCTTGGATTGGTTTTGTGTATGATAAATTAAAAACATTCAAGTGAAAAGATATTCCTAGCAAGATCATCTCCAGCACTGTGAAGTGTCAGTGATGAATCACAGAGTGTGGAATGGTTTGGTTTGGCAGGAACCTTAAAGCTCATCTCATTTCACTCCTGCCATGGGCAGGGACACCTTCCACTAACCTGGCCATGGACACTTTCAGGGATGGGGCAGCCACAGCTTCTCTGGACAACAAAGGTTTTAGACTGATTCACAGTTCTGTGCACTTGGCAGCTGCTCATCACAACTCTTGTACATGTTTGTACCTGTCTAAACTTTCAGTTTTAGAATCATAATCCACTGCCAAGGAATAAACATGGCCCCATCCCCACTGTGCAGATAAGGAAACGTGCAAAGCACAGAATATTGTTAATCTGACATCTTTGGCTTTAGCTACAAACTATTTGACTCCTGTGTGCAAAGCTGAGTTTGAGTTATTATCTCTGCTCTGAGATTAGAAATCCTTTCATCTACCTCCTTCAAGAAATGTAGCTGTAAACTGATCATTTTCATTTAACTTGCCTGAGCAGTGGATGCAGGTCTGGAACAAAGCCTAGAAAGAAGTTTTAGACCCACAGACCCCGTTTGTTTTCTAGTCATGTCCCTTAAACAATCTATTGTTCCATTTTCACCATTCCTTGTGGAACAGAGGAAAATAATGAACTTCATTGTCATGGCTTGTCACCCCTATAGAGTGCTGGATTTTATCCTGAAGTGTGAGAATAGCAGGAGCATCCCACACGTGCCTTGCCCTTTATTGAGCTCATACCCAGCAGGAACATCTCACTAAACCCATCTCCACCTCCTGCCCTGGACTTGCAGCCGGTCAGGGCAGCTGGAGCTGATTTAGAGCTGCAATAAACTGTAAGAGAAGGGAGGTGGCTGAGCTTCTCTGAGCCAGGCCCTGGCCATGGGAGGCAGAATTCCGTCATGCTTCCCATTCCCTGTAACAAATCGATTCTCAATGGCTTGTTGCGGCGTGAGCGCTGCGGTGCAGGGCGTCCTCGGGACATCTGGAAAGTGTTTTCTGTGAGCTGGGAAGGAGAGGTTTTGGTGCTCAGCTGAAAAGTTGTTTAAATTTAATAAAAGTTTCTGTGGAGAGAGATGGCCTCTAAATGAAATCAATCTGTGGATGTTTTCCCTTTCAGGTATCACACGTGAGGAAGCTGTGGAGCTCTTAAAAAAATGTCTAGAGGAGGTGAGTCACTGAACTCAGGCCCTGATGCTCCTGAGAAAGGAATGTTTGTTTGCATTCATTCCCTGATACTTTCCTGTTCCTCTTGTCGCATTTCTTGCTGCCTTTGCCAGAAGGGTAATAAAGGCACTGGCCAGATGTGGAATAGCTACTGAGGAAAAGGATTTACGGGCAGTTGCGTTGCCTTTGCACGGTTCACATCCTCCAGAACGTAAACTTGGAGCTTAATCACTTTGCTTTCCTTCTGCTTTTTGCGTGCTTAGCATAATATTGATCCAGACTTTTTCCTCTTATGTTTCTTCTGAACATACTGCAGCATCCTTGTCTCTTATGTTACACTTAAGAACTCTCAGAAGTTCTTAAATGATTCTTTTCCAGCTTGTGAAGTGAAACTGAGGTAAAGCATTGACTTTAAAGTTCATGACCGATTTTAAACAGTAGACTCCAGACATTTCAGACACCAAGGCTTTTATTGTAGGAAAGTAATCTTTATCCTTGTCTTTAAGAGATTGATTTGAATGTGACATCAAGAAGTGCTCTGAAAAGGTCCTGTTTGAAGTATCTTTGTGATATGTACACTCTGTGTCCAAAATTTTAGCCCACTCTAGTTTTCCTGCTTAAATGTCTTCCTTGTTAACAGGCCTGGCTGTTTTACATCTCTACCTGGGGCTTGTCTAATGTGCAACATCTTACAACTAATTCCCACTAATTCACTCCTGAGCAGTGAAAAAACCCAGTGTAGTTCATAATATTTCAGGCCACTAGAACCAAGATGGAAATTTAAAGTATGTTCTCCTCTTTTATTTAAACTTTGAGTCAACCTCATTTCTTCTGTCTTTTTGTCTTTGCTGAACAGCTTCAGAAACGTTTCATCCTCAACCTGACCTCCTTCAACGCCCGGTTCATTGACAAGGAGGGCATCCACGAGGTGGACAATATACCCCTTGCCAAAGTGGAGTCCTAACCCCTGAGATCTTTCTTCAGCAGTCTTCTGGTTTTGTTTTCTCTTCTTTTTTTGTTTTTTTCTATTCATTTGAAGCACACGAGTAATGTACTGCAGTGGGAAGTCGAATAAAGCCTGACATTTATATAGCCAGTTTTATCTTTTTATTCCACTGATCCTTCCTGAGAGGATTTGAGTAAATTGTTCCACAGCGAAGGTGAAACTTGATTTACAGTTCATGTGGGCACATTCAGGTTATTTATCTTTCCTCTTCTGGGATTTTACTGCTCTCCAAATTTCTTATTTGTGGTACAACTGTATTTTCTAGATGACATTGTGCTGTCATCCCTCTCATCACTAAACCTCAGCAAACCCCAGACAAGTGGTCCATGCCAAACATATACCATTTACTTTATTCTTTTCAAAGATGTTACCACTCTTTGCTGTATAAAATAATAATCAGGTTTTCAAAGACCTAATTTGCTTTTGATAGAGTTTTTTTTTTTTTTCACTTGAATTAGATTAATACAAAGGTTTTCAAGTAGAATGGATTTTAAAATGCACTTTTAACTCACCTGGCAATGGTTCTGTTACTGGGAAAGAGCATTCTGCTGGCGCAGTGGGCTCATAACTACATTAAATAGAATTTAAATAGTATTTTAAATAGAAACTGATATATCAGCTGTGTGATTTTTCTTAATTGACGTGTCTCTACATTTAGAAGTACATGAAAGCAGTTCAGTGAGAAATTAAACTGCAGCACTCCTCATAAATCTTTGAATTACTCTCAGCTAGCTAGAGCTTTGTTTCCTTGAGAATAATCCCTGATGATCCATCTAGGCTCAAGATGCTGCTTCCCTATAAAACCCCCATTCATGGAACAGCCTCAGATAATTATCATGTGGCTGATACTTGTTGTCTGCCCAGAAGTGATTCTTTTGAGAACAGTATTTGGTGTGACTCCTTCCCTACTTGAATTGGCATTAGAATTGCTCTGGGTGCTTATTTTATGTTTGAATAAGCTGAGAAAAAGAATCTTTGAAATAGGGTAAATGTGTACAGGATTGTGTGCAGGCTGATAGTTTTGTGTTGTGGCATAACACCCAAGTTCTCAGCTGGAAAAGGTGAGTGACAGACTTAACTGTTAATTTGTCTAAGCTTTTTGGTCTTATCTCAGTGGTGTGTTTGAGAAAGTTCGTTCCTTCCCCCAAAAAAAGTTATCAGTCTTAAAGTATTCCTGTCTTTTGGAAGAGATGAGAACTGGATGAGACTGAGACTTGCTTAATGACAGAGAAGAAATTTGCAGCTCCAGTGCCTTAACTCACTCTGCCTCTTACTTAAATCTAATTCTTCCCTGGAGTCCCGTCAGGCTTTTTAGTTTAATTCTTCCCAGAATGAGTTTAATTACAGCTGGTTTTGCTGTAATGGCTGCACTGGCTTTTATTTAAGGCCAGTGACACAGAACTCTGAAACATTTTGCTAAAACTCATTTTATCTCTTGAAAACATTTTAAACTTTTACACTCAGCAGTCCCCAGCCTGATGATTTCCTCTTGGCAGGTCACATTTGACACGAGCAGAGTCGGAGCGTTGTCGTTCCGCCGCTGAAATCTCACCCCTTCGTGTTGCATTAATGTACTTGTTTAGCTTAATGCAGCATCTCTAATTTATTTTACCACTGATGTTGAATGTTTTTGCAGGTTTCTTGTCTCATTTCAAACTCATCACTGCAGAGTGGCTGAGCTGATGTGATATTTTTGTCACTGCATATCAAAGCAGCGATGCCTCTTCATTGGAGGGATTCATTGTTCAGACACCGAGCTGGGCTGTGGAGCTCGTGGATGACGTGAGCCTGGCAGAGAATCTGCCTGGAGTTTTTATTGGCACCTATTTGCATGCAGGTGATTAATAAACATAAAACAATTATTCTCTGGTTGGATCCAGGTTGGAGTGGAACATATGTTTTGCCCAAGGGCAGGGCCCAGGATCTGAATCCCCCATGGAAAGGAAGATCCAAGGGGTTGCATCCGAAGCCAATGGAGCGGCAACCTCGAGGAATGAATAAATACAGCCCTTGATCCCAACCCAGGAACAAAAGAACTGGCCCATGATGAGATTGGATTGTAGCCTCTAACAAAGGAGATTTTTTGAGGACTTTCCAGGAATTCATACTTTTTAAGGAAAAGTGTGATCCGTCTGCTGCATAATTTATTTTTTAAAATGTCTACAGTGCAGATACTCAAATTCTGAAACCAATTTTTATTTTTGATGGTATTACATGGAATCTGTTTGAAAAATCAATATTTAAATTAATGAAAGAGTAGAAGGCTTCTTACCTGCTTCAAGTCTAGCCCTAAAGCATCTGAAAACCATGTTTTGCCTAGAATTCTGGAATCCCTTTTCGAAAGAATTCACCTTTCCATTTGTATTTGTCATGACAGGCCTCTCTTTCATAAGAAATCTCTGAAATAATTGAGCACTGCAAGAAAATACTTCTTTGTACTAATTTTTGTGGTTCATATTATGAGAAATGAATGTAGTAGTCAAGGTACTGTGTTCCTGGGGCACTGTGGCCACGGTGAGCTGCTCTGCCTTGCCTTGCCTGGTAATTCTGACCATATGTTTTACTCTCAAAGCCTCAGGGCCCAAAGAGTTAACAAGGCCCTTTTTCTCGTGTTAGGTTTCCTGTTTAAGGATGGTCTTTTCCTGGGGAGCAGATCATCACCAGCTCATCTCTCCAGAGCTTGGAGTGAGCTCCAAGATCAGTTTACAGATTCTCTGTTGCCTTAGGCCACATTGGGTTGGGAGTGCTTTGCTGGAAGAGGAATGTGAGCGTAGGTGCAGCGCTCACGGGGCTTTTTCTTGGTGTTAATTACACCTTTCCATGGAAGAAAATCTGTGTTTTGGGATAGACCTCCCTGTGACCAGAAGCATTGGCCCAGAGGAGCCGTCAGAGCTGAGCTGCCTTGTGGAATTGGTCTCACACAAATTTGTAACAGTGCCAGCACAGTTCTGCTGCCTAAAAGTGACTCCGTGACTCAAAAGTCATCCTGAGTGAAGTGACAGCCAAGCAGGGTCATCAATCAAAAACTGAAATGCCTGGAAGGTGAAACTGTCTCCCACCTTGCTGTATTCACTTTTATGGGGAGCTGCAGGTGAGGGGGAGCCTCCCAGGTTCCTTTCCCCAGGATTTCTTTAAGAAATCCACGGCCCTGTTCTGTTAAACCAAGAGATGCTCGAGTTCTGGGCAGGTGAACAGCCTCAAGCAGGGACTGGGTTTCAGTGCAAACCTGAGTGTCCTCCGCAGAAATTAGAGAGACTGCCTAAAAATCATCATCATCATCATCAAATAGAAATAAAGTGTGTATGATCAGTCCTAAAGCATATTCTTGGCACACCCTGAGTTCGACTTCTGTTTGTGCTGATCAGTCACTGGCAGAAACTTTGCCACCAAATGGAGCTGTCACTTCCCAGAGTCAAGATGTGAGAGCAGAGGGGAGAAATCAGGCTGAGCTCTCCCAAGGATGTGTTTTCGTTTGCTCTTGTCTCTGGTTTTGACAGTAGGCTTCTCCAAGAGGCATTAGCCCATGCCAGGGCTGACATGAGGGATTATGCTCATAGGATTTGGTTGAGTCCATTTTCCCATCTGAAGCAGGGACAGAATATTCCTTTTGTATTAAATAACTTGGCATTTAAGGAAGAAAAAGCCTCTATTTGCTACCTGTGAAGCACTGGATATATTTAAGGAAAAAAAAAAATTATCCTACTTGTAAAAAGTTTATCCTTCAAGCCATTTTTAATTCTTTCAGGGTTTAACCTTACATGGAGTTTCCATGTGTTGTTATCAGCCATCAACAGTAATTTAGTGCAGGAAATTTTTACTGATCAAGCTAAACAGACATCAGTTGTTTTAACAGATTAAAAAAAAAAAAAAAGGCAAAATGTAAATGGTGGAATTAAAATATACATCTTGTCTATTTTCCATGCCCTTGACTCTGGTTGGTTTAGATCTCTGACTGGCTGAGGACTATGTTAAAAAATAAGTTAGTTGTCTTGAAAATGTAAAGTGACAGTTTAAGTGTTTTGTTTCTGTGCTAATGTGCAATTAGGTCGTTATCCAATAAGCTGATTCATGTAGTTTAACTCAAGACAGCTGTGGAAGGCAGAGAAAACCCTTGGCTGTTGGGGCATGGGGAGAGGGTGTCTAAAAGGATCTGTTTCAGAACTGCCAGGATGGTATTTTTCCCTGTGTAATACAGTAAAGTTAGCAAGATTTATGAAAAACTAAATTCTACTGATCAAATTTATAGACAGAAAATCAAAATATGGGTCTAGCTGAATGCCAGCAAGAGTGGTATAATTTTTGATCTATAAATCAACTCCAAGACAGCCCCACCAAGGTGGGGCCAACCTAATCACTGAATCCTCTGAAGTGATTTCTTGGTTGGGTGTGTTTTGATTTGGTTAAATTATCTTTTGCTTACTAGAGGGTTCCTTGATGTTTTTAAATATTTCTCGTGTTTATGCACAAACATGAAAATCGTGGATCTCCTCGAGTTAATTTACAGCAGACAAAGGAAACTCCATCATTTTTTGTGTCAGTATTTTGGGGATTATTGACAATATCCTGCTACTGTACCACCAAAACACCTGTAGGCTTCAGTGGTGCTTGATCTCCTCTTGCCAAATGTTTCACTGGTGCCATTCCCTGCTCCTGAGTTTTTGGTTTGTAGGGAACACCTGTGTGTCTCCCCAGCTCTGGATTCAGCAGAGGGCAGTGATCTCGCACGCTGCTGCCTTCTCCCAAACTGGTTTGTCCTCTTCCTGCCTTGCACATCAGCTGCAAGGTGGTCACAGAACTCATGGAGGGAGGACCAGAGCCTTGTGCAGCAGTGGAAGGTGGGGTGTACAGGGTTGTTTCTTTCCTTGGAAGATGTTTATTTTCACAAATGTTGGGCAGTTGTGCTGTGAAACAGATAATTATCTATATTGTCAAAGGAAAATAGCCAGTGACTTGCCAAAAACCCAAAAAGAGCAGCTGGAATCCATTCTGTCCTAGTTCATCCAAGCACTGACAAGCAGGGATGTGAAATTAAGGTAAAACTTCTGGGTTTTTTGGGTATTGCAATTGTCCCTTGCAGAGCTGCTCTGGACATTCACTGCTGTGAGGATGCTCACAGGATTTTATCAGCACCTGTGCCAGGGAGGAAAAGCCCCGACACCACCACATGGTACTGTTTTCAAAAGACTTTCTGTGATCCCACAGCAAAATTTGCTGAAGAAAAAAATCGTGAAAAAGTCTGCAATGGCTGGTTTGGAATGTGGGATATCACAAGCCATTTATTTGCTCCCTCCCAACAAGCCTGCAGTGTGCCCGGGCTGTGGCTCAAGGGTGGCATTATGGGCCTGGCTGGAGCAGAAAATGCACTTGTCTGTGGAATTAAAATGTCCCCACTTGGATTATATGGGAATCAGAAACTTTCAAGTACATAGCCAGACTCTGACATGGGAATTAGGAAAACATTTCCAAAGCTGTCAGCTCGTTTGGTGGTTTTGCTTTTTTTTTTTTTTTTGGACAGCAGTTGCTGGTATCTTTGAAATTTTTGTTACTGGGCAAGGCTGAGTTTGGGATATGAAAAGACTTCCAAGGTTTATGTATTCCTTATTTTCTCTGATTTAAAATGATGCAGTTCAAACCTGTTTCTCTTTTCTTCCTTTTTTGTAATCATCCTTAAACTCACATAGTTCTTAGTGAGCACTTTCAAGAAGAAAATAATTAAAACAAGGTTTTTATTTAATTTGTCTTACAGCCTTCACTCAATGCACATGAGAAACCTGCCCAGAGCATCACGCCAGGGGTTTTGCTTGGGAACATCTGATAATTCCAAAGTTTCTGTGTTGGTTTTTGCCTCAGGATTGATGGCCTGTGCTGTGATGAACCAGGGGAAGGCTGATTGTGTGAGCTCCATGTTCACATAAACCAGGAAAGGATTTGTGGCTGACCCCTCCCAATGTGTTTAGGAGCTGTGAAGCCACACAGTTACAGTTTTGGTTTTGGTTTCCATGTTGGCTCCAAAATTTACAGGGTACTAAAGCAAAAGGTTCTTTATGTTCAAAAGCTGTGAAAAAGCTTATTAACACATGGAATTAATAGAAAACATTTTTGCCCCAAGCTGAGCTGAACGGAGCTATTTTTCCTCACAGGATTTGCTGAATTACTCCTTGGCTCAGCAGGTTCAAAGGCACTGACAGTTTTTTTAGGAATACTTTAAGACAAGAATGTTGCTTAATTTTTTTTAGCATTTCATCTAAGTTTTCTGATTTACCAGGTAAGACCTTTGTATTCTCTAAATGGTCCATGTACCAAATGTTCTGAAAGATGATCCATAGAGTTTTCCCATCACTTGGGCCTTCCTTGCTTTCCTGGGAAGGAAAAGTTTGTCTGAAACCTCCCCTTTGCCCAGTGCCCTGAAGAGGCAGGGATGGGCTGTGGATGCCCTGTGCCTGTTTTGCCTCTGGAGAACTTTGAAGAAGTTTTTTTGGAGAAGTTTTATGCCAAACCCCATCTTCCTCACAAAGAGAACCTGAACAGGGTCGAGTCAGGGCTGTCTGTGCTACAGGACTGATCTCATCTCTCATGGTGATTACTCTGTGCTCCTGGAGGATCCCTGTGATGACCAAATTAGCAGGAAACTCCAAAAGCCATAATCTGTAATAAATAATCATGTGCTGCTGCCATATGACAGGGCTGGGAGAGGAAATGAAATGAAAGTGTGTCAGGAGTGGGAGGCCTGGGCTGAAATAATTCCCTGTGGTGCCAGGGTCCATTTAAGAGGCAAAACAGGAGCACATTACCAAGAGGGTGTAAGAAAGGTTGTTTTCATGGTCCAAACTGAGCAAACTGGCCTTTCCACCAGCTTCCTCCTCCTCCTCAGCAGTGCCTGCATCCTCTGTGTCCTGCCTCCCTGCTGGAATGCTTTTGCAGGTAGTGAAGTTGAACAGAGATTCTTAAAGGAGAGAATTTTTTATAATTTGAAATAAAATTATAAGCATACAGATTATATCTTTGAAACAGACTGTTGAAATGAATTTTGGTGATTTTTTTTTTTTTTTTGTAATTATAGTGGTTGAGTTGATTTATCTATGTTTAAATCCCAACCGTTTCCTAAACTCCCCACATCCCTTCAGCTCTTTATGTCACATTTGTTTTCAGTGAGGTGCAGGTAACTGCTTCCTATGTTAACTTATCTACTAAAATAAAAATTTACAGATGAAGCATTTCAGCACAGGGTCTAATACAATGAGGATTTGATGTTTGATGGCACAACAAGGTACTGTGGGAATATAAATGTAACCCTCCTGAAACAGGGACAGATATTTGGATTACATAAAATGTTTTCATAGGAAATGCTCCTTTTTTTGAAAATATTTGCTGCAAGCTGAGAAAAAAAATGTCTCTGGAAAAGCAACATCCCTGGAAGATCCAATCTGCACAGGAATCTGGTCAGAATTCCATGTAGCTGCCAATGAGGTCTTCAACACATGGTGAAACTCTCATAACTCCCAAATAAAGGCACTTGGCATTTCAGCCACTGATGTTCTGAATCTCACCCAGTAAAAGAATCCATGGATCCACTTTGATCAGGTCTGTGACAGAGGAAAAGTTTGACTGGAATACCTTGAGTGTCCAGTGGGAAGAACGTGATTTAGTTATTGCACGTGTTTGAGGATAAAGAAATCCAAGATGCCATTGCAGAATTATCTGAAACTTCTCTGCTCTGTGAGATAATAATTAGAATCACAGAGAACATGTGGAATTTTGGGCCAGAGGAAGATGATAGACCAGTTGTGGTGCAAATCATTCAGTTATGCCAAGAAAATGGTGCCTCTTGGTAATTTTTTGGTGAATTTAAGGCTCTAAACAGTGGAAAAACTCAAGAATAATTTGAGGCACTTCTGCACACCAGAGCCATTGTCAGGTGAGAAGCTGCAGCATCCAGACACATCTCGAGGTGCTGCAGAACTTCTTGGCTTGGAACAATAAATTGATCTTTCTCTGAACTCATTTCACACCCCAGAAAGAGCTGAGTTGTCTCCATTTAACATTTTCTTTGGCTATAATCTTTGCTACTAAAAAAAAACCATCCTGATGAGAAATCCTCCTGGATCTCAGAGATTTTAGCCTTTTCTCTGCTGAAAATAATCAGATTAGAAGAATCTGAAGGTGTCAGGATAAAAAACATGCAAAGGAACCATCCAGAACTTCACTGCTATAATTTTTTCCTGCTTTGGAAAAGTTCTGGGATGCCTCAGCACCACAATCATGGGGACGAAGCTTGGGTGGATGTTCAATGTCTGGAATTATTATGGTATCCTATTGGAAATGCTCAGGTGGCCACAGTGGGAATTCTTTTCCATATGAAGGAGCTGAGGTGGGAAGACCAAAGTAATAACTTGTGGCTCAGCATGGCCACATTCTGGGTGATGGCTGGGTCAGACTCTCTCTGCCAGCTCTGTTTGGATAATGAAGGCTCCACGTCCTGCACCTGGACAGGGAGAGCAGGGTCTACACCAATAATCTCAGGAGCATCACGTTACCCTCACAAATAACCTTTATTTTACTGCCTGACTCGAAAACGTTTCCAGTGTTGGTGGTTTTGATTCAGTTGCACCACCAGGAAAAGCTTCCCTTGCTCACAGACCATGTGGCTCCTTGGATTCTGCATGTAAAGTTGGGAATTTAATGGACTCTCCTATAGGAAGGAATGCATTAACTACAGGTCAGCAAACTCTGGTTATTGGGTTGTTTCACACCGAGAGCTGTTATTACCCTGTTGCTTTTAAGGTGCCTGTTTAAAGGTAATTATTTAGTCTGTCCAAAGCTGTGTGGAATTCCAACACAGCCTCTGCTCCCTGGCGTTAATGATGCAGCACAGCCACAGCTCCATGTTCCCCTTGGTTTGCCCTTGGCACAGCTGACTCTTGAGGATTGAAGAGTTTCTCTCCTTTTCTTTTTCACTTGCCAAGGATTGGTATGTGGTTTCCCTGGATTTGTCATTCATTCAAAATTAATTTGAAAAAGTTTTCTTCTTTTTTTTTTTTTGTTTCATTCCCCTTTAGAATTGAAATTCCAGTGTGTTCTGTAACAAGCGTAGAAACCCTGAGCCTGGATCTATTTTTGCTCTTTGACACAATCCTGTGTATTTTCCCACGATGAGATTTGTAATCAGTGTGGGAATTTATATTGGGGTTGAGCCTAGAATTGTGTAAAATGTTTTTTTTCCTCTTAGGATGGGGAGGGAGAGGACATGTCAGGGGATGGCCTTGTTTGACAGGGAGCTGGGAGGGGACTCCAGTACAGACAAGAATTGGCCTTGCATGACCCCTGACTCTTCTGAAGTGTCTCTGTGGGCCTGCACGAATGAAGGTGTCCAAAATTTTGGGAAGCCTTGATGCTTTTACAAAGTTCCTCCTATGTGATGTGTCCATTACTCATCTTGAGCATCTGTAGTGGAATCAACAAGCGAATCCAAATCATGCAACTTGCTCCCACTCACAGGTCATTGGAGGTGTCCTGGCCTTTCAGGCACCAGACTGTTCCTCATAAAACATTCCAAAGACTTGCAGGTATCCAAAAAGGAAAATGAGGAGGGAAGTATTTTCCAGCCCATGGATGTGGTGTGTAATTACTGGAGGGATCCTGATTCCCTGTCTGAGTTGCTCATCCGTGCTGTGTCTAAGAATTCCTTGATATTCAAAGTGCCCCAGCCAAGCCAGGTTTGCATAATGTGATTAAATTAGGAAATGATATTTCATGCCTGGATATTACAGTGTGCACACACACACTTTCATCCTGTGTTGGAGCGTCGCTTGCTCTGCTCTGATACTGTGCACCAGAGGACGTCTGCAAATGGAATTATTTCAGGATAGTTATCCTAAATAACCCCATGCAGGGAAACCTGTATTGTAGCACAAAAGCACCTTACTCTCCTTTATCATAATCCATTTAAATGTGGATTATGCTGATGCAGAACAGGGCGCTCCTACTTTGGAATAATTTTAAATAGGAATAGTTTTTGTGCTTTTGGCTCACACCCTGCATTATCCAAACTGACTTTGAAGTGTAAACAAGCCTCTGATGCATCTGTAATATTTCCATTCTGCTCCCTGACTCCTCCTTGTTTCTTGGCTCTTCCTTTGGGAAGGTCCAGAGCAAAACCAGACCTGCAGAGCCCGTCATTTAGGTCTCTGCTTTCACAAACCTCATACCAAGAGACGTTTCCAATCCGATTCCCAATTTAAATGCCTCCCTAAGCTTTGAAGGGAATATTTAGATGCAAGTTTCTGACGCTGAGCCATCCCCACAGATTATATTAGGACATTAAATGTTTCCTTTCACACTTTCCTGAAACAGAGGTTTGTGTTTCAAACCTCCTGTGGTCTCTTCTGGGGCTGTTTGGGGTTTTCCCTGTATTACCATCAGCCTGTTCTGCACTTCCAGAGAAACCTGTGGGGTGCAGCTCTGAGAAGGCTCCAATGCAGGGAGTGCTGCCATAGCTCAGTCCCTCCAGCTGCTCCTCTGTCAGGAGCAATGATGTGTAGGGAAGACAGCAAGGAGGCTCCCTAAACTCACTCTCTTCCATTGTGTCAAAAGCCATTTTTACATCTTTTCCCTGAAAAGTCATGAAAAGTTGCAGCTTCTTGCCCAAGGCAGGTAAGACTTACTTAGACCTGCTTCCTGACCATTTCATGGGTGTCCTGTCTCTTGGTTTGGTATCATCTTTCCCTCTTTCTGCTCCTTTATCCCATAGTTTTCCACACCTCTGCCACATCCTGCTCCTGTTCTTCCTCCTGCAGCTCCAGCCCTTGGTCCTGCCTTGTGTGTGTTCCCCGTGGATTTACCAGCTGGATTCTACCAGATCTGTGAGTGCCATCCAGGACAGAGCAATACAGGGCAAGCACATGGATGTCATCCAACATAATCTGGGTTTTGCTTTGTTAATCCTTTTTCTGACCATTCCCATCATGTTTATTTCTAAGCTCTGGGAGTTCAAGGTGCTGGTCCTGCTCGTGGTGACGCCACGAGTGCAACTAATTTGGAGCTTCATTGCCTGGAGATCAGTGAGGCTGTTTTATCTTCTGTTTTATCATTGATACCATGAGGTCCTTCTGCAGCTCCTCACAGACAGGTTTAGATTTGACTACCCTGAGTAGTTCTGAAACATCAGCAAACTCATTCATCTCCACTGGCGCCAGCTGGCTCAGCACAAGGGCTGGGGACACCAGGCAGGAACACCAGCTCCTGTCACCCCCTGAGCTCTGTTTGTGGCAGCATTCAACCCCCAGCCATGAAACTGGATAAGTCTTTCTTAAATCTATGCAATTTCATATCATTTCCATATAATAAACTATATAATTGCTTTTAAGATACGAGCACAGAGGCGAAGGATCCTTCTCACAAAGACGATGGAGGTGCTTTCTTCAAATAAAAAGAGGTTTATTAAGAGAATGAGAATGACATTGTAGTGTGGGTGTTGTACATCTATTTCAGCATTAAGAGAAACAACAGCAAGTACAAAATCCTGCAGAACTTCTAGAGTCATCGTCATCACAGCCTAGCTTGTCCATGCCACAGTTTGGTGGATCCAAAACTTCATTCCCATTTCTAATGGCAGAAAATCTGAAGATTTTCATCTTTCAAAGGGAAAAAACCCAACCCAAAACAAACAAACAAACAAACGAAAAATAGGCAAAACAAAAAACCCAACTCAATTTGATATAAATAACTTGCACTGGACATTTTTAAACTTTCAGATTTTAATTACACATAAATAAATATATACAGATTTAGAACAGTTCAGTTTGGCCTGGTTCAAGTTCTGCTCCTTGTGCTTTATTTATTATTATTATTACTAATTTTAAAAACTTGTGTGCTGCTATCTGTAGGTTGTGGAGTTTTATTTAGTCCTGGGTTTAACTTCACCTGCAGCAGCCAAGGGGACTCCCCTCAATCCTTGCCCTGGGACCCATCAGTTGTGTGGTTGTTCCTCCCTCCTGCCGTGGCTTGGGGCTCCTCAGCCCACGGGAAAATCCACAGCGAGTCTCAGTTTGAAGCTGTAAACAAAGCCTGGACCTGCTTTAAATCCACAGCAGTTCTGCCAGCAATTTCCCTTGGCCTGGCGTCAGGGCTGGGCTGTGGGTGGGGAAATGGGGAAGGTTTCCTGGTGCCTCAAAACCAGCAGATAAATCCAGGTAGAGCCAGGGCTCTGTCCCCCTGCCCTCAGCTGCTCCTGCTCTGGGTCTTGCACTGATGAGGCTTTTGCTCTTTCCTCTCAGTTCTTCAGTTGGAACAAATTCCTGGAGCACGTCAGGATTTCACTATGGGTTTTTTTTTTTTTTTAAAAGCAAAATAAAATCAAATTGCACATGACTTGTCTTCCTGCATCCACGTTACAAAAACAAAAAAAAAGGCAAAACCCCAAAGCCATCAGCCTGGCTTCTCTCAATCTCACTACGTTCTTTAGCACTGTCTTCTTCTTAAATTCTTTAAGTCTTGTCTTTTCTTCGTTTGCTTTACGAGTTTCCTCACACGTTCAAACTCAGCAGTTCAGAAAACAGTGTACTGGGTCATCTTTCCCCCTGGAGCCATCGCTGGTACCCAGGGTGGGAGAAGCTCCCACCGTGGGGAGACAGCGCTGTTATTTCCGATGCTTCACCTCTTTGTCTGACGCTTTGGAGTCCCCGGTCGTGTGCCCGTTCCCTGTGCTGTTCATGAATATTTTATCCAGCCCCTTGAGGGACTCGACCAGGTAGTTCTGGAAGGCGGTGAGGGCGGCGCAGATGGCCGGGCCCCCGAAGCCGTGGGTTATCAGGCTGAAATGAGTCAAACAGCTCTGCACTCCGGGCTCCAGGATGAGCGAGGGGCGGCTGTTCCCCAGTGGAGAGCGGTCCTGGGCGATCAGGTCTGCAAACTCCTTGCAAATTTGCCTGAAAGAGAAAGTTTTGGTCACTAGAATGCACCTGGAGAGCTGCAGAACACAGTGATAGAAATCCTAAAAGATTATCTAGTTCCAACCCCTCTAGCATGGACACCAGGCTGCTCAGAATTTTGTCCAAGCTTTCAGGTGTGGGGCATCCACAGCTTTTCTGGGTGTATTTCGGTGTTCTTTTCCTGCTCCCTGCCTGAACAGTCACCTCCCCACTGGGAGTTTTTGGCTCCAACCTAGGGAAAGCCTCTAAGTGCAGAACTGGAGCCACTGCTGCTGCTGCAGCTCTGAAAGAGCACATGAGGCAGTACCAAAATGCTCCCTGGGGCTGGGTCACCCTCTCCCATGCAGGATCAAACCCTTCAATCCATGCAGGCCATTCTCCCTGCTGGACACCTTCCTGCAGCGTGAGCCCATCTCTTCCCCACAAAAGAGCAAAGTTTGGGGGCTAATGCTGCAGGTTAGCAGTAGATGCTGAATGCACCAGTGGCTGGTTGCCTTCTGCACTCACTTGGTAGCCAGCAGCATGTTTTTCCTGGTGTGCAGCTCGGTGGGGTCGGAGTGCTGCCGGCACAGGTACTCTGCCGCCGCCTTGGCCGGGAACTCCGTCTCGCAGACGTAGCCAAAATCCCGAGCCAGGTGAATGGCCTCACCTGTGAGCAGGACAGAGGAACATTGTAGGGACATCCGTGGATGGCAGGAACAAGGAACTCTGCAGACTGAGATATTCTAGAAACATGTGGTTTTATTGCAAGGGTTGTGGGTAAAAGGGCTTTGCTTTCAGCCACCAGCCTGGGCTGGAGGGAAGCCCCAAAAGAGAAAGGGAGAGAGAGAGGGTGTGAGGTGAGGGAGGTAAAAAAGCTAAGAGGGGTAAGAGAGAGGTAGAAGAGAGAGAGAGCAGTAAGAGCGAGGGAGGTAGAAGAGGAGCTAAGAGCGAGGGCAAGGGAAGGTAAGAGTAAAGTAGAAGAGCTAAGAGAGAGGACCTTGTTACAATCCATTATATCTCCTTTTGTGTTGAATATTCTAATTTACAGTGACCAACTGGCATGAGATACAAAACCTACAAACTTTG
The DNA here is from genome assembly GCF_965231275.1 of Zosterops lateralis. Lineage (NCBI taxonomy): Eukaryota > Metazoa > Chordata > Aves > Passeriformes > Zosteropidae > Zosterops > Zosterops lateralis. The sequence continues at coordinate 3,296,193 of NC_139788.1, forward strand.
CATGCAGCCTGTGAGAACTACTATAATACCATATCATCCTATATTCTAAACTCTAAAGACTACTTTTCTTATGTACTTTTTCCCTGATGCTTTGGCAGGATGGAGAGGGTCTTGGGTCTTTTTGTTTTCTGTCCTTCAACCCATCCCCAGCTAATCTTCCTGCCTGCCATGATCACATCTCAAAGCTGCCCTTCATTTCTATTTCACTCACAGGTTTTACATCTCCAGTATTTCTTACCAGGCAATCACATCCATAAGCCCTTCCTGTCCCATCTTTCCCAACATCACATCAGCACTGTGCCAACACCAGTGTGACTGGGAACTGGGGACTTCTGTAGACCTTCAGCCATCTCACTGCTGGGGCTCAGTTCTGGTGGGACTTTTCACAGAAAGAATAATAAAGTACTGGAATGGTCTGCCCAGGGAGGTGGTGGAGTCACCATCCCTGGATGTGTTTAAAAAAAATACTGGATGTGGCATTTGGTGCCGTAGTTTAGTTGAGGTGTTAGGGCTGAGTTGGACTTGATCTTGGAGGTCTCCTCCAACCTAGTCATGCTGTGATTCTGTGGTTCCCTGTCTCAGTGGCCACCCAAGAGTGCTCCCCACCTTCATCTCTTGCTGCAGAAACACCACTGAGTTTCTTATTCTCATCTGTAAGGCAATTAGTCTGTGTGGGCCAAAACAGCCAGTGCCAGCTCTAAACAGCACCTGGGCCCTTCCTTTACTACCTTTTATAAGAGCACCAAGACAGTGCTGGCCTTGGAGTAGAGTGAGGTGTAACTCTGGGCATCTGCTGCAAAAGGAAGAATAGCAGAGGCATTTCTTACTTGGGAACATCCCCTGCTGCATCTTTCCCTACTTCTTCCCAAATTTCCTGCTTGGCCTCTCCAAACTGAGAAGAGATTGAAAGGGAGACTGGAGGGTCAAAGAGTGGCTGATGGACAAGGTAGGGCAGGAGGAAGGGCAGGAGGAAGGGCAGGAGGAAGGGGCAGGAGAAGGGGCAGGAGGAAGGGGCAGGAGGAAGGGGGCTACATCCCCCACAGGGCCGGGGGCCCTCGGGCTGGACGTGCAGGCAGCGTATCCATCACCCTGTGGAAATGCCCACCCATTGATGGAATTGATCCATCTCCAGGCGTCCCCGTGGAAATAATCAGAGCTGATGGCAATTGATCATGCCCAACACCCGAAATCCCGGTCGGGCAGGCAGAGCTAATTTGCCTTGCCCCCCTGCTGCTCACACGTATTAGGCCATCCATTCTAATAGCATTAACCCAGATCCCATCCCAGCCTGCCCGGCTCCCGGAGCTCAGACAGTGGAGCCCTGTTACAGGGAAGTGTCTCTGCTTCCCACATAATGACAGTAGTTTCCACTTCATCTCCTCCTCCAGAGAAAGAGCAAATAAGGTAAACCTAAAGAATCAGAATTGCAGTTGTTTGTGTGTTAAAAAAAAACAGTCAGAAAGGATCAACTGCTGAAAAACTGATACTGGGACAATAAAAAAGAACTGAGTGACCTCATGGTCAGAGCCAGGGCTAGAGCCAGGATTTCTTCCATGAGTGTGTGAGTGGATGCACATTTTAATGTTTCTTAAAGGCAATTTGGATGCTGGAATAGAGAGGTGTCAGGGGGACAGGGCACTCTGGCTTTAGTGTTGAGCCAGATCTTGAGGAGGAGAGGCTGCAAGAGAGTGCAGAGGGCCATGGTGGGCAAGGGGACAGCAAAAGCCTGGCTGGAAGGAGGGCAAACCTCCTTCCAAAGGCTTAGGGATGTTTCTGGAGTGGAAATACATCCCTGCTGCTCCCCTGGGTCCAGGCTGGAGGTGCTGTCATGGAGCACTTGCCCAAGAGAGGGTGAGCTCTTGGTGTACGTGGTGAGGATTCCCAAGGGAGCTGTTTCTACCTGGTGCTCCCTGGGCTCTCCAGGAACATCCTCCCCATCTGTATGAGTAGCTGTTGGTTGGTGTGAGAAAAAATATTTCACTAGCACTCAAAACCCCATCCATTGTCTCTTTTAAATAATTAGACTTCCGGAAGACAGAGGGGAGAAAACAAATTAAACCAAGACAGAAAATGTTCAGGAAAGAGTGTGTTTGGGGCAGAGGGGCACAAGCCAGTCTGTGTGTGCTGGGTGATGGCAGTGCAGCAAAGGAACATCCCCTGGTTCCATCATGCTTACAAACAGGAGGAAATTATATCCACCAAACACATATGGCACCACTGCCATTTGCTATGAGCCGGGAAGCAGGAATCAAAACATCAGCAGCCACTTGAAATCAAACGGTACATTTCTTCCTTCCTTTCTTCCCTTCATTCTTTTCTTCCTTTTCTTTTCATGGAAATCAGCCTTTCATTCAGCACAAACCAACTGCCCTGGGTAACAACCTCCGCCTAATGAAGCGGGTCATTTAATTTGCTGGCGACAATGGAGATGATTTTCTATTCAGGATCCGAAGGCAGCTGCCTGCACCGTGCCGGGCACGGACACAATGGATTCCTGAGCTCAGAGGGAGGCAGAGCTGTCATTCCATTTGTTTGCATCCCCGTGTGCTTTTCTCCCAGGACGCAGAGGCAACATCATCATTTCCATGGTGGAGAGAAGTAGGAGGGGAGGAAGTAACCAGAGTTAGGCAGGGGCACCTCACATGTCTGGGCAGGGCTCTGCCTGCCAGGGCAGCACCTTCTCCAGAGCTCTGAGGGCGGCTGCTGCACACCTGAGCTCCACCTGTGAAACCTCAGAGCAGTTTGACATCTCCTTGGTGTCTCACTCATTTCCTGGAGGAGGGAAGGACTTGGATATGGGGCATTTCCTTCTTACAGGCAACATGACACGGACCTGAGCTTGGGATTCTGCCCAAAGATTGTGTGGTCAGAAGCACCTGAACTGTGCAGTGGGTGGGCACAAGGGGCTGCAGAGTAGCTGGGAAATTCTTGGCTGCTTTATTCAGGCTTTTTTTTTGTGTGTTTGGTCTCTGTGACACAACTATTAAAATCAGCTCAAAGAAATGAGGGATACCCTGAGCTCTACCCAGAAGGATGCTCACAGTCCTGCTTGGCATCCATGAGGAGGCCTTTTCCATCTGATCCAACAAAACTGGCTGAGTTTTGGAAAACAGACATGGTAGCATAAAGTTCTAGTATGGTTTGGGTTGGAAAAGACCTTAAAGGTCATGCAGTTCCAGCCTCCTACCACAGCCAGGGCAACCATGCTTGGACATTTGCTGTCTTGGTTTAATTTGTGCTCTTCCCACTGCCTTCCCAAGAGTCTGTTCATTTAAAAGGACACATCCTTGAATCAGTGTGGAGACTTACACAGGGACATTGCTCATTCAGTGGTGACCTCTCCATATTTTAAGCGTTCTGGTTTGTGGAAAGCTGGAAATTAAGGGGATGGGAGTTTCAGCACTCCACCCTCTACAGGAGCAGGGAGAGACTTTTACCTTCCACAAGGGATGTGAGCAGGGTGACGTTGGCAGCTTTGCGCCTTCCTGCAGGTAGATTTAGTCCAATTTTCTCTAACCTTTCCCTTAAACACCGACCCCCATTTTTTGATTTGGCTCTGAAAAGAGAAAAAAGAGAGGGAAAATAAATTTCCATGTAATTCATGTTAAAATAACCATAATCTCAGCTTAAGCTTTGAGGTTTGAAAGGAAAGAAGAGAAAACAATAAAAATACTATTCCTTGATGGACCACACATCAGAATTCCTCATCTCTTTATCTGAGGTTGAGAGCTGGTGCTGAACAGATTTTGGGGCTCTTGGGGCAGCTTACCTGCGGAGGACACCTCCGAGGAGAGAGGCATTGAGACACTCAGGGGGTGAGAGCCTCCTCTGCACCTCCCCGACTGTCACCTTGTACTTGGAGGTGGAGCTGAGCAGAGAGAGGCGCCCGGGCACGGAGCAGAAAACCTCGTTGGGATTCGTGACCCCTCCAATCAGACCGTCCTTGTTCATGGACAGGGTGGAGATGGTGGTGCCGTTGGCCTTCGAGGGGATGGGCACTGGAGACAAGGAAGAGGGAGAGAAGAGGAGACCATGGCTGAGAGACCCAGACTCTCCAGGCAGCTCTCCAGCCCCTCCCGGACAGCAGCACACCTGCTGGGATGTCTCATTAGTTCTTTATTTTCCTCAATGAGAGAAGCGAGGTGGGGTGATGAAACTAAACTAAATAAAGGTTAAAGGAAAGGAAGAAGCCTGGACGCTGCCCTTGCCTGCATTCCCACACCTCCCAGCCCAGCTGTAATTAAAGCCAAGGCTTGGGCTGGTCTTTTGGAAGACTGAGGATTGTCCTCAGTGTTGCTGGCTGGACCTGTGACCAGCTGCCCTCCCTGTCCCCTCTGGGTGCTCTGTGGAGGTGGGTGGCCAGGCAAAACGTGGCTGGTCCCGCTGGCCAGGACGCCAATCCTCTCCAGAGATTGCAGCTGCAGCCCAGCTCTGTGCCAGCACACATTGCATCCCACCAGGCAGGATCAACCACCTGAGCCAACCTCCATTCCCTGCCCCAAACCCCAGAGCTGCTGGGCTGGCCAAGAGCTGTGCCCCCATTATGTGCCCAAGGGAACCAGGGGAAAGAGTTTCTTTGCCTTCAGCTCTGGGATTAGCCCCACAAATAGCCGCAGCCCTAAACTTTCATCATCCCTGGCTTAAAGGAAGCTTGAGAAGATCAAACCAAATTAATCCAGCACAAACTTCCCTTTGCTTAATGGGTGAAAGTTAATTAACACAAGGCTAGGCAGGCACTGGTAACTGCAGCATCTTGTTGGTCCTGTGGCCTCACACCAGGGCAAAGGGGCTTGGCTTTCCCATTTGTCATCCCATAAGAAACATTCTTAGACGCAGTAAAGTTTATAAGTTAATACTGTGGCTGAGACTTGTGCCAAATCTCTTTGGCTTTTATGCTTTGAAATTAATAATCAATTTAACTCAGGGGGGAAAAAAGGCAGGTTTTGAAAGAATCCAAAGATAATTTCAGCCCTGGCATTCTTTGTCCTTCCTCAGGAACGACTGTTCCGCAGTCAGATGGTTCCTGCAAGCAACACAGCAGTGAATGCCATGGTTTATAAAGGAAATATATATGCCCAAAATGAAACAGAAGCCCCAGGATTAACCAGGGAGGGTCCATGGACTGGATCTACGAGGGGGCGCTTACAATTGGCATATTGTAAATCCAGTTCAACGCCTTTCCTGGCATGGCAATAAAAATCAGCACATGCTACATAAAAATGACTCATATTTTAAGGCTAAGGGATGAATGGAAAGGAGCTGAAGGACATAGAGTTTCCTCCCAGCACAAAACTTGCAGAAAGGGAGCAGAGGGCGGGATGCACCAGTGCCCTGCTGGAGCAGCAGCTGCGGTCAGTGTTTGCCATGACTGAGGTTGGTTCAGGGCACAATAAACACAGGAACATCCCCCTGAGATGTAGGAAAGCAGAACTATTTCCAGGAAGGAGCGACTTCAAAGCTTTCTTCCACAGTCCCAGAACAGGTTAGGTTGGTCTGTAGGGGATCCCTTAAAAAAATCAGAAGTCAGAGCTTGGTTTGCAAATATCCGTGCAGCGCTGCTGAGGTGTGAGGCCCTGCAGGGTGCCAGCCATGGGGTTCTGCTGCAGAGGGGGCCACCCCCAAACCAGACCCCCCTGGGGAGCAGGTGTTGCTTGTAGAAGAGCTGTTTGTAATTGATACACTCTGTAAGCTGGATTATATTTGGATACATCTGTGCATGCCTGCGATCATGCCGTGGCTGCGCTCAAGCCGCATGCGTGGCACACCCGGGGGACAGCAGAGCCATGCAGGGAGAGGGATCGTGCCTCACCACACATCCATGGGACACGGTGTCTGGGGAGGAGGCAAACCCAGCTGCTACCAGTGTGACTTAACACTGGAGCTTATGGAAAACTGGGCTGGAGAAGGGTTGGGTACAGCTCTGTGTTTGCCAGTCGCCCCACAGGCAGTGATAGGGAGGCATGGATAATGGTGATGTGCAGCATGGAGACACAACACTTGGGAAACACGTACTGGAGGTTTTAGGAATGATGCTACCGTCAGAAACAAAGCCCTGGAAAGCTGTGCCCTGGAGCCGACTGCTGTGAAGGGTAAAGCCCAGCACAGCTGGGTCAACCCAGCTCTGTGCCACAAGCAAACCAGGCAGGCACCAGCACTGAGCGTGGATTTTGGCATTGCTCTTCTGCCTCGAAGCCTCAGCCAAGGCCACAGCCCCGTCACTTTGGGCACGTGCAGGTGTGGGACAGGGCACCTGTGTCACGTAGAGCTTGTGCCCTCACAGGGCACACGGGATGTGAGGGAGGGACAGAGCAGGCAGCAGCACTGGGAGCTGAGCCAGGCCCCGGAGTCCTGCAGCAGTGCTTCATCCATTAGACAGCGTTGCCTCAATACAACAAGAATAAACAAAGCCACATTCGCCATTAATCACGAATTATTGTTATTGAGCCTCACCTGCTGCTGTTTGCCTGGTCTGATCTGCAGCTTGTTTGCCCATAAACATGCTGCAGGAGGGAGACAAGCTACCATTAAAGCCTGACAGCTTTGTTTCCTTGGCTTTTGGGGAACCAAAATTGTCTCTTGTCATCTGAGTAAACCAAAAGTCCCCCTCGATCTTCAGCTGCTGCTTTCCTGTTCCCGCAAGCAGCAGGTGATCGGAGCACCTGAGCCAGCCTGCAGACAAGAAGGAAGCATGAGAGCGGTGTGGGCGCCCGGCCGACAGCCCAACGCCCCGGCGCCGACCCCCTGCGCCCCGTGCTGCTCCCACAGCCTCGTGCCGAGGGCTCAGCCCAGCTTCAGTGCACAGGAAAGACCCTTTGGAGCAGGGATGGGGTGTGCACGGTGAGGTTTGAGGCGCTGAACAGCCCCAGTGTGAGTGGGGGGCCTGCAGTGTTGCTGTGCCCGAGAGAAGGAGCAGCCAAGCACAATAAGGACCCGAGAGCCACGTGGTGCTTTGCAGCTGGGGATAGAAACCTCTGAGATTGTCAAGTCCAACACGACTCTGACCTCAACTAAACCATGGCACTGAGTGCCACATCCATTCTTTTCTTAAACACATCCAGAGATGGTGAATCCACCACTTCTGTGCAATGTCACATCACGTCACTGCACTCGTCATCCCTTCCGAGGTCCTGCGGGATCAGCCATGGGAAACACCTGTTTTTGGCAGAGTAGGACATCACCTTTCCTGCAGTGACACAGCTCTCCCCCCACTCATCCCCCTGGCAGGAGCTTGGGCAGGCTCAGGTCCCACTCCTGACCGTGGAGGACAGGCTTCTCAGCAGAAACACACCCCGGAGATGCTCGTACTCACAGTGACAGACCAACACGCTACAAAGGCTGATGAGGAAGGGTTGGATGCTGGTGCCCAAACAAGTGTCCTTCCAGCCCTGCCTGGTGATGGGATGGGGTACCCCTGGGTCACACCAGCCCACCCCAGGGAGCTATAAATGGGAGGACACAAGTGGGAGTTTGGGTTGATTCAGGCAAAGAAAGGGAAAGAAGGACATCTCAGACCTTTAACAACTGCTCAGAACACTCCTGGGGAGTGCAACGTCCTCTTTGTCATCTGTTCTTATTATTTATCTATTATTTATTGATGCTTGATTGCTTCACTCTGTCCTCCTAATTATTTTTTTTCTCTTTTCTTAAACTGCCTGGCATTCCTTAGAGAGTTTTTCCCATGGAAGTGTTATGTATCCAGACTAATCCTGCTACTTCTAATTCAGCAAATCCAGGTGAGCTTGGCTGCAGATTTCAAAAATTAAAGCCCCCGTGAAGCATTTTGACCTGCCCTGGGGATGCTGCAAGTGGGCTGGACACAGGTAAGCAGGGGTCAGAGGGGTCGGATCTGAAAGGGAAAACAGATTTTGGAATAAGGTTATGCTGGCAGACCTCAAAGGGCTTCATGCCTTGCTGATCCTCAGCCCAGTGCTGGTACAGCACCAGCCACCAAAGCCATTAACTCACTCCTGACTCAAGCCAGCTCCTTAGTGCAGCTGGGGAAAATTGAGGCACAGAGCAAGGTAAATGATTTACCACATCTCAGGTACATGGGCATGATCTGTGTGTGTGCAACTCCAGTCTGTGGGAATGCCTTTCTAAGCAATCCAGGCTTCAGCCATTGCCCAAGTGTTGGGAAGTGCTGTGCTGCAGGCTGATTATGTACAGCCTCTCTTCTCATAGCTCTGGATTTTCTGTAGGAAGCTGTGAAATCGAGCTGTTTGTCACCACAGCACCTTGGCTCCTGGTGCTGTGGTGATTTGGAGAAGGGCAGCATGGCAGTAGCAGGCATACAACAGAATCTTCCTGAGTGCTGGAAGGGAAATGATCCTCATTTCTTCTGTACACCTCACAGGAGGTGTTTCCATCAGACTCAGCCTCTCACTGCAGCCTTGAACCTCACAGGGCAGGTCCCACTTGCAATCTGTCTCATTCCAGGTGTGTGTGAGCAGCACTGGGGAGACCCAAACTCCCCTGTGAGTTGCTTGTCCCCATGCTTGGAGCAGGTACACACAACTTCATTTTCCCTGTGAACCCCAAGGTTTGTGATCTCCCATCAGAGGAGCCTTTTGTGTTGACTCATCTCTGGTTTCTCTTTTAAACATACCCTGGTGCAACTGTCAGATGATAACACCCCACAACTGCGTTTGCTGTGGCTTAAAAAAAACCCAGTGCAGAGAGAGAGTGATTTCAAACAAGTCCTGGCGTCCAAAAACACCAAGGGCTTCATTTCTTGACTTCCCTGAGCTGGAGAATTCCCTGCCTGCCTGGGGTTATCTCCTTGTGTCTGGCACAGCCAGAGTGGAATTGTGTTATGACACAGGACAAGTTACTATCCCGGTTTGGGCTTGACTGTCTCCAGCAACAAATTGCAGATAATAATATAATAACATCTACCTGGGAGGGATGCTATGATACCCAATTAAAACTTGCCAACTAATCTCTGGTGAGAGATTTCTCTGGGTGAGAAGGCCTTGGGTGTTGAATGCAGCCAGGAGGAGTTGGTCCAGTGCCTGAGCACAGGATGTGATGGTGCCCCTTGGAGGAGACAGGCAATGGAAAGGCAATTCCCATGAACAGCAGGAGTCCCCACAGGTGGGATGGGATGTCAGGCTTGTCTCCCTGCGGGTTTTTTCAGGAGACAGCCAGGAGAAAGATATAAACACGGCTGAAAGGATTGCTCAGCTGTGAATCCAGTGAATGGAATAAGGAGTTTCATTGCCTTCAAAGTGTCCCAAAAGAAAGAACAAAATTTCTGCCACTTCTGTTCTGGCTTGCAGAGGTAGATCCTTCAGCTTTTAAGTTGGAGGTAAAAAGAAGGAGCAAAACAAACCCATTCTTCAATGGCTTTTACCTAGAAAACCCTTGGAGAATTTCCTGGTTTTGCCCAGTGAAATCCAGCACGAACCGATCCACAGCCTTGCGCCTCTGCTTCCTCATCCTCCCTCTCCCGCATGGTCTGGGCTGAGGATGCTCCATCCCTGAGCTCCTGCATTCCTTCTCCTTCCTCATATTTTTGTTCACCAAAATTTGTGGGTGAAATTACCATTTTGATTCCTGGAAACGGACACTTTGATATGTAAATATTCCGTGAAAAAGGTGCAGCTGCTGCCCGGTTCAGTCTTCAGTGCCGGGAGCTCCGGGGCTGGCAGCAAACCATCGACTTTTGGGTCTAAGAGAAAAGAAAATTAGCCTAAAAAAAGAGAAAAATACCAAGGAGAAATAGGAGAAATCGTTTCCATAGGAGAAATCTGCTGCCTGCTTGCAAAATGATTTGTAAGCAGGAAAAATTTGTGGTGCTTGAGAACTGGGTTGCTTATCCTGGTGTTATTTGTTCTGTTCCATTTCCAGCTGGAGCTCGGGGTGCTGTGAGGGGAAAAACAAGTCCAGGGGGAACATGCAAATCGCTGCCCGTCTTACAAGTCTGTTTTCTTCTCTTCCCCAGATGCACTACAGGTAAATTCTCTTCCTCGCTAAGGCGGAATCCCTGGATATCGGAGCTTTTATTGCGACATCCCTTTAAAAGTGGGAGTGTGCTACAGTTGAGGTTGCATTTTAAAGAGGTATCAGTGAATCGCCTTAGGAGACAACCTGGTACAAAGCAATCGCTCCTCTTTAGGCACAACAGCGCTGTCTCCAGCCCCCCACAAAAGCCTTTTACCCCCCGTCCCTCTCCAGGGCCGCCTCGGGCATGGCTCTGGGGCAGAGACCTGAGCCGGGCAAGGGGACACCTGCACCCTCCAGACCTGCAGGTGCCGAGGGTTTGGTTCTGTGACTCTGCAGGTGCAGCGGTGGCAGCCCCAAAGCCCCCGGTGTGTTCCCCCAGCTCGGGCTGAGGGATGTTTGTGTGCAGCCCCCGATGGAAGCGCTGCAGAGATGAGCTGTCAGTGAGCTCATCTAACCTTCCTTTGAATGTCTCTGATGTAAATTATAAGATGGAGATACATATATAAAAAAATATCGGGATGTGGGTGTGAGCCAGGGGCAGCTGCTCCCGCCATCCTTTAAAAGCCCTTTTTTTCAGGGAGAAGGTGCTGCAGAGTTCAGCTGCTCCAATTTCCTGGTGTTTCAGCGGAGAGGTATTTATTGATGGTCCAGGGAAGGAGGTCAGAGCCATCAGCTGGATTTCAAACGCGCACTCTGTAATTATCCTCTCTCCCCAGAGGGGATTATACAGGTATTCTCTTTATCTCAAATGCACAACCTGAACCAAGTCCCCGTGTCAAAGAGCCTCTCTAGGAACAACCATCATCGGCCTTTTCAAATGGAAGGATGGAAAGAATCTCGGTTTTATCTGTGGGTTTTCGAGATCGCTGAGTCCTGATAGGGAAATGAATCTCGGACCCTCAGAGGAGAGCAGGGATACAACTCCAAACTATTCCCATGAGAAAGCTAATCAGGAGAGGTCCCATGCCTATGCAAAACTCCCATATTTAACATTTTGTTTCCCATGCAAATCCATTCATCAGGTTGGGAAAGAAATATGAAGTTGCCATGTGATATTAATCCCATTTTTCATTCTGTATCTCTGTTTGACCCAGTGAGGTCCCAGCCGTGCATCACTGCAGGTGTCTCCTGGGGAGCTTTGGGATGGATTGACTGAGCAGGAAGGTTCAGATTCCTCCAAATCCTTGGGTACAATGGCTTGGTTTAGGCTGGTCCCTGCTTTGATAGGAATGGCCAGCTAACATAATATTAAAATTTACTCAGCCTCCTGTGCTCCTGCAGGACACGGGAAAGGGATTAGAAAGTGCTTTGCAGTTGATAATTTCAGCTGATGCATTTTCCTGCTTCACCATTTAGGAATGACTCGACCTCAAATATGCTGCTGTTCAGAAGAGTTTGTCCGTTTTTTGGGAAACTGCTCACAATTAATTTGTGGTGAGTTCCCACATGTTTCCTTTCCATGCTTCATTTCATGGAGTGGATTCTGCTGTCTGGAGAATCCTGATGTCACAGCCTGAGCCAAAACACTTCACTGGAAGGCACCAGACATCAGTGATTAAAATGTCCTCCTAAATAGCAAAACTCAGGTGTCTGAACCTTAGAAGGGAATGAATGAAAATTATTTGGGTTCTGCTTTTGCGTGACAAAGTGTTCGGAGTTATTTCCTGCACTGCTGGTTGGAAGCCGCCCCGATGCAGCGAATTCATTGGAGAAGTCAGTTTAGTCTGGTAATTCACATTATTTCCCTCCCCCTTGATTCTAAATTACTTTTTCTAAATCTGCAGCTATGCCCTTCCATATCTACATTAGAAAATTAACTATTTCAATTTCGGTTCAACTACTGAGTAATTATTTAAAATTCAGTTCAAATTCTGCCCGTATAGAATTCATGTTTCACAGCACAAACCAGGCAGGTTTAGAAACGGGAGGCTGGAGAGACGGAGGATTTAAGCCAGAGGAATTGGGAACCCACAGTGCTCCATGCTGACACCAAGAGAAGTTCCCCATCCAATGTCACCCCTGGCTGTGCTGCAGTGAGTGCTCTCAGCCCCACACACTCCACAACTCTGCTTGTAGCATCAACCACCCCAAGTTTACTCCTTTAGCAGCACAAACACTTTGGCACCCAGTCTGTGTGATCTTTACGTGTTTAATCCATTTTACAATGACATGCACGAGGGATTTTCCCTGTATTCCCTACAGATGCACCTGAATTTGTGTGGCTGGGATCTCCACAAGCTAAAAGGGGAGAACAAAGCTGTGATGTTGCAGTGAGCGGTGTCCGATCCCGTGGAAGCCTCTGTGATGCTCCTGTCAATTTGTTAAATCTATTCAGGTTGTTGAAGGGCAAAAGACCATTCAGCAAAGGTTAGACATGAATAATAATAGAAAAAATTCTTCCCTTCATACTGAGAGAAGAATTTCACTGCCAGCCCACTGAGCTGACGGGGTTTCAGTCTGGGTCTGACCACAGCAACGTGAATCTCTCGGTTCAGCGGCTCCTCCGGAGCTGCCAGCTTGTCCAGGGCTCGCTCTGGGGACAGGCACTGCTCACCACTGTCACAGCAAAAATGGCTTTTCCTTTTCCTTGCTCGGATGCCCTGGGTTGCTGACACCAGTGTATTGGTGAGACAAACCCTCTGATGATGGTTTTTCAACGGCTGCCCCGTCTCTTGCTAACTGGCATCTTGTGCTGGAAACCTCCCTAAGCACCCTTGGTCACATCCTCTGCTCGCACATCTCCAGTCCTGGGATGGTGGCTCTGCTCTCTCCCATGCATGTGGCCATTTGGGGCTCCCAGGGAGCCCTGGGGACACCACTTGCTCCTTGGGACCTGTCTGACCAGTCCAGAGGGAACAGGGCCTGACCCAGTCCCTCTCTCCCTGGCGCCTCGGCACTCTGGTGACTGATGCCAGATAAATGCCTGAGATAGAGGGTGGGGAGACTCAGCCCAGCTGGAATCCCAAGCACGCACCGCAGACACTGTGGATGGATTTTTAAGCCACAAAGGTGAAGCTGCTCCCAGCTCCTCTCATTCTCTTCTCAGCTCCCCTCATTTAGCTCCCAGCTCCTCTTGTCTTCCTCCAAGCCCCAAGCTCCTGCCATGCTGTGTTTTGGGGTTGTTTAATTGCTTGAGCTCGTCTCTAGCAATTCCCTCTCACTCCCAAGTGCTTCTCTGCCCTTTCCCCCCAAACCACAACACTTCTCACCTGAGGGAAGGCAATACCTGGGCATGGCAGAGCTGGGCTGGGGACAGGCCAGGGAGATGAGAGCTGAGCGTGCAGCAGCTCCAAGCATCACATCCAGATCTGCTAATTAGTTCCTCCATTAAGAATTAAAATAAACAAACAAATGGAAGGACAGCAAGAGTGAGTAATTCCCTGGATCACACAGGAAAGGGTGGGATGGTTTTGTGGTTAGAGTGCTAGTCTAGGACTTCAGAGAACCTCATTTAGTCTCTTCAAATAATTAAGAGAGATTGCAAACATTTTTTTTCCTGAGATCATGTATCTTGGAATATTATTAAATTGAGAGGAATAGTCTTTGCCTCTGCTCTGCTGCAGGTTTAGTGTGACCCTGGGCTGGACTGACATCAGTGGGTTCCTGTGGGTCTTACCTGTGTCTGTGCTGCCATGGGTGTGTGTCCTGATGGACCCCAGTGAGGCAGATACCTGTGCTGTCACACAAATTAAGATCTTGACAGCACTTCCTTTGCAGGGACAAGCCCCAAAAGTGTCACCTGGCCAAGGCTGTCCTGCTGCCAGTCCACCTGTGGATGAGGTAGCCCCTGTGGGAGCCAGGGTAGTGATGTGACAGTGGCCACGGAACTGCAAAAATACCTACAGCTCCCAAAATGAAGGGAAAGGTGCTCCAGAGCAAACCAAACATCTGTGCTGCTTGCTTGGTGCTGTCCATGGAGAAGCCTCACCTGGGGTCCTCCTCCTGGAGCAGAGGTGCTGCTGCTTTGGCTCCAGCCACATGCCAAAAAAACAACCCGAGCTGGCTTTCCTGAACCTACCCTTTAAGAGTTGCTCTTTATTTCTAACAAAGAAAAAAAAAAATCATTTAAAAACATCTAATTAAACAGTAAGTCATGACAAGGTACATGAAACTTGGAGATAACACATGCCTGGGAGGCACTGGGGAGGTTGAGACAAAGCCCAGCGCCTTCACCAGTACCCGCGTGTGTTATCTCACATGAACACACACCTGGGCTTATCCTGGCGCAATTATAGGACATTAAAAATATAATTTTAATGGAGGAATGGTGATCTGGATGCAGTTCAGAGTAAAAACTTTCTTTTAAGTTCCTCTGTTTGATTAGTAGGTGTTCCTGCCGCGCACCGTGTGCGCGCGAGGGGGAAGCGCCGGGATCGGGAGGTGTGACTGTGTTTTGAGGAACGTTGCTCTATCTCCCCGGTGTGTGCGAGGGCTTGTCAAAACTTTAAAGCATTCGTGAGCAGCACTAAGGCAGCAAAACTTCCAGTCAAGACCTGGCTTGTCCCGGGTGAGCCCCTTTTCCTACTCAGGCAAACTACCGCCGCAGATGAAGCTGCAGAGAGTTGGGAGGGCTCCCCAGCCACTGGAAGCCAAGTACCTCCACCCACGGCCCTGGACAGTCCTATAAAAGCTGTGTCTTCACAGCCCCAGGTGTTTTACAGGATGACCTCATTTATTACCTTGCTCTTCACAGGAAATGATGTTTATCTAATCTACCATTTTTTCAGGATTTTTTTTTTCCCCCTGCTACATCTGGCTTCTTATATTTCTTACAGCTCAACTCCTCCTTGCACCAAAACAAAGGAGAATTGGCACTGCTGCTGTCATGCCAGTGCCCCAGTCCCACCAGTCCCATCAGCCTGAGAAGAAACCAAGAAGCTTCAAAACCCAGAGCTTGCGTGCGGTGACGAGTGGATCTAAGGATCTTGGTCTTAATCTCCCTCCTCTGCCGCATTCCTTAGTAGTGACAGCTACTTCTTGCAATATTCCTGACTGTGGGCTCTGAGGCACAGCTTTCCATCTGTCTGTCCAGTATCCAGCCAAACAGGTCCACATTCCTGAGCAGAAACGCTAGCACTGCCCCTCGGAGCGGCTCGAAAGCCTCGGATGGAAATTGGAACAAGTCACAAACAGGAGGGAGGGCGGCAGCAGCCGGATCCGCAAACACGAGGGACAGTGGCAGGACCAGATCCACAAAAACGAGGGACAGTGGCAAAAGCCAGGACCACAAACACAAGGCACAGTGGCAGGACCAGGTCCCACTGCCCCAGCACGGAGCCCGGGGACGTGCGCTGTGCACAACTGAGTGCCAATGTGAGCCCACACTGGTCACACCCTGCTCTGTCTCTACTCCAGGTTGTAAAATACCACAGCCAAAACTTGTGCCCGGGAGCGGGTGCAGCAGCCCCTGTGGCTCACCCTGCTCCTGCTGCCACAGGGCCCCAGCTCACTCCAGCCCACTGCCAGCAGGACCTTGGGCTGCTCCCGCACCCCGGCGTATCCCCAGGTGCCAGGGAAAGACATTTCTATTTCTCTTTGTAATAAAAAGGCTCTCTCAGAAGCTTTCTGCTGATCCCAAAAGGATGTGAAAGCAATAAAACCCCTCCTTATTTTACAACCAAGCTGCGGGATTTTTTGCTACTGAGCGCAACGACCTAATGCTTGATTTCATAACCACAAAGTCGCACCCTGCACCAGGAGCTCGGGGCTTGCTGAATTCCCAATTTTATGTCTAGGGGGGTCTCATAGCCAGACCTGGGTACCTGACCTGGGCATCTAAACAGCAGGGCAGCAGGTGAGTGGAGCAGAAAATCCCTGAGCTCCTGTAGACTAAAGCAGCCGGAGCCCCGACTAAACTTTTTCAGAGCTAATTTTAATGTTTTCCTGTCTAATTATCTTCCTGGTCTTGTATAAATGCTTGGAAGGAAGAGCAATAATAATAATAATAATAATAATAATAATAATAATACCAACCACAAACAAAACAACAACAAAAGAAAAAAAACACAGAAAATAATTTCTGGAGTAGTTCTGTAAATAAAAAGGGGAGAATGAACAAAAGGGGGTAAAAGGTATTCGTAAGTATTCTATTGCCCTATTCAAAATTTTATCTATTTAATTCCCGAACAAAATCTATCGCTCATTTTGTCACAGCAGCACGGGGGGAAAAACTCATCCTCCATTTTTCAGCGCTCTCACATCTCTCCCTGCTCCAAGAACCAAACTGGACCCCCCTCTCTGGGGGTTTCCAGGTACCCCAGCCCTGGGATCACCAGGGCGATAACGAACCGGAGCCAGTCCCGAGGGCAAGGCTGGAAATGGGGATTTGAGCGCCTGTTTCCAGCCGGGATCTGCCTCCCTGGGCTCCCCCCGCCGCGGTGCGGGCACAGCCGGGGATGCACAAACGGGATGGGGGTCCCGGAGCGGTTCCCCCTTTTTCCTCTCCACTCGCTTAATTCGGGGTTATTTGCAGCCAAGGGGCCGCAGCGCTGCGGGTTCAGCAAAACACTCGGAGGGGAGAAGGTGGCGATGCACCGAGATATCCACAAAAATTATATTAACAGCTGGAAGCGTGGAAGTTTATTTAAGAAAGAAAAAGAGGGAAAACAGACAGGCAGTCGGGGATGCTCCTCGAGGTTACGGGCAGCATCTTCCCCTCGCTGGACATCAACAGTGACCCCCCAGCCCTGGGGATGGTCCCCAAATCCCGGGATACAGGAGGGGAAAGGCTGTGAAAACAGCACCGGATTGCGGGTTCTTCCCTCTCATTCCGGGCTGGTTCTGAGCAGGATTAATGCAACTCCAAGGACGGGAGTTAAAAAGGGAGATTTGGGGTTTTGGGGCAGGTGATTAATATTTTGTTGAAGCAGGACAACGGTATCTCGGTAATTAATTAAGCGAGATAAATCTGTTTTCACAAGAATAGATTTCTATCAGGTTTTTTTGTCCGACGGCCATTCCGGCAGGAATTCCAGGATTAATCGGTATTTGGGATCTCGGTGCGATTTAGGACAAAACTGCGCTTTTTAGGGTTTTTAGGGTTTATCCTCTCTCATTTCAGAGAGGGGATGCTCGAGCCCAGCCGCCCCCTCGGGCACTTTCTGCCCGGGACCCGCCGGGAGCTGCCTCAGATGGTTTTAATTGAATTTTATTTTATTTTTCCCGGGGTGTCATTTCACCCGCGGGGAGCCGGGCTCGGCTCTGGCCCCGCTGGGGCTCCGGGACACAGCTCAGAGCTGACAGAGCCGGCGGAGTGAAAACACCACATTTTATACATTCTAAAAAACGAAATAAAGCCGAATGTAAAGGAATTTATTTCCCCGGCGTTTGATCCGAGATTCCCGCCTGCAGTTTCTATAATTCCTCTGATTTTTAAATTTATTTATTTATTATTATTTTTGAGTTGAACGCGCCTGTTTGGGAGTTTCCAGGGGCAGGAGAAGGGGAATGTGGCCAGCTCCCAGCCGCCCAATTCCCCCCCACAAACAATAATAAATGGATTTATCGATTTCTTCAGCAAACTCGCAGCTCCGCGCTCCAAAGACGGGGATAATAATATGAAAAAATTTAAAATTATAAAAAAAAGAATGCAAAAAAAAAAAAAACAAAAACAAAAACAAAAAAAAAAAAAAAACAAAAAAAAAAAAAAAAAAAAAAAAAAACAAAAAAACAAAAACCAAAACCAAACCAAACCAAACAAAACAAAAAAAAAAAAAAAAAAAAAAAAAAAAAAAAAAAAGGGATGGAAAAGATATTATTTTAAAAAAATTTAAAATGCCCAAACGAGAATAGGCGTTGAAGAACAAGTGTACGTGAGCACAGGGGTTGTGGTCGAGCTCTTTGCTCCATTCCCGCCTTCAGCCAGAGATATTTTAATTTTATTTTTCCTTTCTTTTTCTTTCTTTTTTTTTTTTTTTTTAATTTAATCTTTCCGAGACTAGAGAACTAGAGACTCTCCAAAGGCAAAACCCAGGCAAACTAAAAAAACCCAAACTAAAAAACCCAGGCACTAAACAACGACAAATCCTTCCTAAAGGAGCCAAAAAAATTCTAAGTAACGGCGCTTTTGGAAAAATGACGGGGAAAAAAACCCCAAACTCCAACCGAACTTCCAGACAAAACATTCCCACTGCGGGGATTTCCCGAGGGTTCCTACCCGGCCCACAAACCCCTCAGCTTTTTGCCACCATTCCTCACCCCGAGTGTTTAATGGAACGCCTCTCCAGCGTTCTGATTGCAGCCCAATTAATGCGGGTCATTAATGTCCCGCTGGCGGCCGCGTGTTCCCAGAGCAGCCTTTTCCAGGGAAAGGGGTTTTGGCGCACCGGGAGCGCCCATCGGGAGGGTTTTGGTGCAATTCCCGGGGCTCGGTTACAGCCGGGACCAGCCCTGGGATTGCGGTTCTGTTCGTGAGGGGGTTGGGGGTTAAACGCGTCCATATATTGCTGAAAAAAATAATTTCGTGGAGAAGCCAAGAGCGGTGCTGGGATATTCCACAGGAGCGACAGCCCCGAGCACCGCGCTGGGCGCTCCCGGGGCCGCCCCTCGCTCTGGCAATGCCCCGCAGGAAGGTTTAGTATATTTGAGAAATGTTTTAGAGAGTTGAGCGGCTCTACCCGCCGGCTCGTTGGGATGGGGGGACCGGCAGAACCAGAGCGGGGACACCCCGGGGGTCGGGCAGACCCTCTGGCCCAGCCCCGTTCCCCGCACGGGCCGCGGGGGGGAAGCTGTTCCTCCGCTCTGCTCCCCGGACCGGCCCCGAGGGTTTCCTCAGACCCGGGTTTTACCGGGATCGGGGGCTGCGGGACGCTCCCGACTACAAGGACGGGGCAGCACCGGCCCCAAAGCCGCGCTGCCGTTAAACGCGTCCTTCCCCTCGGTACCGGCCCCGCCGAACGGTCCCGGCGGTGTGAAGCGGTTCGCGGCCCGCGCTGCCTCCCCCGGGGCTCCCACCGGGGACCGGGAGCACCGGGAGCCGCCGCCGGGACATCCCCGGGCTTTCCGCACAAACCGTTCCCCGACAGCAGAGCCCGCCCGGCCGGGCCCTCCGGTACCGGGAAGGGGCAGCGGGCGCGGTGCCGCCCGAGGGAGAGCAGCGGGCCGGGCCGGGCCGGGCCGGGCTGGGGGCGCTGCCCCGCCGGGACCCGCCGCTTTCGTTTTAGTCCCGCCGAGGACACGACCAGCCCTTCCCGACGGCGGAGCCGACGCTGGGGAGCCCCGAGGGCAGGAGCGGGGCCGGGCCGGGGCCGCTCTCGGCGGAGCCGCCGCGCTCTTACCTTTCTTGATCACGGACTGATCGAGCAGGTTCATCCCGCCGTCGTCCACGGCCTGAAAGCAGCGAGGAAAAGCCGTCAGGGCTCCGGGGACAGCGCGGCCTCGGCCCCATCCGCCCGCTGCCCGCGGCCAGGAGCAATTCTGAGGGCCCGAGGAATGGCAATCCCCGGCCCGGAGGGTGCGGACACCCCGGGCCCGGCTCGTCCCGGTGAGGCAGAGGGATCCGGCCCCGTCCCCTCACAACAAACCCACCCGCCCCGGGCTCCCTCCCGGTGCTCCCCCGTACCTGGATGTCCTCGAGGCCGTGGTGGCCGAGGCCGTGGAGGCCCAGCGGGCCGTCGGCGAGGCCGTGGCCGCCGTCGGGCAGCCCGTGGAGCAGGCGGGGCACGGCGGGGTACTCGCGGCGGGGGTCGAGCCCCAGGGCTCGGTGGGTCTGCGAGAGCAGCCCCGTCTCGTCCTGCCGGCCGCGCTGCGGGGGCCAGGCCGGCTGCTGGTGCTGGTGCAGGGGGCTGAGAGCCGCGTACGGGTCCGCCAGGTGAGGGTAAGCGGGCTCCTGGCCCTGCGGGTAGGGCAGCGGCGGCTGCGGGTACGGCGGGGGGAAGTAGGGCGGCTGGAAGTCGGCGGCGGGCGTGTGGCACAGCGGCGGCGCCGAGCCGTAGGGCGCCTGGTTGAGCGAGGGCAGCTGCGGCAGGCGGGCCCCGGCCGGCGCCCCGGGCAGCCCCTCGGCGCGGTCCTGCGGCGGCGAAAACAGCGGGGGTGAGGTGGGCACGGAGCCCCGGCTCCCCGACCCCCCATCCCGTCCCGTCCCGTCCCGTCCCGCCCGAGCCGCGCTCGCCCCGCGCTCACCATGCCCGGGTAGCTGTGCACAAGCATCGGTGCGGGCCCGCGGCGAGCCCCGGGCGGGCCGGGCCCCGGGGGTGCCCCCGTCTCCGCCCCTCTATCCCGCCGGAGCGGCGTCTCCCATCTCCCGCCCGCTCCTCTGCGCCGGCCCCGACTCCATGCGCGCCAGTTATAGCGGCGGGGGCGCGCCCGCCGCCCCGGGAGCGCGCGTCAGAGCGCGGGGACGGGGACGCGCCGCCCGCTCCCGCGGGGCCCCGACGGCTCCCGACAGCGGGACGAGACCCGGGCGGGGGGCGAGGGGCACCCGCCGCCCCCTGGGAGTGTGGCTGGTGTTATCCCCGCTCCGTCGGGTGGCCCCGGTTCCCTGCTCGGTACAGAACACCCTCCCCGCGGTGCCGCCCCGGGTCTCCTGCCGCCCGAGAGCCCTGTCGAGGAGCACCTCGGGCCGCACCGGGGAGTGAACCCCGAGGGCCGGGAGAGCCCCGAGGGCCGGGAGAGCCCCGAGGGCCGGGAGAAGCCCACGCGAGTGCGGGCGGGCTGCGGGGCCGCGGGGATGCTCTACGGTTTGACTTTATTAGCCCAAGCTGAGTGCGGGCCCCTCCGGGAGCGCTGCGAGGGCCCCGGCGGCGGCTGCGACCCCCCGGGATTGCGGAGGGAGCGGGGCCCGAGGCCGGCGCTGCCGGGAGAGCTCAGGGCTCCTCCCGGGGCGCTTCACCCTCCTCCCCGACGGGGAGCGGGGAGCTGCATCCAGGACTGGTGACAGCGACAGGGATCTGGGGGTGCTCCGGGCCTGCCCGAAGAGATGGACGGGAGGATGGGCGCCGGGTGCAACAGAGCCGGGGGAGAACGGGGAGCACCGACGGGCAGCACGCCCGCCTCTCCGCCCTCCTCCATCCCTCCCTCCCTCTCTCCGCCTCTCCATCCTCCCTCGCTCTCTGTTTGAGCCCACCCTCCGGGGCAGGACGAGGCGGGCCCACAAGAGCGGCTCCCTGAGCGCGACAGCAGCAGCGTGAGCCGGGCACAGGGGACGGCACTGAGTGACCGCAGTGACATCCCACGGGCACGCAGGACCCAGGGCGGAGCGGCCACGTCCATCCGCACACGCTCGGCCCCGGCACAGCTCACCACGGTCACAGCTCACCACGGTCACAGCACACCACGGTCACAGCTCACCACGGTCACAGCCGTGGCCGGGTTTGTCACCGCAGGTCCCCACGGTGTCACCGTGCCACCCGCAGGGTCCCGGCCGCCCATCGCTGGGCGGGAGGTTCCATCAGCAGAGCACAAACCCTTCACCCCCAGCTGTTACACGCCGTGCTGTGTGATCGACATCAACAAACACAACCCCACACTGCAGTTAATTTAATTCCACTCTTCCAGCCCCGAGCTACAGCTCCCTTCATTTTCATTTTTCCTGTGAATTCCCACAACTCAGACCTCTTTGATTTCCAGGTTTAATTAACAATGCTCATTAAACGAATTTTTATTCATTTCTTTTAATATTACCCTGCCACCTGTCTTTAGGAGGCAAGGGCTGATCGTTTATTCTAATTTATTTCTGTTAAAGATGGCATTTAAGGGTGGGAGGAGGGATATGCAGAGGTATAGAGGGTTGATCCATTCAAATCTCTTCATCCCCCTCAAATGCTCTTCAAGGACGCTGCTCCTGGAAGTTCTGTATTTATTTTCCACCAGATCCATTTCATTTGCTAGGAAAAATTGGATTGGACATGCTGTATTTTGCAGTTATGTTCCAGTTCATTCTTAATGTCCCTTGCTCGTCTAGTCCGTATAATGTCGAGTCTTTATTCATCTGAAAGAGGTGAAACTGCAAAATCCAGGCAGGAAGGGTTGTGAGTCGGCCTGCGCAGGACTGCAGGCGAGCAGAAGGATGGTCCCCTGCAGCAGTTTGGAGGGAAGCTGTGTTTCCTCCCAAAAATGAGACAGAGGAAACCTGCAACACTGACAGACAAAGGGAAGGAAAAACAAAAGGCAGAGCTGTCCTGCTGCCTCTCATGGAACATGCTGGGCAAACTGGGGTCGTGGGAACACACTGGGCTGGGGCAGTGGGCCAGGGCAGCCTGGAGCTGTGGGGCTGTGAGGCTGGAGGGGAGTGTCACCCACCCCAGCACAGCACAACAGTGCTCAGGAAGGAGAAAAGGGACCTTGCAATAGATTCTGGGCTTTGGGAAACTCCCAGGAGTTACCCTGCCCTGGCACCTTCTCTGGGAGCACAATCAGCACCTTCCAGCACTGAGGTCCTGCCCAGCAGCACCCTCAGAGCCCTACAAGAAGCAGAATTGTCCTTGCAAGATGTCCAAGACCCACCTGAGTCCTTCACTGCCCCAGACCCTCTGTACAATGCCTGATGATGAGGGCAAACCAAACCCCTGGGCCTCTCATGGACAGGAGGCACCCATTAAACCACCAGTGCTGATGATGAACAATTATTCACTTTTACCTGTTGTCCTGAGGTCCCAGGCAGGGCCCAGGACTGTCACACAGGGGGGGCTGCCACCACACTCTCCCAGCAGCTGCCTGGTTTTGTTTCTGGTTCAACCTGGCCAGGTCAATTGCTGGGGTCACCTGAACATAGGAGGCTCAAACACAGCTCCCCACTACCTGTTCTTTAGCATCATTGTTTAAGAACCATAAGTCCAGCTGTGCTTGTGTTTTGCTCTGGCAAACATCCTTTGTGTTTCCTAACAGTGATGTGGTCCTGCTGAGGACCTCAACACAAGAGCTGCCTCGTCACCCCCCCAGCTACAGGGAGCATTAGCTGTGAGTCCAGGCGAGGTCTCCACCCCAGGGACCACTTCTTGCACATGGACACAAGCCAGAAATCTCTGAAAAAATGGTTTTGTAACAAAGGTCCCAGAGCTCCTTCCCAGGAGATCCCCAGCACTGCCAGGAGGGGCTTGAGGCAGCAACTTCTGCTCCTGGGGGTCAGCAAAAAATGGACTGGTGGAACAGGGTGATGAGAGCACTGAGACTAAAGTAAGTGAGCAGAGCTCTCCCCTAGTCAAAGACAAACCAGTTCTTCTCCAGAAGCTCAGCTCCCATCAACACCTCAGGGAAATACAGGCTGCTCCTATTAATTTCCACATCCCCTTCTCAGAAGGAATCTTCTTGTTATGGGTCTGGAGAGCCAGGCAGGGACCCTGCTGAGGGGTGAGCAGGGAGTGTGGCAGCCCCCTTGCTCCTGTGCTCTCACCACCCCTGCTACATCTCATGGCAGGAGGGAGGGTGCTGTGCTGGGTTCTGGCAGCACAGCAGCCAAATAGCAGCCTCATGAAACATTTAATTTTATTGCCAGTGCTTTTGTGGTGAGATGAATAAATTCAGTAAGATAAACTATATCATGGTCAGGTTTGCAGTGGCATTATGACATTTAAGTTGTCAAAGAGAAACAGAATGTGGATCTGCTCCTCTGGGACCTTGCCCATCTTGTTGGAGAACAGTGAACAATTATCTTGCTCCTGGAGACCTTGTCCTGGTGTTGGAAAAGCACTTGGGAGATGAAGCACAGTTTGCTTTGGGTGTTGCTGGCTGCAATCCCAGTCCGTGCTGGGATCTCAAACACTGGCAGAGAGGTGACTTTAGATGATGCCACATCCACCTCTCTGGCACCAGATCATCAGTGCCTGTGGATGTCAACTGCCAGGGGCAGAACCTGTGGTTGGGTTTGCAAAGCTCAGGATGGCTGAGGACACCCTGCAGCCTTTGAAGTCTTGGCCAGGCTGCCAGGGCACCATCTCCCTCGCGTGGGCTGAGCCAGCCGGGCGTGCTGGGGCCTGTGGGCTGGCACACATGGAGCCAACGGAGATGCCCACGTGGCAGGAGGCTTCCAACACCTCCAGTGCCCTCCCCTCCTAAAAGCACAGTGCTCACTGTTGTTAGTGCTCAGTCTCAGGGAGATAAAATAGTCTTTTTGGGGGTGCTTTGTCTGAGAATGTTTGGAGAGTGCCCCAGGACAAGAGAGCAGTGATATTCCTCAAGGAGCTCTCCCATCTCCACTGGCATTCAGCCTGGTAATGTCCCAGAGCAAGGTGGGTGTCTCACCTCTTCCACTGTCGGCTCAGGAGCTGTGAGGGGCTCACAAGGAGTGTGTTTTGTGTCATGCAAAGAAAAAAATACATCATGGTCACAGGGAGGGTCCAGTTCTTGCAGGGCATGGACGGTCCTGCTCATCCTTAAGGGGACTTTACACTGAAGAGTGAGGGAATGAGGTGCAGATGCTCCTCTCCAGGCACCTGCTGGTGGCCAAACCCTACTCCCTAAGATGGGGAAGGATAAAACTGGAGGACCTCCTGGGCTCTTGGTTTGCTCCCAGGGAGCATCTCAGGGAATTACAGACCAGCAACCAAAGGCCTCTGGGTTAGGACTGTGCTAGTGCTGGAACTGCAGG
This sequence comes from Zosterops lateralis, assembly GCF_965231275.1. Lineage (NCBI taxonomy): Eukaryota > Metazoa > Chordata > Aves > Passeriformes > Zosteropidae > Zosterops > Zosterops lateralis. Next base: position 3,320,659 of record NC_139788.1, read on the forward strand.
CCCAGGCTGATCTCTGGTCAGGTGTTGTGGGAGCTCCAACCACTGCCCATGGGAATGAACCAAACCAGATCAGCTGCCCACAGCAAGCCCAGCACCGCACTGGGGATAGCAGAACATCCTCTCGGTGATACAGGTCATATCTCTCATTAGCACTAATTAGTGGCTGTCATAAATGGGAAGCCTGCACCCCTGACCAGAGGCAAGAGAGTGTACAGGACTGGAAACACTTGAAGGTAAAGGCTTTGAGGGTTTGGGTGTTTTTACTGACTCTGCATTGCATTCCTTACTTTTCCTGCTGGTGTTTCCCTGTGGTGCAGGGATGTGCTCCTGGCAGGCTGAAGAGCTTCTCTCAGCTCAGCTCCACAAAGTTCTGCTCTTTTCCAAGGCCAGGAGGCTCATTTGCCTGTTTGGCTCGCACTGCTCTGCTGGGAGCATCTGCCTTTGTTCCAACTTGCACTGGCTGCTCAGGGCTGAGCTGAAAAGATCTAAAGATACTTACCCTGAGCAACAGCCTCCTCTCCAGCAGCGAGCCAAAAACAGTGTAAAGCAGGGATACACCCAGAGCCAGTCCTCCTTTTGAGGCAGCTTAGTGCTTGATTTTTCTCTTGATCAGACGATTCCACAGCCCTCTCCAATGAGTTCTGATCGACGCCTTGGGCTGGCGGCAGAGCCGGTCCCGGCGAGGCAGCAGCTCCCAGAGAACTCCTCGGCTGACACCTGGTGGAGATACGGGACCAGGGAGCGCCGCTCGGATGAGCCTCAGTGTCAGCAGCCACCCTGTGAGCTGCCCCTGCTGGGAAATATCCTTGGGATAACGCGGTACTGGAGAACTGGGAGGCCAGGCTGTGCAGCGGGTGCTACAAATTTACTCCATGGTACATGTAGCCTATCTATTCTGTAAAGCAAGATGTTCGTTGGTCTGCAGGGTATCAGCCATGAAGAATTCACTCATTTTGGCCTTCACACCATAAAAAGAGCAAAGGAAGACTGAATCCTTCACCTTGCAAGAGTGGAAAACTCTCCCTGTACATCCCATCCTGCAGGCAAGAGGGAGCAAATAGAAAATCCCATGGATGTACTTTGTGCAGGTGTTCCATGGGGCAAAACAGGCAAAGCAAGTGGTGCTGGGAAGGTTTTCTAAATGTGAACTTGGGATGATGGCACCAGTGGTGGGTATGAACTGGGAGATCATCTGGCAGCATGACATCATCAAGTCACAAGGAGTTATTCCCAATGCTATCAATCAATAATAAAACTTTTCCCATTCCTGTCTTTTTCAGGGTTCTATGTGTTGTGCAAATGCTGGGACAGAACTGTGACAATATTAATGGGAAAAAGCAAGCATCCTGTGAGGGCCCCGGCAGAAAGAAATCCCATCACTGAGGAGTCTGAAAAACAAACTGACAAAATGTCTTTAATAACAAAACAGGCTGTTTTTACAGAGAAATCCTCACAACACATCGAGCAAGGGCATGGTGAAGTGTTCTGAGGCAGCAGCAGTTCTGCACACTAATGTGGACAGTGCTGATCATGCTGGGTGCTGCAGCACCACTCCAGTTTGGTAAAGTTTGGTCATTTAAATTGTTTTCTTTGTGTCCATCTGGCAGCAAAGAACATGGCAGAAGTGCTGAATAGACCATGTGCAGGCGTCTGGCTTCATTTCCCACCTACAGTGCTGCTGGCTCCTCCTTGCTCGGCCAGACACTGTTCCAGAGCTGCCATTCCATACAGATTGGCCCATTCCGTGCCCTGGTGGGACAGGATCACATCCCTGCAGTGCTCACTGGCTCTGGCCAGCTCCACCAGCACAGCCTGGAAAGCAGTGACGAGCTCCAAATCCACGGAGGCTGGAGAGACACGGGACAGCAGCTGTGAGAGTCCCTCGAGCCAGCCTGCCTGGAGAGCAGCGTGTGGCAGCCACGGGAAAAGAGGGATGCAGCCAGCCAGGGCCTGCATTCCCAGGAACCAGAGCTCAGAGATGTCATCCCAGGCACTTACGTAGGCAGGAGACACGGCCAGGGCCAGGCCATCGCTGCTGGGATCTGCCTGGGCTGTGTGGGCCTGCGAGAGGAAGCGAATGGCAGCTCCAAAAAACTCCTTGGCAGATCGTGTTCCCTGAAGGGCTGGAAGAAAAAGGAAATTAATGTCACAATGCAGAGTTTGTTCACTCAAAGAAGAGCCCTGTGGTGGGGCTGTGGGGAGCCCCAGCACTTTCCTGCCCTAGAAATCTCTTCATGCCAGCACATCAGCCTGCTGAATGTTTCATGTACTCCTTGCTCCTGAACATTTTTGTTTTATCACTTTTCCCATGACAAACTGGACCAGCTTCCCTCCTATTTGCTTTCTCCAGCCCAAATTCCCAGCTCCTGGTCTCTGCCCAGGCCGCACAATGTGTGCTCTGCCAATGGGAACTTCCTTTACCTGCCGACCCTGAGAGGATCCTGGCCATCATCAGGCCCAGAGTGGCAACGTTTGCTGCCAGAACCAGGTGATGCTTCTGGGGCAGCAGAAGTGGAAGAGACTTCAGCAACACATCCATCAAGGAGGAAAAGGTTTTGTCCCGCCTAGAGAGAAAATAAACCCTTTTTGACACATTTCCTGAGCAGAGCCAGAAGCACCTGAGAAATGTCAAGGTTAAACCCAGCAACAAAAACGTAATGAAATTTGGGTTGAAAAAGGAAAATCTCTTTTCAGCATAGTGTGTTAACAGAGCCTCAAGCTCGATGTACAAGGCACCCTTTCCTCCCACTCAGAGCCAGCTCCCACACTCTGTTACCTGACCAGGTCTGGAGCAGTCACAACCAGGTTAAGGAAAACCCCACACGTGGTCTGGAGACTCATTTCAGTGCTTGTCAGGGGCTCTGGGGCCGTGGACTCAGAGGTCAGAACCTCCCACTGCTGCAGGAAGTACTCACACAGCAGTGCTAGTGCCCCTGCAGAGATGAGAATGTCCCGGGGCCTGTCCTCTGCTGTCAAATGGCAAAAGCCAGGGAGCAGAAATCTGGAAGGGGAAAGAAACTGGGAGCATGAGGTAGAATGGCTCAAAGCCCTGCATTTACATCCATCTCAAGGGAAACAGCCCCATGGAACTGACACTGCAGGGAGTGTACATATAGAAAATATTTGAGGAGGTTTGCACTAAAATGCAACAAATGTGCTTAAAATGCTCACCTCAGGGCATCCTGGGGTAAGGCAGAGCCCTCGGTGCTGTCCAGCTCTGCCTGGGGAGGACTCACAGCTGGGCTGCCCTCCTTGAAAAGCTTCCTGGCATAATCAACAAGGAAAGGCAAGAGCTCACAGATTTCCTGCTTGAGGGAGGACGTCTCCTCTGCCATCCAAGCTCCAAGGACTCGGACAGAGGCAAAGATGAAAGGATCTTGCAGCTCCTCCTGTTTAACCTGCATGAAGAAAGCAAAGGGACACATTATTGTACATCAACTACCACAGGTCTGGAAACCACAGTGGGCTAAGAGGCAGAGTTTGCTCTACACAGAGACAGCCCCACAAGCTGCTCTTGGTTCAAAGCCCTGCATTACCTGTTTCAAGTAGAATATCACAGCTCCAAATGCCTCCTCCATAATCCTCATGAGCTGCATTTTCTGCACATTTTCTAGCAGAGGGTTCTCCTCCTTCAGGCACTCCTGGATCCCCATCTCCATAAGGACATAGCAGGCTGTCACCACCTCTTTCTTCCCCTCCACCTCCAGGGGATCTGGCTCCTCCAGGGTCAGGCGGACCTCCACACAAGCCAAGTTCACCAGCAGGGCCAGGAACTTGCTGCCAGCACTCCCTGCTGGGATCCACTCAGCCCCACAGGCCTGCACGAGGCTGCCTGCGAGCTTCAGAGCGGGGTCTCGCTGTGACTGGCTGAGTTTGCTGCCCAAAACCTCAGCCAGCCCTTTGTAAAGTCTGCTGAGGCACACACAGCCCTGCGAGCTCTCCGTGAGAGGAGGTGACAGGGGGATGAAGTGAGGCAGGACCTCGCACAGCTCAAATTTGGTCATGTCTTCAGCCTTGAGGAAGTCACTGGAGAGTTTGCTGAGCACAGCCAGGAGCTGTTGGGCATCTCTGTGCCAGCACTTGGCCTCTGCTATGCCCAACAGCCCCACAAGCAGTGTGAGGGCACGGTCAGAGCTGTGACCACCGTTCAGATAGGCCTGGCACAGGGCAGACACTGTCCCTTTGGTCACCAACGCCCTGGCGCCCCTGGCTGTGGCCAGGATAGCACTGAGGCACTGATACACATCATCGACCATGGATGTGCTGTCCGGGTCGCAGGGGGAAAGCAGGACGTCATTGAAGGTGGGGATTTTGTTGAGGATCTGGGAGTGCCCAGCTAGCTCCGGGTCGGTGCAGAAACAGGCCAGCAGGGTGAGGCCGAGGGCACGGAAGGTGTGCGGGGGGCAGCCGGCTGGCGGCTGCCGGGAGAGCAGCAGCCGGGTCGGGAACGTGAATCCGATCGCGTCGAAGATCTGCCGGCGGGTCTTGGCGTCCACCTCTCCCGCTCTGACTGCTTTGGTCACCTACGAGGCAAAACAGGAGCGAGCGTGAGCACAGCAAAAGGATTTGGTACATGTACAGGATGGAACTGTTGGAAATCAGAAGCCAAAACAACTTTAATTAGTGCAGGGAAGTACCCAGTGAGCTGGCACTTGGCCCAAGTGCTAATCCAGAGGTTTACCACGGTGTTCCAAAAGTCTGGCAGCACCGACTGACCTCCGCACACCCCAGTCAAGGCCAGGCTCCCTTGCTTTGCTGAAGGGAACCCCAAAGCTCTGAAGCAGCTTGCTCCAAGTTCCTAATCCCCACCTCCCCGCGTCCCAGCATCTCCAGCAGGATGTTCGGCCCCCTCTTTGCCCGCTCCTGAGGCGATTCCGCGGTTCCTTACCAGCAGCAGCGCTGCGAACTGCTCGCTGTCGTTCTTCGCGTCTCTGAGCACACCGAGGCACCGCTTCAGCGTGGCGTGCCCGTCCCCGGAGTCCGAGGCCATGGCCGGGAAGCGGGGCTGAAGGACCAGAGGGGAACCCGGGCAGCCTTTCCTCGGCCCCGTCCCTCACGGCTCCGGCCCGTTCCCTCACGGTGCCCCGCCTGCGGGCGGGCGCGCGCCCCCTGCCCCTCCAGCCAATCCGCGCGCCGCCTCCGCGCCGCCGGCCAACCGCGTGCCGCCTTGTTGGGCGGTGCCCGAAGCCGCCGCCTCCGCGCGGAACTGTGGGCAAATCACCTGTGGCTGCGCGGCCTCCGCGCCCGCCCCGCCCGGTGCGACCGGGACCGGCGGGGGGAGCGAGCGGCGGGGACCCGCGGCTCCGCAGCCCCGGCACTGCCCGCACGGCCAGACCCAGCCCTGGTGCCGGCAGGCGGCCGTTCAGCTTCCGGGTGAGCGTGCGCGGGCACCGCCATGGCCGCGGGGCAGGAGGCCGCGGTGCCCCCGGGCCCGCCGCGCTGGAGCCCCGGCCGTGCCCGGCGCCCGATGCCCGCCTGAGCTCGCCGAGGAGCCGCCGAGGAGCCGCCGAGCCTCGCGATGAGCCCTTGGTACGTACCGGCCGGCGGCTCGGGGCGCTGCCGCCTCCCGCGGGGCCCGGGCCCGGCCCCGGGGGCTCCGTGCTGGGGGCTCCGGCCGGGCGGGTGCGGGGACCGGGGGTCTGGGAAAGTTTCCCCAAGGACCTGTTGGCTGAGGGGGGCGGGTTTATATCTTCCCCCCGTGAAGTTTTCCTCCCGCGTCTGTTCCTGCTCTGCTGCGGACGGTTGAGTGCAATTCCTCGAGGTGTAACAAGCTCTGAGTGCTGGAGGAGCGCCGGTGGCTCTGGCTGTAACAACATTCCCTTTGGATTCTTCAGGACTGGCAGATTTAATGCCCTTTAGTGCCTAATGACGCTTTCATTGCGCCCTTAAAATAGATACTATTTATTACCTGTGAAATAATTAATGTTCTCCTATCGCATCACCTACAGATAATTTACATTTAATTAGCATATGAGGCTATTAAATACCCTTTGGCATTAGAAAGGCAGAGAAGTTTGGTGATCCCTGCCCTGTGGAGCAAAGTAAGAAGCAAACCAGGGCGTTAGCTCCCGGTTTCCCAGCGTTGCTGTGCTTTCGTTTCCCTTTTTCTAGCTGGCACCAGCCGGCACGGATGTGCCTGGGATGACATCGCCGGGCAGATGTGCAGGGCTTGGCAGTGCCTGTGTTCTCCTCCTGCTGCTCCCTGGCTGTCCAGTCCTCAGGCTCATTTGAAACTGAAATTTCCCAAATGCCTCTTTGGGATCCAGTGGGCAGCCTCTGTGATATCAGGTGAAAAACAGGGTCTGGAGGAGAAAACCACAAGGGAAATGCCCCCTGCACTCAGCACTGGGAGCTGTGCCACTGCAAATTTCATTTTGGTATCAGACATTGATAGTTCCTTAGCAACAGCTGGGCTAATCACAGCTGATAAGACATTCCTTTTCCTGCACAAATGCTCTGTTCACTTTGCACTCTGGCTGGATCTGTGCAGGAGCATTTCAATTGCCACGGGATGTTCTGTGTTTCATACCCTGTGTGTTTTTAGAACCCTGCTGCTGCCCACAAAGGCCATGGAGAAGAGGTTGGAAGCCAAGCCCAGCATCAGCTCCTGGTTCCTGTCACGATACTGCCTGGGAAAAGCTGTGAGGGAGCTGGGAATTCTGCAGCTGTTCTACCTGTGCACTTGCCTGTGTGCCTTGTGCTCCTCTGCAGGTGACTCTTCTGTTCTCTCTGGGACTGTGTGTATGGTTTTTTTATGGTCTTTATCCCTCTTACTCATTTAAAATACTCAGAGATAAAAGTGAAATTATTTGCTGGTAGACATCGTAGGGTTGTTTTTTTTATTGGTTTCCTTTTTAATTGATTTTTTTAGAACTAACAAACCAAAGCTGTTGGTTTTTTTAACCAAACAAAACTCCACCCTTGGAAGTTATTAACTGAGCTCTCAAAAGTGTAGCTTGTATCTCAGAGAGAGCTTTTTCTGACCTTAATTTTTGACAAAAGGAACAAGCGATAATCTGGAAAATGATTTAATTTAAGGAAAGCAACGTGGAAAGGCAGGAATGTTTTTTAGCCCTAAGATGTTGAACGCTTTTCCCAAGAACAGCGTGTCAGAAGTCTTTATTTGCCTACAGGCCATGGGTATGTTTGTTTTTGTTATTTCCTGTTCAAACTTGAGCAACCAACCTCCTGCTCAAGTAAATAACCAAGTTAGTGGCTTGGATGGAAGTTTTCCTCTAATGGATTGTGTGATGTTTGGTTTGGGAAGGGGTTGGTTTTCTTTGTTTCCCAGTTATGTGGACGTGTTCTCCAGACAGCTGCAGCATCTCTGTTGTGTTACTGGACCTTCCTGGACAGTTCCCAGTGGCAGATTTAATTAAGCTAATGATCTCTGTGATCTTAATCAGCTAATTTAGAGTCTGGAAAGACATATTTGTATTCCTGGTTCTAGCAAAGGGCTGTGTGTTTGAATGGTGTTTCCTTGTCAACTGAGCTTCCTGCATACATTTCCTGGCCTTAGTAATTTCTTGGAAGTTTAGAGTTAGAGCTCCTATGAGACTCCTGAGGGTGTTGTAGACAGTGTTGGTGTGTTTAAGGGCTGCTCTGTTTGGAAGAGTTAAAGCCAACTCATAGATTTGTTAGGGTTGGAACAGTGCAGGTCTTGAAATCATCAAGTCCAACGGTTAAATGAGTGAAGAGTCCGTTAAATTACGTTTTTTGCGTGTGCAGAAATAAATATAATTATATGGACATAGTTACCCTGATGTGGACATTTTTTCCATTGCAGAGTTTTTGTTATTTTGGGCTTGTTTGTGTCCCTCAGGCAGCGGAGTTTGTGAGGCTGAGGAGGAGTTATGGCTGCCTAGAAATGAGCGTGGTCATGTGGAGTTACGCAAGGGGGATTGTGTTGACATAACTGACTGACTTGTGGCAGGCTTAAAAAGTCCCCAGAGTTAAGTGTTTAATCATTAATCTGGTATCAAGGCAGGATTGACTGCCTGGGCAAGTCTGCAAACCTGAAGTTATTAATAGAAGCTGTGCCTGTGTGTTCCATTCCCCTGCTGCTCAGCAAAGCTGTGAGCTGCATCCCTGGGACAGGAACTCCTGAGTTCCTGGGAAGAGCAGTTTTTCTCCACTGATGTGACAAAAACAATATGGAAAAGTGACTAAGCACACCCACTGTGCAGCTGTCTTGTGACTTGTGTGGTGCTGAGCTTGAGAGGGAACTCATCCTCAGGAATGTTCCTGCTTTCCACAGATGAAATGCAAGTGTAGACTCTTTTCTCCCAGGGCATGCAGAGTTGTCTGAATGTTTGATGCCCACCAGAGGCCATGGAACTTGAAAATAAAATGTGAAAATCAGTGTGTCTCTGTAGAAAACTCACATCTGGAATGCTGGGCTGTGGTGCTGGGAGTTGCCTGTTCACTTCTGTCATTCCTAAGAGTTATCTGAGTTTTAAGCTGTCCATGTACAGCAGTTCAAAAGAACATACTGGCTCATTTCAAATAAACATGTCCCAAGTCGCCATTAGCAGAGTTCTGGAAAGGAAATGTGGCCAAAATATTATTCAAATCTTGTTTTAGCAATGTGTTAAATGAGAAGCAGAGTGCTCTCAGCATGGTAGTGTTGTGTTATCCAAGCTAAGTCATGGCTCTGACATGGTGAGGAGATGTTTCTGGGGATCCAGGCTTTACATTTGAGATGAATAAATATAATACCTGTGATACATAGTGATTTGTCACCAGGGATATCTTCCCTGGGAACATTTTTTCTCTGAAATGTGCCCCATTCTGTGTGTGCCCCAGTTCTAAGCCTGGTACTAGAAACTGCTGCTGAATTTCACTGCTTCCATATCAAGCCTTAATTTGAGTGGTATGTGTGAGCCAGGCCTGACATATGAGGAGAGATGGATGAGCAGTGGTGGTGGAGGAGGAAGGATTTTAGGAACGTGGGAAGCAGCACATTTCTCTCATGCACAGGATATTTTAGGGGCGGTGATTCACCTTTAACAGAAAGGCAATTTTACGGGCAAAACGTAAATCTGAGTGGATGAGATCCTGTTGAAAATCACAGGAATTGTGTAATTCTTCAATTTGTTATTGTTGCTCCAGGCCTGGAGAGAGTGTGTGTGCATACACGTGGGTTTGGTGTGTACACACATTCCATATTCTGTTCTAATTCCATCCCCATCAGGTTGTGCCAGGAGCTTGTCCCTGCCTGTGACTGTGACAGTGCTGCCAGGGCCTGGCTCCAGGTGTTCCAGGTGTGATGAGGTTGGCTGTTACCCTGAGCACACAGATTCTCTGTCTGCTCTCTCTCCAAGGAGTTGATGAGGTGTGATGAGGGTGTTGAGGTTTTTAAAGGTGCTGATTTCAACTTCTCTTGCTGAACATTTGCAGAGTTTCTTTTACACATTACATTGCTTGAGTGGAGCTTCTCCACCTTCTGCACAGTGGTGGGTTCAGACACCCACAGGGAACTCTGTCCCCCATGACTTGGTCACTAAACTCGAGTTCATTCTCGATCAGGATATTGTAACTTAAATCCAGACTTTATTTTAATGGAGAAAAAACTTTCCCATTTGTGTTGTGTTCAAGAACTCCATTCTTGATAGGGAGGGAGCCAGATCTGGAGCATATTCTCCAGCTGCACAACTCCCAGTCCAGCAACACTGTTTGTAAAGTAATCTTCCAATGACCTATTATCGCTTGGATGCTGAACACAGCACAGTGTAACAGTCCCATAGGTCATCAGGCTATTTTTAGGGAGTCCTTAATCTGCAGAGCTCTAAATTTTGGAAGCCTTTAATCCATTGATCCCTGCAAGCACTCAAAATTTTCATGCTAAGAAAAAAAGAATCCGTATGCAAAGCAGTTGTTGCTTTACTGCAGAGCTGAGACCTGAAGTGACTTGACTCTTAACAGAAATTACGTCAAGGGTTTTTAATGACATAACAGAAATTATATTTGAGGGTTTTTAATGAAAAACACTATGGCAGGGTGGGTGGCAAGGCTTTGTCTTGCAGAGCCCTTTTCTAGAAGCTGATGACGACTTCCCAAGTGAAGGAAATTCAGTCAGAATAAGCAACTGATGTCAAATATCAGCATGGAGGAGTTAAAAATGCCTCTGTCCTGTGCACTAAGCCAGTGCCACTGTTTGCAGTGTTTTCCTTTTAGGCAGACTATGGGCAGAGAGGCAAGGCCATAACTGGTTAAAGAACTGCGCTTGGTATTTTGGGGTTCAGTTTCTGACTCTGAACTTGCTGTGTGACCTTGGTCCAGCTGCTCAGTGTGGGCATTATGGGCTCCTCTGAAACAGGAGCATTTCTGTCTTCACTTCTGCTTCTCCATTCCTGTTGGAGAGGGTGGTGGTGGCTTAGGTAGGAGGAGCAGATTGTTCCTTAAAATCTTGTGGAAGTACTGGATAGTGAGGCCAGGCAGAGATTCTGAGAAGTCAGATTTAGTTTCTTATATCCACTCTCCTGCGTTATTCCTGTGCCTCAAATTCATCTTGACAATAGTGATGAGATCTGTTATCCACTGCTATAAAGGACTGAGAATTCTCTGTTTGTCTTCCCTCCTCTTTCCCAGATGGAAACTGGAACGGATCTAAATGTGAGCTGGGGAAGGTCCTGCTTGGCGGCCGTTTGACATCGTGGCCAGGTCACCATTTGCAGCTTCTGGAAGGGTTCCACACTCTGAGCTCCTGTCAGACCACCTGCTGCCAGCACCCCACCTGTGATGCCTTTTGGTTCTTGGAAAACATGTGCATCCAGGTGAACTGCACCGTGCCTGGCACTTGTCAGGCCAACAAGACTGGCTTTTCAGATTCTGTTTTGGTGTTTTTAAAGAAATCAAAAACCACAGAGCACTTGTTAAACTTCCATATGGAAGGTGACGTGAAGACTTGGAGTCACAAATGGTTGGACTGGGACATCCCTGTCCAGAGGAAGAAAAGACTGCGAAGATCATTCCAGAAGTGGAGGTTGGCAGGTGACAGGGTGCAGCTCCTGAGAAGGGATCTGGCAGAGAACTCCAGAAGCAGCCAAAGTGAAGCAGAGCACTTGAAGGATCAAGTCCTGAGGCACTTAGTGGCAGACAGAGCTGCTCCTGAGAAACAAAATCAAAAGCAAAACTTGCTGAAAAATGGACAGAATCTAAGAGAACACTACCCCAGAAGCTTACTCCCTCCTCAGAGCAATAATATGAACAGGTCACAGGATGCTGACAGTCACTCTCCCCAGGTAGGTGGTTGCTGGGGCTGGAGTGGGTCTGTCTGGAACAGCTGTCCTCCTCCTCCTCCTCAGTCTGGCTTTAGGTAGATTTCAGCCTTTTTTTTTTTTGCCAGTTTTCAACCTCCTGTCAACAAGGCACAGCCAGTGGTTTGAGGTTTAGTTTGGGTTTTGGGGTAGGTTTTTCCCCCCTTCCCTTCCTTAGCTGGGATAAACTGCTGAGGTGGGAAGGTGAGGCAGGATGGGTCTGTGGTAAAGCTTATCCTCTGTATAATCACACAGTGTGCTTGCCAGATGAGAAGGAAAGGTGACAGTCAGTGGGAATTGTCTGAGAGCTGAAAACTGTTACCTATAAAAGTACCTGTTCAGATCCACACAATAAAGTAAGCTGTTTTCATTTAAATGCTGAATCGAGGCAGTTAAGTACATGATTTTATAGAGTCATGCATACAGCTCACAGTGTATTTTGATGTCAGTCTGCTTGCTTGAGTTTGGCATCTTAATGCCAAATGTTCTCTTTTTTGAAGAGTGTTCCTCTTTCTCAAATCCACCAAGGCTTACCTTGGCACTGGGTGAATGAAATCAGTTTAGTCTCTACTCCAAATACATACAGTGTTAAGCCAGTACATCTTGATGTTACACAGAATTTGGCACATTTGAATTGTTAAGTGATTGTATTTTTACATCTGCAAATAATTTTTTGTGCCTTATCTCAAAAAGGCTTGTGCACTCCTGATGCTGAAATATAATTCTACTTTGTTAAACCGTTCCTGAAATAGCTTTTGCTGTGTTTCAGGGATTTGGCATTGTACAAATCCGCTGCCTCTGGTTCTGGAAATGACTGAATTTTTCAAATCCTGGTTGCAGGTAGGGCTGTGACTGCCTGAGCCACCACCCTGGAGCAGGATGTGGCAGGCAGCCAAGGGACGCTGCCGAGAGCTCCCGGGATGACACGTGTGAAACCAGGCACTAAAGCTTGACAAATGTTTGATTTTCCAGAACCCCCCCAGCATTTGGGGCTGACTCGAGCTCAGCTTTCTTTCTCCCCTGCAATGCTGCAGCATTCCCACCCTCCCTGTTCTTTCCTCCTCCTAGCAGTTGAGCTGAGCACAGTGACCCCATTCTCTCAGCTGTCGCACATTTGAGATGTCTTTGCAGCCACTCTTAAATGTCTTCTCTTGCTCTTGGGGAGCAGCTTTTACATCTCCCTGCTTGTTCTGTTTGCAGTTTTGCTTTCCAGGTTATCCTGCTATTGCTGTCCAATGTGTCTAGTAAACTGGTTGCAAATATTAAATTACACTGATTAATCAGGTTCTGAATGTTGCTGAACATACAGGATTTCCCATCTTTAGGAAGTGCTCCCATTGTCCCAATGTGTACTGTTGGATGTGTGCTAGGGGAAGGTTTTTACTCTCCTTGATGATTTTTTCTAATAAGAAAGTCCATGTCTCTTAACAAAATGCAAGTTCATAAAAATAAAAACTTTCTACTAAAATATAGTGGCATGATGGAATTCCTAGCACTTGCATTTTTGAGGTTTAGATGGAGTTTTGAGGAGAAGGGAGAATTAAAATATCCACCTGGGCTAATTCCAGGATTATTGAACCATCCAACTTTACCTGCAAAATGCAAAGCCAGCTCTGCAGCTGTCCTTGCACTTCAAATCCAAGAGCAGTTTAATGTGAGCCAAGGATACAACATTGGAGGCTGTGTTCTTGAGACATAGCCAGACTTTCCAGGAGGAAGGTATTCCAAGCTGGGTTGGTTATGGACCAAAATTAAGTTACACCCGTGCTGAAATCAGTAGATTTGTCCTGGGCTACATTTGGCCCAGTCCCTGGAGCACATGGAACATGGCTGGGTGTTTAATGCTGTTCTTTAGGAAGGGTTGAAAGATGGGGACAGTGCTAGTTTGTACTGGCTGTTCATACCTGAAAACATCAAACGCCTGAAGTAGGAAAGGACATTTGAAATCAAAGTGCTTTTTCTCCTCTGCTGCTGCTGAGCATTAAATGTGATGCAAGACAAATGTTTTCATTTCTTCCTCAGAGAGAAGGAAAATGACAGTTTTGGGAAAACATTACCTCTATGGGTTTTCATTTTCCTCTTGCAGTTCTGATGGCTCCACAGCCATCTGCAATGGCATTTGCTGATGTGCAGTAAACATTAATTTCTGGGTTTACTGTATCCATGCTATGAAACCAGGATAAACCACAGTGCATCCTGTTCATCAGCCCTTAACCAAGGGAGACTGGTACTTTTTCATTAAAGTGAGTGACATTTTCCAGGCACCAGGCTTTTTTCTGTCTCTTTGTAGACTTCCTTGTCAATTTTAAAATACAGCAACACATTTAATAGCCAGTCAGGAGAAGCATTTAGGTGCAGCACTGCTGATGAGCAAGGCTGCTGCAGCACTGCAGCAGCTCTGCAGGCAGACTGGGAAAGGCTGGAGCAGGAGCATTGCAACAGACCCAGAGAACACATTCCTGCCCTCACATCAAGCCCACTGTTTGGCTCTTGCTGTCACACTTCCTGCAGGTGCTGGGTGCTTTTCATCCACAAGGAACAAGGAAATGTCTCTCTTTACCACTGCTACTAACTCTGTAATGGTTTGTGACATTACCTACATTTTAGTGTCTTAAGAGTTTTCCCAGATGTGGCACTTACTGCAGACAGCAAGGACACCATCTAAGCTGAAAAGAGTCCGTTTAAACTCAAAGCAGGCCTATTTAAATTTAAAAATAAAAGAAAATTCTAGAACAGAGGTATTTTTCTCTCAAGTAACTTGGACTTGGTGTGGATTCTGACACACAGGGCTGCACTAGTCCCTCTAAAAGACATGGGACTCTCAGACAAGGACACTGGGTTATTTGTCTCAGGCCAAAGGCATTTAGGGGTTGGAATCAAAATTGTCTGAGGCTCCTGTGTTGACTCAGGCCAATGTGTCACTTCTCTCTATTTTCTAAGCTAATAAGATAGGACAGCTGGCAAACTTATAGTCTCCTTGTCATTTATCCCCAAGAATGAAGTAATCTGTTCTTTGCTTTAAAGAATTCAGAGTTATGGAGCAAAGATAAGAAATGTCTTAGCTTGCAAGCATTAGAGGCATTTTGACTGTTATGTTGCCCCAGGCAAAGCTTATCTAATTCGAGCTCTCTACAGACATTTGGCTGTCAATTCATCCTGAAGACTTTTGGAAGGAAGAAGATCTCTCTTAACTGTAAAGTGGTGTTTTTTTGGGAATTAAAAGTGAGTCAAGAAAGCGTTCAGCTCACTGAAAACATTGCCAAGCAAAGTGGGAACTCTGGTGTGGCCAGCAGGGGAATGTGGATCTCCTGTGTGTTGTTTGTGACTCTTGCTCTTGTGACCCTTCTGGGTTGATTCGTGAGAAGCAAAAAGTGGTTTCCTGTAGTGGTAGGGAGTCATGGAAACATTCTGCTCCTGTGCCTTTCCTAAAGAGTCTGTCTCACTTGAGTTCCTGCCTGGCTGTTCCCCTCTTTCTCCTGCCAACATTTCAAACTTTATCTTGAGGAAAGGGAGTCAGTACCCTTTGCAGTTGTCAGTGGGTGGAAGATGATACAGCTTGGGCCATCCAGCTGTCCTCAGGCCACTGAGGAAGAGCAGCATGCCAGATTTTTCCTGCATGGATTCCAAAGAATCCATACTTTTGTTTAAGTAAGCACATTAGCAAGTAACCAAATAAAGGAAGACAGCTTATGTCTGTACCATTAACAAATAGTGTCTGATTCTTTGGTCCATAAAGCTCAGATGTTAACCAAACAATTTTTTTTACATTCTGTGAGCAAAGTGATCTATTTGCCCAAGGCTGAAACATAAACCTTGCAGAGAAGCCCTCAGTGCCTTCACTGCTGCTCCTGGCTTTGCTGGTTGTTCAGTGTGGGCAGCACAGCTTTATTTTTACAACCAACATTTAGTGTTTTCTGAAGCCCAGCCCATTTACTGACAAGGATGTTGCCCACCGTGGTCTGAAGTGTTTTCCCTGTTCCTGTTTCCTGGACTGAATGCCAACAGCATGGTCTAAAAGCTTGAGTATATTTCCTCCAATATGAGCTTTTAATCACTCCTCTAATGGGGAGCAGTGGTGAGAAATTCAGCTCCAAAGCACTATCTGAGTCAAAGATGGTAAATTGCTCCATTTAAAATATTTAGCAGATGTTCTCAAAATAGAGTTAGCTAAAAAAAAAAACCAAACGTGCTACACACATGGACTTCATTGTGGAGGGTAAATTGTCATGAGTATGGCCTGACAGACTGGTATCTGGAATGGGGCTAGGCAAAAGGAATTTTCTGATGAAAGAAAGGAAATTGTTCCTGCCACTCTGATTATTTTCAATCAAGTGGCTCATCCTGTGTGGATGTGAGCAAACTTTGTGCCCTTCAGCTCCTCTCCCTGCCCAGCAGCATCTCCAGGGGCAGGCACGCAGGGAGCTCTGTGTGTCAGCTCACCTTGCTTTGAAGAGTGATTCCAAAATAAATTTCCTCTTGCTGCAACAATTCAGTTATTACATAAAAATGCTACTGCAATCCTCCTGCTTTGTGTTGGCTGACTGCATGGCTTCAGGAAAAGGAAATCACAGTTCAAAGTAAATGAACCCCAGTTTGTGGTCCCTGTCTTTAGGGTCTGTCTTATCCCACCTTTCTGTTCCTTTAGCTCCACTCACTGCAGTGTTGAACCTGGATCTTCTCTTATATTTGCCATATCAGCAGCATTGGTACTTAAATGCTGTAGCTAAATCTGGTGTTAACTGGTGTTTAGTTGGGAGTAGATTTCTACTTGTCTGCTATGGAGGAAGAATATGGAGAAACACTTCAGAAGAGAGAAGAGGAAGCTGTAAAAACAAACCAGGGATTTTTCAGCCTCCCTAATCGTGGAGGAGGAGAAGCATAACTAAAAACTGACATTCAGTGTTCAGGTCAAACTCAGACAACTTTTTCCTTTACAGATCCACACAGGAACATCTACACCAGAATCATCAGTGCTGGCTACATTCTCCAGCCCTGTGGCCCTGGACTTGACAGCTCCAGGGAAGACAGAGAAGCCTGGGCAGTCTGATGATGCCCATCCTCACTCTGAGGTGTTTCCTACAGCCAGCCCTATGCCAGTGAAAAGCACAGCAAAGGCACAGGCAGCGACTTCTGTTCCCAGTGGAGTCCCCACAAATGGCAGTGTTCCTACAGCCCAGAGCAGCACTGCTGCAGCCCCAAGCACTGCTGCCACCACGCCAGGTGAGGACTTGCAGGACTCCAGCAAATGTCACCTGCTCAGGCTTTTTCAAGCCATGGCAGTGTGGAAAAATAGGAGATAATTATGGTACCTTGGAGAAAATACTGAGGCACCTGTGCCAGCACATGTTAGATCCCAGTAACTCCTGAGGTCTGGAATGGGACTTGAGCATCATAAATCTGTGTGTGACTATTGCATGTGAGGACAGCTGGGAACTAATGGGGATATCTTAATTCCCAAAGTGAAGGCTGAGATGTGGTGTGAGGCAGAGTCCTGGGAAGCACTTTTCCAGTAGCCTTGGCACGCTGCTATCCATCAAATCAAGCAGAAATCCTAATGTGTGCTCAAAAAAGGGTGTAACTGATTATTTTCTGTCCCTGAGGTGTCACTGCACCGTTCAGGCGTGGAGAACAGTGTACTTGGCTGTTAGCCTGTGCTTTGCTTTGCAGCATGATGATGTTTCTGTTCACACTGGTATTTCCTAAAACAGGCTGTTGAAAATGCAGAAAGGCCAAAATGCCCTTTGGCAGCTCTGTTCCCTCAGCCAGGCTGTCAGCTCTCCCTGTAGGGGTGGCTATGCACAGGGAATGGCGTGTACTGCCCGTGTGGTGTCTCAGGATTCACTTAATCCAGTGTGCTGAAGCATTCACAGCTGAATTTCTTTTGAATGTAGGGTTCCTTTCCCTTACAAGGGAACAAATGGAAAGTGTAAAGGAAGCACTGCATCCAAAGATGTTTTTTTGGCAGGAAGCTCATTGGCTGCTTGTGCTGACAAGTTAATGGTTTGTTTTGGGTTTTTTTTAAGGGCTTACCCCAGCTAAAACTGGAAAATATGCTTTAAACATCTACATTAGTTTGTCTGGGAAGACTAATATAGCCAGGGCCTCCTGGTTTTGCTAACCAATGTAAAGATGATGTAAAGAGTAGTTTTTCCAAGCTACGAAGTTTTCCAAGGTTTTTTATCTGTTTGTCTGGGTTTGTTTTTTTTTTTATTATTATTTCCTAATAAGATCTGATTGATTGCTTTTTGCCTTTCACCTTTGCTGGTAAAAGACTGGAGTATTTGAGAGGGAAAAAAAAAGGTGGTTAATTCCACTAGCTATTAAAATTGGAAGATAGATAAATAATAGATAATAGAAGTGGGAAAATAGGTGAATATTTAAGGTCCTTTTCCCCCATTCTTTTACCTTGGATTTTTTGTGCATACCTCTGAAACATTGTCTTTGACAGGGTCAAACTAAAGAAAGCATATTTTCTACACATAATTCCAAGATCCAATAATAAAAAGACAAATATAAAGTAAATGGGAAGGGAAGAGGGAGATGAGGAGGCCAGGAGGTTTTTTAAGAAATGTGTTCGACTTTCTGGTTATCTTAATGCTAATAAAAAGCAGAAAAAATTATGTCCCTGGCCATAGTTTTCAAGGTTACCCTGTAGTCTTTAAAAGCAACCTGTCAGTTTATTTGAAATGGAATGGCAAGAAAACTCCGGAGCGGGGGTGGAAAAGAAAATATAAATGAAAGGACCGAGTTTGTATCTTGAGCTTCCATACCCAGTGTGGCAGCCATGCAAGTTTAAAAAAATTCTCTTAGCCCTCAAGCAGTTTTTCAAAAAAGAAATTCTCTGGATTCTTTATATATTTGTGAAGCTCTGGAATTGCAGTTTGGAAGTAGCAGTGTTTGTCTTGCTGTGCCATGAGCCTGCAGCTGAGTTCTCTGCCAAAAAGCTGTCAAGTAAAACCTTTCCCATCCTACTGGACCTGGGTGAAGAGACTCCCCTGTGCAGGGCCCAAGGGCCACATTTCAGCACAGTATCTGCAAAGGAAGAGGTGACTGAGTGATTCTGGGCTTGTCTAAAAATTTTAAACCCTCCTTAGTGTTTTTGCATTGACCAGGAGAGCAGAACCTGAAATGGGAGGTCTGTTGAGGAACAGGATGGTTGCAAAATACATCATCATTTGTAGCTGAGGTTTATTCCACAAACTGAAACCAAGGTGGATTTATTTTGTAAATTTTGATTTATTTTATTTTGTAAAACCCTGTTCCTCTTCTGTTTTTGTCCCTTTCAGCTATGAAGGAGCTGGTGGTTTCTGCTGGAGACAGTGTCAAAGTGACCCTGCCAAAGAATGAAGTTCAGCTGAATGCGTTTGTGCTTCCTGAACCACCACCTGGTAAGGCTTCCCTGGGAATTCTGCTAAGGGCTTGGGGTGTGAAAAGGCAAACAGTCATTATGTATGGCATGTAAGAAGGGCAGTCTTGAAAATGTCTTTTGTCAGAGAGCACTTTCCTGTGGAAATTTTTCATACTCAGCCGTTACCTCGTGCTGCCTCTTAGAGAAAATAGTGAGACACAAAAAAACATGGAAAGTGGTACAAAGCCAGTGGATTTGGGAGATTGTGGGAAGAGATGGGAGAAGAGATGGCACAGTCTCAGGGTGGTATGTGAGGAAGAATTGGATTTTTAGCATCTATTCTTGATATTTGCTGATAGGAACTGAGCTGTATTAGCAAGTGATCGAAATCTGAATTAGGGTATTTTCCTGCTGAGGAACACATTCTATACACTCCTCATTTCCTCATGCAAATTGTTAGCAAGTATTCTTGAAGTTACTATCTTAATTCTGTCCACTGTGGCAGTGGGAACTGTAGAGGCAGGTGTATTCTGTGTTGTGTGACAGCAAGGATTGATTCATTCCTGTTCAAGAATTGGCATTCCTTTGTCTGCAGGATTTGAGGATGTGATAAGGCTTTTCTCTCTTATTATCCTGGAGCTGTGATTGTTCCAAAGCTCTTTATTGCCTTGGAGGCTGGAAGATGGGTTTTGATTCCAGAGTAAATGAATTTAGAAGCACAGATTGTCTCTTTTCCTGGGTATATTCCCAAAAAGCCACAGCCCAAGCTGTCTCATTTCTCCACAGTGCAGCAGAATGTGCCTTGTAAATGTTTAATACCTTTGCAGTTCTTTAGCATGGCAGAAAGACATGCTTTGAAAACAAACATCTGGACCTTTTCCTTTTTTCTTAAGGAACCACATATTCCTATGAGTGGGAGTTGATTACTCATCCAAAAGACTACAGTGGAGAAATGGCAGGGAAGCACTCCAAGACCCTGACGTTGTCTAAGGTAAAGCTTTGGCTGCTTCGTATCCTGTTGTGTTAAATGCCAAGTGGAGAAGATGGGGACCCCAGCAGTCAGGAAAAGACTTGTATGAGATTTCAGGATGAATAGGAAATTGCATGATGGGCAAGCAGCCAACATTTGACTGCAAGCCCTCTTCTGAGGCTCTTAGAAAAAGGAGATTGATCTGACACGAGGGAAAGAAGAAATTGATTTCAGGAGTTACAAGCTGCCTACAAGCAGTGTGACAAGGCACACAAATGGCACAATTTAACACTAACAAGGGGTGGGAATGTTCCTGGAGCAGTGTGGTAGTCTAGTTAGGTCTGAGCCTTGTACTGCCCGCTGGAAGAGGGACTTGCTGCTTCCATCAGTGAGAGTTCTGCAATACCTCGTGGCGTGTCCCTGGCTGCTGCTCTTAGACAAGCTCTAACAGGGAAAGGGTTGCCAGTTCCTGCACGTGGGGATTCTTAACAAGGAAATGACTCTAAGTATTGTGAATATACAGTTCTGTACTTGAGACATTCCTTTGAGCAGTCTGGATTCTATTGCACTCAGAAAAAAATCTACAGGCTTTAGTAAGGGTATCATGCAGAGCCAAACATTTTGAAAAGAGTGTTCAGGTCTCTGTCAGGGCTTCAGCCTTTTGGGTATCAAGATTGTTATCCAAGCACCTGGTCCCTCATCCTCTCATTTTGGCTCAACAGTGAATGGTGAAGAGGTGACTGCCTGGCTCATGTCACCTGGAAGGAAGATGCATTTATAAAAACACACAAGAAGAGATTTTCTTCTTACATGTAGCCTTTCTCACCTCAAATGCAATCTGCTGGTACAGATTCCTGTGGCCAGACAACCTGAACTAATCTCTGTTATCTCTCTTCTGTTTGCCTTTTGTTGCTGGAAAATAAAGCTTGACTGACAGTCCTGTGGCAGAGAGAAATACGAGTCTTTGGTTTCTGCATAGCCACTGTAAACTTAAATATGTTTAATACCATTTTGGCCTGGAAACCATCCTTTGCTGTGTATGCAGAGGCTGAAGCACAATTGCTTGGGTGCTCCTGTGCTTTGGCACAGGAACTTGACCTTCCAATAGGTCCTGACACGGTGCCACCAACCTGTAGCTAAATAATCCTTTGTGTTTGTTTCCAGCTTACTGTTGGCCTGTACGAGTTCAAAGTTGTCGTCGATGGGGAAAACGCGCATGGAGAGGGATACGTGAATGTAACAGTGAATCCAAGTGAGTGATGGGATGGGGTTTTCCTTGGCTTCACCCTTCTCTGACAAGCCAAGGCAACTGTACCATGGGGTTAGATTATTTGGTTTAGTGTGGTGATAACTCATTGTGCTGTGAACTTGCAGCATGTGTGTGTGTGTATACACATATATATACATATATACACATAAACACACATATATATGTATGTATTAAATAATTTCTTGAGATGGGAAGCTATTGCTAATACACAGCTATTTTTGCTGTACTGCATCAAGCCAACCACTTGATAAAAGAGCCGTAATCCTGATAGGGAAGTGCTCAGCAAACACCTCACTCTGAAAGTCCACTGCTTCCATAAAAACTAGCTGCAGTCTGACAAAAAGCAGCAAGAACAAAAACTGAAGAGAAGCCAGAGCTTTCAGGCTCTTTTGGTGGTTCCTTACTTCTCTGTTCAGTAAGGAGTATCATTCCCAACCATAGGCAGGTTAAGTCAAATCTCATTCCTTACTATAAGATGTGGTTTGCAGATGAGCTGGTGGAGATACAGTATCTTGTGCTGACTGCCTCACTTTTTAGGTGGCCTGTGTAAAGAGACAACCACAGGTTTCAATAAAACCCTTTCATTTTGCAGTCTTCAGCAAGACTTCTTGTACAAGCTTTGTGGGCAAAGAAGGGCTCTTGCACTCCCTAAATTAGCAAAAGTGTGTGGCTGGTCTTCTGGGTGCTGTGGCTGATCATTTCCTTATAAGCAGTGACTTTGCAGCTGGCAGCTGGCAGCATGCACCAAAATCCTTCACTTTTTAGAGCAGCAGCCACACTGTGGCAAGAAGCTGTAGGTGCTTGACCCAGTAGAAGAAAACTAATGCAGTGCAGCCTTCCCAGAGCACTGGCTGCTCACCTCCATGCTGTTTGAACCTCCTTTTGCTAGCACTGATTCCCCCCCAAGCTGGTGTAGAATGTGCTGGAAGCACAAATCACCGTTGCTGATAGTTTTGCAGTTCCTTGGCCAGGGCTTTCTGCCTGTATTGTCATGGTAACAGCTGGATTGTTGTTGCAGAGCTCCGGGTGAATCAGCCTCCTGTTGCCATCGTGTCCCCACCGTTCCAGGAAATCTCCCTGCCAACCATTTCCACTCTTATCGACGGCAGCAGTGAGTACCTGCAGGTTTAAGTGCAGCATCCAGCAGGGCTGGTTTGTGTTTGGTGCTGGGCTGGCCTTTTGCATAAAGTTTAAGAGAAACAGGGACATTGTCAAACACAATTCAGTGAAAAGAATTAGCCTCTCTGGCCAGGAGAGCAGAACATACACAATAGCACCTCTCCATGTTCCCTTTTGAAGGGCACTGGCCAGAGCCAATCTCCTAAAAAAGGAAAAGCTCTGGAGGTTGCTGCTTAGAATCAAAAAATAATTAATGTCAGTCAAAATTACTGGGCTCTTGGCTAAGCTTCAAGCATGTAAATTACTGACACGCCACCTTCAGTGATCTTGACCTGCACTAGAGTTTTTCAAGAGTTCCTTTAAACAAATTCAGGTTGTCTTAGCCCCAGGTAGCACTGATTTGTTATAGTTTGGGTGTCTGAGCATAACAGGGACTCAGGGCTTGGACCAAAAATACCTTTGCCCACTAAGCCCAGGGCAGAAGTAGGGACTGACCATCTGGAATCTTTGAAGCAGCATTTCCCAACTCCTTGTGTGTGTGTTTTCCTCCATTACTGAAACAGAAAGCACTGATGATGATAAAATTATTAGCTACCACTGGGAAGAGCTGAAGGGTCCCCTGCGGGAGGAGAAGGTTTCCAGTGATGCTGACATCCTGACACTGACCAACCTGGTACCTGGGAATTACACCTTCAGGTAGGTCACACCTGGGAGAGTCCATCAGTTCTCATCCCTTAAGAGTGAAATGTATGAGACCCCTGAAGTGTTAATCTGGTTAAAAAAAAACCAACAAAAAACCCCAAAACAACAACAACAACAACAACCAACCAACCAACCAAAAAAAAAAAAACAAACAAACAAACAAAAAAAAACCAACAACGACAAAAAAAACCCACTACACAAAAAATGGAGAAAACCCCATTTTGTGATGTTCTCTCTCCACTCCTAAGCTTTCAAGTAGTTTTGTAGCTTTGCATTTCAGGAGAGATAAGCTGTCCAGCTACTTCTTATTCTTGTCTTGTGGCCCTGGTTAAGATGATGGCTGGTCTGTCAGTGCTACAAAATGTCTCTTGAAATGTCAAATCTAAACTCTTTGGGTAAAGGCTTAGGAAGAAATGCAGTCTTCAAATCCGGTTTTTAAATGCAATATGTTTGTCTCAGATAAGTGAATGAAACCTAATGGTTCGATGCACAACCTGGGCAATAGGTGATAGCTGATTTTACTTTTGTATTCACCCTGTGTTTTTCCTTTGGCCTGTCTTTTGGTGTGGTGTCCATCACTGCATCAGCAGATCTGTTTAAAGTAAAATAAGCTGGAGTACATCTTACTGAATGCTGCTTTCTTGTTAAGCAGTTGGCATATGAACTAATCAGATCCATGTTCAGATCTATATTTAGCAAAAAGCAGCTGTATTTTGTGGTACCAGCCTACCTGAGATGATGTGCTGTGTCCAGGCCACTTGTGGGTTAGTAATGCACTTCTGTGTTTCACCTTGGAACTGGTTATTAGATTTCAAGTGAGAGATGGATGTGACTGTTGAATTCCTTGCATTGCTTTAAGGCTGATAATTGGACATTGGGGGGAAGTTTCTATTCAAAAAAGGCTGTATTCATCTCTGATCACCATCACTCTTCAGTGCTTTCACTTCTTTTTTCCCTCTTCAGTCTAACAGTCGTGGACTCAGATGGTGCCAGCAACTCCACCACTGCCAACCTGACTGTGAAGAAGGCAGTGGATTATCCTCCAGTGGCCAATGCTGGCCCAAACCAGGTGATCACCCTGCCCCAGAACTCCATCACTCTCTACGGCAACCAGAGCACGGATGACCACAGCATCGTCAGCTACGAGTGGCTGCTCAGCCCCAACAGCAAAGGGAAGGTGATGGAGATGCAGGTCAGTGCAGGCCTCCAGTGTTCCACCTGGATTGCTCACTAGCTGGGTTTTTTATCTATAATCAAACCAGTTTTAATGGACTGTTAGCAAATGTCTTTTTCAGAATCCTACAGAGCAAATGTGTGATGATTAAGTATGTGGTTAAAGTTAACTCTGTGTGAGCCTGGTGTTGGTTTAGTAGCTGAGCTGGTGCACCAGCCTTACCACTGGTATCCTGTTCCTTTCTTGAGCAATGCAGTTTTAAATCCTGCTGAAGAAGGGGAAATGAGAGATGTGAGAACTTTTGAGCTGAATCTTGTAGTCTAAATTTTGCTGATACTGGCCAGACTCTCCTCAGTGCTAAACAGTAAATGTTGGAACTTGTTTCTGTGTCATCATGTTTCTTTTAAAGGTTATTACTACTGTCAAATTTATAGAATAAGAAAGTCCATGAATCAGGTTCACAATGTGTGAGATTTGCACAGGGCTCCCCAGAGATTTTACTAGAGTTGGAAACTACTGAATCCCAAAAGGTCTGCATGTATGGCATTACTCTTGTTATGTCCCACAACAATGTCATTGTAGTCTGCATAAATTTAGCTGCAAGAGCTTTGAATGCTGGAGTGGCACAGACTCCTGCTCCCATAGCAGGAGTTGATAATAAACCCCTAGAATGTGCTGGTAATAGTTACTTCAGAATCAGAGTCTTCTGGTCCATCATCATCTGTGTGAAGATTGTTTTTAATCCATGAATATCTTTTCTCTCAGGGCGTGAGGACACCAGTCTTGCAGCTCTCTGCAATGCAGGAAGGTGATTACACCTACCAGCTCATAGTGACTGATTCTGCTGGGCACCAGTCCACTGCAGAGGTCACTGTGATAGTCCAGCCAGGTAAGGTGCCTTTACCTGCTGTTGCTGCTTCCCTTCCAGGGGTTGGAGGTGAGCAGCAATCTGTCAGCAATCTCTAGATCTTAATGGTGACTTTCAGAAAAGCTGCTCTGATTTAGGACCATTCTGGGCTAGTACAAAAGAAAGCCTGTAGGAATATTTCCTTTGTAGGCAATATTTACACAATGTAACCTAATTGATATTTTCCTACAATAAAGGCAGGATTGTCTTTCCAAGCATCTGTGTCTGCCCACGGTGCTGTGTCCTGGGATGGGGGCAGGAAAAATGGAGCAGTACTTAGAGAATGAGAAGAAAAATCAGAACTCCTAGTTTTCAGTCTCATTTTATTGTAGATGTGTGAATGAAGTGCTCATTGGAATTAACTGCTTTTAACCTCACTTTATCTGAGTACAAGGTAGTGGGCAAGGGGTGTTCTGGGGATCATGGAGAAAATCTTAATGGTGATGTTTTAAGCTTCACCTTTATGGTGTGTGTATGAGAAATCCTGCATTCTTTTCCAGAGAACAACAAGCCCCCAAAGGCAGATGCTGGTCCAGATAAAGAATTGACTCTTCCTGTGGACAGCACCACTCTAGATGGCAGCAAGAGCTCAGATGACCAGAAGATAGTCTTCTTTCTTTGGGAAAAAACACGGTATGAATCACCTTCCATGTTTTTGTGTATTCAAATCTTTCATTTAAATTAAGTCACACCCCCCACACCTCCCTTGTGTTCAGTCATGATCACATTGGGCCTGACAAGCTTTACCAGTGACCTGAATAAGACAAGGATTTATGTTGGATTGCAACAAAGTGGAGTTTTCATTCTGCATGAGAAATAGCTTTGCTGTCATCTCTAGGCCTGACTACCACTCTGAGTGTAGTGCTTGCATTCACAGCAGTGGAGCTTGGTCTTGGTCTCATGGAAAGACTGACCCTGGTGATGTGATCAAGCAACAGCAGGGCCTCCTAACTCGATGCTTTTGCAGTTTGTTTAAATGAGGCAGAGTTCTCTTCCAACTCTAAATTCCCTGAAATGCTTTAAGGAGTTCAGGAAAAAGCCTATGAGCAACCTGCAGTAGCTTTTTCTGTTTGCTAATGCAAAGTCTGTGTGAAGCCCTAGAAATTAAGGACTATTTTTGCTTTGCACCTTTTTTTTTACAAAATTGGCTCGTTGTGCAGTTCACAAGCCAATTTGTTGAAAGTACCACTATTTGTAAACACCACTTAAATGCTATTACCAATGTTCCTCTGGTTTAAAATTAACCAAAACATTAAATTATGCTTTTTGTTCTGGATCCTGCACTTACTCTTTAGATTATCTTGCTGTAACTGGAGAACATAATTTTGTTCTTTATCATGGACTCTTATTTCCAGTCTCTTGTTTGGAGTGAGGCTGCTTTCAGTGCTCTGTGCAAAGTTTAAACTGATCAAAACCTCTGAAAAAGGTCAAAAACTAACCAAACCCTTTGTGTCTTGGTTAGGGGTCCAGATGGTGTGAAGTTGGAGAATGCCAACAGCAGCATTGCCACTGTCACAGGCCTCCAGGTCGGGACATACGAGTTCACTCTGACAGTGAAAGATGAGAGGAACCTGCAGAGCCAAAGCTCCGTCAATGTCATTGTCAAAGAAGGTATGTCCAGCCACGAGCAGAGCTGCTCAGTCACAGCTTGTCTCTGAGCAGTTCAGCAAAAACTGTGTTCAGAGACACAATAAAAGTAAGGAATGGAGGGAGACAATGTGGAGAACACTGAAGTGGCCTTGAGGTTTGCCCTTTTCTGAAGAAGGGTATCTTCAGTTTAATCCTGCAGTATTTCTCTTCTCCTCCCTAGGTTTAAACAGGGATTTCTGGAGCACACTGGAGATCTAATGCAGTAATTTTTGTTTGGGCATTACAAGATCTTTCTCCAAGTGCTTTCTCTCTGTTTATTTAGAGATAAACAAGCCGCCCATTGCAAAGATTGCTGGTAACGTTGTCATCACCTTGCCCACAAACACAGCGGAGTTGGACGGATCAAAGTCCTCTGATGATAAGGGGATTGTCAGCTACTTGTGGACCCGGGACGAGGGGAGCCCTGCAGCTGGGGTGAGCTTTCTTTTGTAAAGGATCACAAAAATCAGTGCAAGGTAGTGTTGACAGCTCCTGAGGAAATACAAAGCTCAGTGTTGGGGTGTTACTCTGTCATATCCTGAAATATCATGATACATGGTGCTACTTTGATCCTTTTTTTTCCTCATACTTTGTTCTGCCTTCCAGGAAGTCTTAAATAATTCAGACCATCATCCTGTCCTCCTCCTTTCCAATCTGGTAGAAGGGACTTACACATTTCACCTCAGAGTAACAGATGCCAAAGGAGAGAGTGATGTGGAGAGGACCACAGTGGAGGTCAAACCTGGTGAGTCTGGGGTTTGTACTGTACCACATTTGCCCGCAGCTCTCTGGATACAGTATACTGGGATTAAAATGTGTGATCTAGTCCAATTTAGAACTGTAAACATCAAAAGTTTTGAGGGATGTGGTTGTGTTTTCATGTGGTTTTTGAGGGCTGACTCTCACTGCTTCTGTTACCTGTGAAAGTCATATTTGTGTCCTTTCCCACTGTGCTGCTCTGTAGTTCTGTGTTCAAATCAGAAACATCCTGGAAGGATAGCTAAAAACCTGCCTTGTGCCCAGGCTGCTAAATAGCAGCTCTAAAGATCTGTACTATCTACATTCTCTATAGATCCTAGGAAGAATAACCTGGTGGAGATAATTCTGGATGTGAACGTGAGCCAGCTGACGGAGCGGCAGAAGGGGATGTTCATCCGGCAGATTGGGGTGCTGCTGGGGGTCCTCGACTCAGACATCACCGTGCAAAAGATCCAGCCATACACTGAGCAAAGGTGGGATTCATCTGGGAGGGTACACGGTGAGGAATGGCATGAAGGTTTGGAAAATCAAGGTCTCTTGGAAAGCAGATTGGATCATCGGAACGTGTGGAGTTGTTGCTTAACGTTGATATTCCTGCTCGGATCAGAGTTGCCAAGCAGGTCTTGAGTATCTTTCCCCTCTGGAGATGGTGCATTGCCCTTGAAAACTGCTGCTGTGAATGTCTTTTCACCTCAAACCTGTAAAATAAGAACAAATCTGATTTGTTTTTTGAAAATTGTGGAGACTGTATGGAAGGGATGTTCTGCAGCTGTGATTTGTAACTGGAGAAGTAACGGGGCTTGGTGCAGGAGTTTGCTGAAACACTTACAACACACCAGAGTGTGTAACAATCCTCCTCACCTTCCTGCCAAATGGGTAGTTCATACAATCACAGACTGGTTTGGTAGGAAGGGACTTTAAGGATCATCTAGCTCCAGCCACAGGCAGGGGCACTTTCCACTGATTCTGCAGCAGCTTTATTGCCTGCACAACTTCTTCAAAGTAGTGCATGAAAAAATGTTGAAAGCCAATGTAATTTCTCTTTGAAGAGGTAGAAAACCTTAATTTTAATTACTAGTTTGCTTGCAGAAATCTGCATTTCTTCACATGTGGAAGTTGGCTGCTGAGCAGGGCTGCAGGTCAGGATGGTGTTGCCTGCCTGGAGAGTGGCAACAAGCCACGAGTGGAAATCTGTTGAAATAAGTGCAATATTGCACTTAATTTTTATTAAAAGGGGAGTAGTTTTAAAATACCTAAAGCACTGAAAAAGATTTAAGGGACATGCCTAAGGTCCTGCAGCAAGTCAGCAATAAATCTGGTGTTACTTTACACTTGCCTGAGTGCTGTGATATATCGATTCCTGCATGTCCAAGTGGCCTGCTGTAGCAGGAAAATCAGAATTCATTGTCCATGCAAACCTAGAGAACTGAGAACAGAGGAGCCAGCACTTTTGGTTGTAACATTAGCTCTCTGTCTCTGCCTTGAGCAAGCCAGTCGCCCCTGAGTAAGGCAAGTAGGGGATTCTTGTCATTAATGCTTCATCTGTTTATATGTTCAAGCAGACAAAAGAGTGGGAAGTGTTATAAAGGAGCAGAGATTGTTTCCTGACAGATGGCTTTAAGATCCCATTTTTGCTTCCACCATCAAAGTAACTTGTGCTGTTTAAAAAAGAGCTTTTTCCTCTGACTGCTGGATTGTTCTTTTTCACATACTCTGAGGGTTTCACTGATATCCCATTGACTCATAAGCTCAATAGTGATAATACATTCCAAACGTTCATGCATCCTTTTGTGAGTCTAAAAGATCCACAGGGCTCTGCAAGGTGAGTAAGCCATGAGGAACAAGTTCTTCTATCATAAAGTTAATGCAGTAAAAGCTGCAGAATACAGAATCCTTCACACCTGGGTTGTTTTTGGGCTGTAGCACTTGGTGCATTCAAACTCAACTCTGCAAAAGACTGTAAATTCCACTGTCTGGTGCTGGAGCTCTGTGCTGAGCAGGTAAATGGACCCTCAAGTTCCAGGTGTAGTAAAGTCTAAGGGATCCCACAGGGAGGAAGGGATGAGAATATGAAAGCATATTCTCATTAAAGTTTGGGGATTTGGTGCTTAGCATGAACAGGTAAAGTTCTGCTTGATGTGCAAATTCAAGAACAGGGTAGCCCTAGCTTGGAAAACATTAATGGATCAGATACCCTGAAGGGTTTTCTACTATAGGACCAGGTCGGCCATTAATGCTTTCAAACAGAGCCAGAAGTCTGGTCTTCAAATAAATCTGGGATTCTGTGTAAGTGCCTCTAATGACAGACTGGAGAGTGTGGCTCTCCACCTGGTGTTTGGAGAAGCAGCAGATAATAATTCTTGGCTTTCTTCCAGCACGAAGATGGTGTTCTTTGTGCAGAACCAGCCTCCCCATCAGATATTCAAAGGACGAGAGGTGGCTTGGACGCTGAAGAACGAACTGCGGAAACAACAGTCAGACTTCCTCATCTTCCGGGCACTGGAGATTAACACAGTCAGTAAGTGAGAGTCTCTTGGGACAGACTGAACATCTTTTACCTTCTTTTCAGCTGCCTGACAGAATAAGGGTGCTAAAAACACCCACGTGCCCACACACTGACACTCACTGCAGGAGCTTTCATGTTAATAAATGGGAAACAGAAAATTAAGTCTATTAGACTATTCACTAATCACTTATTTACCAATTAATTCTGTCTATTCACCATTCAACTTGTTATAAATAATTACTGGCAGTGTTGCTGTGAAGATAAGAGTTCACAAAACGAAAAGCAGATTGATACTTATGAAACTAAAATACAGTGTTAATGGACTACAGCCACTGAAATGAGTGTCATCCTAAAAACAATAAACTGCTCATCTTGATAGCTATGAACCCACTTATTTTCTTGTGCAGCAGAAACATCAGTCTGCAGGAGATGTTCCATTTCTATCATTATTTTACATCTTTACATTAGCACTATTTTTCTTTTATGAGATCCATCCTGTGGGCATCATTTGCTGATCAGTTAGAGATTTGAAACTAGAATTGTGTAAAGTAATTATTTTCATTACTTCCTTATCTTACCATTTAGTGGCCTTCAGAAGCCATTTTTCAGTTAGTTCTATTTGGTCCCTCCAAAGGATCTGTCTGTTTCTTGTCTGTCTCACAGGCAGAGTTTGAATTGGAAAATCAAAACCTCGTTTAAAAGCATTTTTTTGACAAATATACAAATTCCACAACTTGTGTATCAAAATGAGGATTTATTAGGTAAAATGTATGTTGCTGGTGAAGCGAGATGTTTCAGTTTGGCATGAGGCCCAGGTGCTTACATTAGCACTTCTCACCTCGTGTGAATACAGCTGAGCTATGAATGAGCTACAGAGGGGCCACATCCAGGTCAGAGCCTGCAGGAGGGGTTGGCTGTATTGAACTATTTTGTCCCATTTTTGCCTCACCTGTGAGTCATTTAGTTCACCTTGCTGGTTTTGGCCCCCAGCCTGTCAGCTGAACTGCTCCGAGCACGGGCGCTGTGACTCCTTCACCAAGCGCTGCGTGTGTGACCCGTTCTGGATGGAGAATTTCCTCAGGGTGCAGATGGGGGACGGCGAAAGCAACTGCGGTACGTGAACCCGCCCCCCCCGGGGTGGAAACCTTGGCAGAGAAACCCCACCACAAACAGCTGGTGTTTGAAACCCAGGGCGGGCACAGTGCCAGGCACCTGCTGTCCCTCAGTTGCTCTGATGAGATGTTGACAGCAGGACACAGTCCCTTGTCTCGCCTTCTGGGCAGATGATGTTTGATAGGGGAGTGAGTCCCCTTCAGACCCTCCCAGTGAACACTCACTAAGAGTTGAGTCCATTCTGGGTGTGTAAATCACAGCTCTCTTCTGTCATGTCTGTACAGAGGCTTTCCTGTCACAGGAAAGCAAGTTTTATAAACCAACACAAGATGAAAACTTTCCAGTGAGTCCACACACCAGATCTCAAGCTTCCCAAGGGGATCTGGTGGTGCTGCCAGTGGGGAATGCCAGCCTCTAATTCTGCAAAGGGCCAGGCCTTGACTTTTCTTCCCCAAGAATAGTCCCCTAAAAGGTGCACTAAAATTGTATGAGGTGCTAAAACGTGTTTATCTCTGGGGTTTTGCTTGCAGAGTGGAGTGTGCTGTATGTGATCATTGCATCTTTCGTCATCGTGGTTGCCTTCGGAATCTTGTCGTGGATGGTGATCTGCTGCTGCAAGAGGTGGGGCTGAGAAAAAAACCCTGCTGTATCCAGGTTTTACAGCCAAGTGTTTGCAGTAGGAGGTTAAAGATTCAAACCCGTTGTCCCAGCAGGTCATCTGCTGAGCCTTGGGATGTTGGATTTTCTCACTTGAATGTTTCAAGTTAATTGTTGAAGTCTCAGAACTCTGTGTTATGTACAGAAGCAAAATTTGGATTAACCTATAAATGTGCAACTTAGCAACATTTTAATTTTTCACTTTGTAATATGAACATAATCCTAAATAGCAAGTGCTTTAGCTTTGAGGATCAGAGTTGTTTTTCTTCTGGCTCTTTTGGAAATGGACTGTCTCTTAATTCCTTTTCCTCCCCTTCAGACGGAAAGGAAAATCCAAAAGAAAAAGCAAATACAAGATTTTGGATGCAACAGATCAAGAAAGCCTGGAGTTAAAACCAAATCCCAAAGCAGGTAAAACATGAGAAGGAAGAGCTCAGCACTTCCAGAGTGCTGACTGAGGACTCTTCCTCAGTGGACTGAAAATCACAGTGAAACAAATCTGATGTAGGGACTGACAGAGGGGTCTCAGATCTGTATATGGGGTATTTAGTAAAGTCATCTAACTCTCAGGTTTGGAGCTGAAACTGGCCTGGTCCTGATGTCTCCACTTGGTACCTCAGAAGCAGGAATTGGATGCATTAAGCTGTGCAGAACAGGCTGACTCAGGAAGCCCAAAATTTGGTTTTGACTGTAACTTCTTCTTTTCTGAAGTTTCCCACGGAGTTCTGGTAGTTCCCTTCTTGCTAATATGCAATTCTTTGGTCATTCTCTACAGCAAAGCAGGAATTCAGGGACACTAAACATTGCACTAAACTGATCAACACCTGAAAATACTTGTGTACTGGAGAGATTGAGGTTTATTTCTGCTCTGCTACTTTTCCACCACAAACAACTGGTTCAGCTTACTTATTCTTGGTCTTATGTGCATCGGGATGTGAAAATTTCACATTTTAGCTCATCCTCTAGTTTTCCAGTAAGCAGATACATTTCAGAGGGAGATCCATAAATTCTTCAGTGCTCCATGTGGCTACAGGTCTGTTGGCCCATTCCAGAAAGGCAGGGTTTGTCTTCTGTGTTCTTAGCCAGCATTTTCCTGCCTGCATTGCTGTCCTGAGAGTGCTTGTCAGGTGCTTTGCAAAGATCAGGGAGTTATTTCAGGCTGGAGTGTTTTTACCTGATATCTGAACCAAGCCATGGTTACCTGCTGACTTACCAGGAGAAGTGGGAAATGTTGGAAAGGATGTGCCAAGTACAACCCTGCTGAATGCCAGGAAGCTCTGCAGCTGCTGAGTGTGTGTTTCATATCAGAGTGTGTCCTGGTTTTGTTTAGAGAAGGGGATGTGTTAACCGTGCATGGAAAAGAGTCCCTGATCCTTGTTTGCTAGGCGAAAAGAAGAGCTCATCCTGGTATTATCCCATTTAATGGTGTTCCAGCAAAGTGAGCAGTGCCCAAGAGCAGCATGGAGGGCATTGCAGTGACAGACTGATCAGCTGGTCCTCCAGGGACCAGGCTGTCCCAACTGCTCAAACATGGATACCCTTGCAGGAAACCCGGGTGTGTTTCCCTCCCTCAGCACCCAACTCTGCTTTAATCTGACCATCTGTCACCTCGGAGCCCACTGTGCAATAAATGTACTAAATGTGCCTCACCATTTGCTCTCTGGTAACTAAACTCATCTTGCTGCTTTTGAGGCTGGCTGCTGACTAAAGTCTTTTTTCCTGCTAGATATGTCCAGGGAGCTTTCTGCTAACAGAGGAAATGTTGCATTTCTCCATTAAGGAAAAGCTAAATTTAAATATTTCCTCTGCTGACAATATCAGTAAATGTCTCTCTCTTGTCCTTGTGCATTAATCTAAATTCATCCTGCTAATTGATCTCTCTTCCCTTGCAGGCAGGAGTAGCAGAGAGGAGAGTAGGGAGAGGGTAGTGAGGTAGCAGAGATCTTCCCTCACACACCTGCAGATTCTCTTCCTCCAGTCTTGAGCCCTCCGAGCGTTTTCTAGGCAATGCCCCGAGCAAGGTCAGGGAGACGGAGCTCCCACGTGTACTCACAGCCCCTTCTGGTCACATCATTGCCTTCCTGTCTGCTTGTTGTGCTTTGTGCTGTCTTGGTTGTTGTGACCTCTGACATGCCAGAGTGTCTGAGACAGGATCACTTTGGCTTCAGCATCAGAGGGAATAAGAGACACACAGAGGAAAGTCAGATTCTGCTGCCTCTTAGACATGATTGGAAAAGGAGACTTAGAGGGGATGGAGCAAGGTGAGGTGGTTCACTGGTGTTAAAAGCATTTCTAACCTGGGAATGTTTCTCCTTCAAGGTGGCAGACAGAAAGCCCAAGTCCTCAACACGAGCCTGATGCACTCAGAGTCTGAGCTGGACAGTGATGAAGCCATCTTCACATGGCCTGACCGGGAAAAAGGGAAACTGCTCCGCAGCCAGAACGGCTCCTTGCGCAATGGACAGCTGACACTCAAACCCAAGAACCAGAGGGAGGAAATCCTATAGCTCCCCTTGGGCAGCCTTGGCTGGAGCTCAGCAGGGAAGGCCAATCCCGTCCCTGTCCTACCAGGGCCTTTGGAGGCCGCTTTGACTAGGACAACGCTGCTAACTCGTTTCACAGAAAATAACTTCGGTTTTGTGGGTTTCTTTTCATTCAGTTAAAACTGGTTGTACTTGAATTTGAACTTCAAGGGAAATCAAAGGGAGGAGAAGGCAACTGTGAAGCCCAGAAGAGTCAGAAAAGGACAGAGCTGGCATCTGGAGAGGGCAGGACAGAACCACTTGGAACAACTGTGAATGTGCAGGAGCCTCCTAAGCCACCTCAGACTGCAGTGGAGGGAGCACCTGTGGACTTCCAGCTCACTTGCCTTGGAGCTCCTCAGAGAAGGAAGGTCAAGTCCTTGAGCTGTGCTCTGAGCTCCCTTCAGGCTCCCATAGCCTACCACTGGCCATTTGTGCTGTCCAACAACTTTCTTCTCCTTTACTCCCACCTTCCCTAACGGTTTAAGCACTATTTTAATGTAGACTTGTCCTTTCACATGCACTCGGCTGCTGTTGGAGTGTAGAGGAGGGGGAATGTAAACACTCTGGTCACACTCTGGCAGTTTTGCAGGTATGAGAGGGGTTTGTGGCTGTTCTAAATTGCTGTCAGACCGCTCTCATGGGGAGTGTTGGGGGCTTGGTGCCTGTTCATGTGTGAAAAGCTGACCTGTGGCTACTGCCCAGGCTGGGAGACCCCCTCCTACAACAAAATCCTGCTGGGTACCAGAGCTGGGGGTACACACACCCACCTTTGGTACCTGTGTCCAACGTCTGGCTTCATTCCAAAGCTGTGACATGTTCTGTGGCCCCAGCACCTTCTGTTGGTCACCAGGCCGTCCGTGAGGCTGGACGTTAACCATATCTCAGTTATGGAACACTGTGTACTGTGGTTTTTTTTGGTTTGGGTTTTTTTTTTTCCCCTTAAAATTTGCACATCCCAGGTGATGGGGATTGCTCTCTGCAGTCCCCAGCTGGCTGCTCCCTCAGGCTGGCAGCTCACTGGCCTTGTGCTGTTGTGGCTGCAGAGCCCTGTGTGCTCCTATCGTGGTGTGAAGAGCACACGTGGTGTCCTTTCGTGGTGGAAAAGGGAACTCTGGGTACCCCAGGGCAGTGGGCAGTGCCAGCAGCACGTGGCACAGCGTGTCACTGTGTCCCTGCTGCCTGAGCCCAAGGGCAGGCACAGGGGTCCTTTCCCATTCTCACTCCCTTATCTCACTGTGCTGCTGTTGTGAGTTGCACCCTGTCCTTGGGCAGAACTCAGCCTCGTGCTGGCATGAAGGATGCCACTGCTTCTCTGGGGATGGGTGGGCAGTTCATTGCCTTTCTTTGTGTTTAATTTAAAAACTGGAAACTGGTTTCATTGGCTTTTTTTTTTTTTTTTTTCTTCTAATTGAGCTATGAAAGCCAAAAGGCTTTAAGTTCCTCAGTTGTATTTATATTGCTGCACTACTGATTTGTGTTGAGCTAGATGAAGATTAAACACTATTGAACGTGAGAGGACGTTCCCTCACTGAATGTAGTCATGGCTGCTGCTGAGTTTATTTTTTGAGCAATCAGCTGTTCCTCAGGCCCAGCACTGGAGCCTGCAACTCTCCCAGTGCTGAGGATTTGCTGGCGTCACAGCACAGGCCACCCTCTGCCTGGGCTGTCTGGCACACAGCTGGGGCTTGGCTCAAACTTCCCCTTCCTGGAGGCTCCTGCCCCCCTCTCTCCCCAGGGCTCCTTCCCTCCAAACCCACCCAGGACCACACACGGGGAGGGCTGACCCTGGGATGCTCCTCAGAGGGCACAGCCCAGTGCTGCTGTCCCATGGCCACACACTGAACTCTTGGGTGACACCACCCTCTGTGTGTCCCTTCGTTTGGATGTAAGTGAACAAACTGTGGGAACAGGAGGGTTTGGAGCTGCAGGGATTGACCAGGTGTGATCCTGAGGCTGCACCTCGTGCTGGGAGAGGGGAGCTCTTGGGCTCTGTGTGGTTCTGGTCCTTGGGGCTTGTGCTTTTTGAGCCCCTCACTCCTGCCTATCCCAGGGAGGGATCCCAGCAGCAGATGAGGGCTCAGCCATTGGGCATGGCTTGCTGCAGGGCTCAATGCCCTTCTCAACAGACCCAGGGTGGGCTTTCCAGTGAGCCTGGCTCCTTGTTACGGGAGTGGGAATTACAGTCGGTGCAGCTGTCACCTCCAACACCTTTGTGCAGCTGTGGTTGTTTCCTTGACCCTTGTGTTTCACTGTGGGGTCACAGCCTTTCAGCTGGGGGTGCTGTACTGGGGGGCTGCACCCCAACCCAAGTTGGGCTTTGGGGAGGGCTTTGGCCTTCCCTCCATGTCCAACAGCTCATAGTCACTTGCCATCTCAGAGTGCAGGTTTGTGACAGCACAGCACAAGCTCACAGTACATTCCTAGCTCCCATTAGTATTCCGTGGCTGTGCAGCCTCTTCCCCCTCCACATGTTAACCCTCAGTGCCTCCAAGCCTTCAGCAATGGGGACAGGCTGTGCACCACAGCTTTGGGGGACACAAGGACATGTGGGGCTGACAGAGGCGGGGAGACCCCCCAGGCTGAAGGTGGAAACTTCTGGCCCAAGGTAGGAGCAGGGTGGGCTGCCTGCTGTAGTGCCCCAGGAGCACAGCCCTCCCCAGGTGTGTGCCCAGAGCCTCCCTGGGGTTTTGGAATCCCTTTCCCCACTCTCCCCCAGCATCACTAATTTTGCTGCCGGCTTGTTACCCGAGTGCCGTGAGCGTGACCTTGCTCAGGAAGGTTTCTGCATTGCTATGCTTTATGATTTCACAATTAGACACTGGCTACAAGTTGCCCACGTGTGGAAGTTAAAGGCTGAGACATCTGTCAGATGAACCAGCACTTTCACTCAGTTTTGTTTCCCTTAATATATTCAAGTGCTGGTGAAGATGTTTGAGGCAAATTCTAGTTTTGAAATAGTTTGCTCTTAAATCTTTCCCTCATCCTGCTGCATAGCTGGGGGTGCCTAACCTGCCTGCACTTTGGTTCATGTTTGGTGATTCCAGTGTTATCTGGGTCAAGACTAAAAGTCTTTTTAAAAAAAACCCCAAAATGTTCCTTGCAAATGAGAAGATGTTCCTTGCAAACGGGAAAATGTTTTGCTTCTTTCTCCAGTTTTAGCTATGGGACAGTTTTCACCAAAGACTTGATTTCACAGGAAAAAGCAAAATAACAGCTGCCCCACACCTGAATAGCAGCACCTCCTCATGCAGCAGAGGAACGTTTATTAATTACTGGAGTCCTTGATGGAGATGACTGTGACCACCCAGCTCTCTCTCGGGCTGGCTGTGTAGGGAACACACTTTAGCCAGGAGGGACCCGGTGGCACTCAGGGATTTTTCAGAGAGGGGAGGAGATTCACTTTCAGAGTTTCCCTTCCGTCCATGCACAGTTCACCTGGTCCATGGGGTGGGTTGGAGTCCTCGGAGTTCGCTTCCCTCAATGTCACCTAAGGACAGAGGAAGCCAAACCTGATGAGCTCCCCACTGCGGGCTCGGCTTGGTGCGTGGGGAGAACTTGCAGCAGCCCCAGAAGAGGAGAATGGGGTTTGTCACTGCCCTGAGGGCAAAGAGCTGCTCCTGCCTCCAGCAGTTTTTGGTCTCTGTCACATCCTCATGGGGGGGATCAGGGCCCGGGCTGGAGCCTCAGAGCAGCCCCAGGCTCCGCAGTCTGTGAAATGGGTTTTATTGCTGGAATTTCGCAGCTCAGGAAACTGAGGCAGCTGTCCCGGTGTTGGGGTGGTTCAGCAGCCCGGGGAAGCCCCGCAGTCCCCGGGGACGCTGTGCAGGGATTGATTTGGCCGCAGGCCCCGCGGCCGAGCCAAGCCCGGGCCCCTGTGGGACCCTGACGGAGCCGGGGAGATTTGGGTTGTAGTCACAGCTACACCACTTGTGCCTCTCTGAGCAGCACCCAGGGCTACGAAGAGTTAAAAAAAAAAACAAACCCAAAAGTCTCTTTCTGGAGCCAGAAAAGCACGGTTTTTCCGCTCTTTGTACTCCTGCTGCATGTGCTGTCCTTGCTCCGACCGTGTGGATTTGGCGCTGCTCCCCAGCGCTTTCCTGTCATTAGGATTCCCTGGATTGCTGCTGCTTTCCCTCCTCCAGCCGGGCTCTCCCTGCCCGCGGCACCGACAGGAGCTCCCGCACCTCGCCCGGGCCTCCCGCAGCCACGGGGGGGACGCGGTTACAGTAAAGGCTCCTGTGCCGAGGGGGTGGGCTCACTGCAGGGCTGCTGCGGGGGCTGGGGACACACTGTCCCCAGGGACACCCTGCAGCGCCCCCGGCTGCGGGATTTGCCCCCGGGGCTGTTCCAGAGCCGGGCAGGAGCGCTGGTCACGGCCCCGAGGGAAGGCGGGATCTGCAGGGGGCTCAGCTGGAGAACCGACCTGCTCCGGCCGTGTCCCACCACAGCCACCAGCACCCCCCATGTCCCTCCTGGCCGGGCACAGACCCAGCGTCACTCCCCGGGTCGCTGCTGGCCCAGTGGGGGTTGTTACAGGCATTTTGGAGTTTGCGGAGCATCCCTGCTCCTGCTTCCCTTCTCCCGCTGGGGCAGAGCCCCGAGGGCCTGCGGGGGCTGCAGTGGGGGCACCATCACCCTCTGTCCATCCCTCTGTCCGCCCGTCGGTCCGCCCGGGGCCCCGTGCGCCGGGTGAGTCCGTCTTTCCATTGTTCAAACAATCTCTTTTCCACACGCGGTGCCAAAGGCTCCCCGCTCGCTCCCGCACGCGCCAGTATATTTAGCTGCCTCTAAGCCTCTACCTTTCCTTATATAGGAGAGGCCGAACGAATTTCTCACTCTCATTATTAATAGCCTGAGAGGAGCTCTTAGGAGGCTGCCAAAAATAGCAGGCAAACAGAG
This sequence comes from Zosterops lateralis, assembly GCF_965231275.1. Lineage (NCBI taxonomy): Eukaryota > Metazoa > Chordata > Aves > Passeriformes > Zosteropidae > Zosterops > Zosterops lateralis. The sequence continues at coordinate 3,359,495 of NC_139788.1, forward strand.
CGCACCCGGGGTGGGGAGGGTGTCGTGGCAGGCAGGGAGCCGCCGGGACCGCCGCGGGAGGAATGGCACGCCGCTGCTCCTGGCTTTTCCCTTGGGGAACCACATTAAGGTGTCTCCCAGCATCCTGTCCCCCTGGCCCCGGCAGCTCTCCGCAGGTAGGACCGCCGGGGCTCCGGGTGGGCAGAGCAGCCCTGTAGCCCCGGGTTTGGCGGCTGGGGATGCTGGAACAACCGCCCCGTGGGTGCTGGGGACACCCCAGATGAGTGGCCTGGAGCAACCCAGGGATCCCCATCCCCACGGGCTCCCCCTGGACATGGGAATCTCCTGTGGCTGAAGTGGTGATGAGTTTTACCCTTCTGTGCGCTCCACGAGTTCCGTTTTGCCCTCGAGCTGCCCTGGGTTGCTGCTGGGCCCAGTGGTGTGTGCCCAGCTCCCCCCACGACACGGCCTTGGGGCACCGGGGGACACGGGGCAGAGCTGGCCGGCTGTCCCTGTGCTGGCTGCCTCGGCCGGGAGGGAGAGGGAGAAGGAGAGGGAAAGGGCTTCTCAGCAGAGATCACTCACACAGCATCCCCAGAACCGGGCACATGTGCCGGGACACCAGGACCAGGATGGGGCGAGCGAGGAGGGAGCTTTGAGCTGCCCAGCGAGCGAGGGGTCTTCAGCTGCAGCCGTAGATGTTGCATCCCAGGCAGGGTCTGCCTTAAATCCCTCCCTCCTCCCTCCCTCCCTGGCGAGGAACTTCTCCCGCTGAACTGGAGGATGCTGCAAGCTCCTGCGGACGAGCCGGAGGAGTCCTGTGGCAAAGTCAAGGCGAGCGGGGAAGCGCCGTGCCCGTGCCGGGTGTCACCGCAGCTCGCCCCGCCGGCCCAGCCTGCCGCGGCCGCTGTCCCCTCCAGCACCGTGAGTGGCCTTGCGGGCGGGAGTGCGGGCTCTGCGGAGGGCAGCGGGGCTTTCCCCGCCGCCGAGGTTTAACCTTCAGCGAGCCCGGCCGGTGCTGAGCCCGCCGGCGCCGGGGATGCTCCTGCTGGGAGGAGACACCCTGGGGAGGGGGTCACCGCAGCCCCCCCGGCTTGGGGCCAGCCCGGCTGGAGGCGGAGGAGTGGGGGGTAGCAGCGAGTCTCTGTGTGGCTGGGGGACAATGGGGCAGGGTCCTGGGTGCTCTGCGGGCAGCCCCCGGCCCTTCTGCCTGCGGGTGTCCCCCTGCACGGGCAGGTCACCCCCACGCAAAGGGGGGACACCCCACCGCTGCGGGATAGGCTGGGAAGGGAAACCAAACTTCTGGGCACCTCGGCATCGCATCTGGGACTCGCGCGGAGGGAAGCGCTGAGCACCAGGGCCGGGTGCAGCAGGGTCCTGCATCCACCGCCCCGACACGGGCAATGCCGCGGGCCAAGGGACGGCGGGACGGGACCGGGGTGAGCCAGCGCTCCCCGGGCACCCACCTCCCTCCTCCTTGCTGGGCCTCTTGCTATTTTATAAGTCACTCAGCAGCTGCTGCAATGGGTTTGCCGGGGATGGATGAACCGGGGGAAGCAGGCTGGGGGGGCAGCGCTGAATGGGAAAACTTGGAAAGGGCCCTGCGGGGCAGCGGCTGCAGAGCTCGGCCAGGGACGCGGCGCTGACGGAGCAGGGAAAAAAAAAAAAAAAAAAAAAAAAAAGACTCTTCCTTTTATAGCCAAGCTGGGGTTGTTGGGTGCCTGCGGGCGCCTGGGTGCCCCCCGGCTCCTCCACCTCCCACACGAAGCCGTCTGGTCCCCGCAAACCACCCTGCCCGGGCAGGGAGCTGCTCTCAGGTCAGGTGGAGAATACGGGGGGCTGCCCTGGCCGGGGACTCACAGCCGGTCTGGGGGCATGGAGAATTCGTGGAAGAGGGGCTGCCCCAGGCCACAGCTCCCTGGTGGGTTTCGGCTCGGGGTCTACAGCTGCCAAAGGCAGGGCTGGGGCTGGGGAGGGCTTAGGGATGCCCTCGGGGGTGGGGGCACGCCCAGGGCTGCAGAGGGGTTGGTGGTGATAACTGGGAGTGTCTGGGCAGAGGGGGCAGTGGGGTAGAGCCGGTCAGTGGAGCAGGGCAGGGGCAAGGACGAGTCGTGGGAACAGGCAGGGGTGGCCTGAGCTGGAGCTGGGGGACACGAGGTGCTCCAGATGCAACGAGCATCCCGTGGAGCTGGTGCAGCCCTCCAAGGTCACTGGGAGAGCCCGGCTCAGGGCTGTGGGAACCGTGTGAGGGGATGGGGCCGTGTGGGCCACTCGGGCTGGGGTATCCCTAATACTCAGTCCTGGGAGGGCGCCCAAGGTCAGCCGAGGTGACTGGGGATGAACTCGGCTGCGATGGGAGAGCCCAGACGCTGTGCCCTGGCTTTGCAGTTTCAGGGTGGGTGCAGCCACAAGCCTTTGGCTCCCACTGAGCCCTGACAGCCCTGGCAGTCCCTGGCACCCCGGCAGTGCTACAGCAAATCCTCAGGGCAGCAGGGCACTGCACTGCAGGGCCGGCAGAGCCCCAGGGCTGAAGTGGGTGCATCTGTGCAGCCTCGGGCTCAGGACACCCACCCACATTGACCTGGGCTGGGACAGGGCTGCTGCTGCTGCCAGACACGCTCTGCCCCACTGCTCCTGCACGGCTGGGGACTTGTCTTGGGGCCTGGGAGCCGTGTCTGGGCTCCTCAGGGTGGGGTCACTGGGGATGAGCCATGCAGGAGCTCCTGGGGAGGAGCTGGAGGAACATCCTGGGGGGAGCATGGCTGTGTCATGCTGTGCCCCACAGCAATGCTTGGTGTCTTGGGGATCCACTGAGCACTGACTGCTGCCTGTGGGTGCTGTGAACTGGGCTGGTGACATGAGGCTGTATTTGGCCCCCGGGGGCTCCTTGCAGGGAGCTGTGGTGTGTGTGGCCACGGCTCCCGGTGCTGAGTCACGGCCACACCGTGTCCAGCCAGCCCCTCCTGCCCACAGCCAGGCCCCACACAGCCCTGGCTGCCCTGTCCTGAGAGGGGGCAGCCCTGGGAACCCAAGAACACTCCCTGTACCTGCCATTGTCCCGTTCCAGCTACAGATTTCAGGCTGGGAAGGTGACTGCAGTCAAGGTGCGTCCCCTCTGTCACCCTGCTGTGGCCAAGCTGTGCTGGGAATGAGAAGCCCTCCACAGCCCTGAAGCCTCTGAGCTCTCAGCTGAATCCCTCCTGCCATGGGTAAAGGCATCTCCAGCCTTCCCTGTGCAGAGCTGCTGTGTGGGGAGGGGGTGGGAATGTCACAGAGTCCCGTGTCCTTCTCCTGGTCCTGTAAAGGAGGTGGGCAGGGCCGTGGGGCTGTGGGAGGTGGGTGCCCCTCTACACTGGCACCGTGTGCCCCAGGCTGAACCAACTGCTCTGGCACAGGGACAGATGTGGGGTTTGGGGGTCCTGAGGGGTGGAGAGGGTCAGGGGTAATTAATTGATGCAATCTGACCCAGTGCAGCAGCAGTGGGGAACCCTGCCAAGCCAAGAGCCAGGGCCAAGGGGGATTCCTCTTGTGGAAGTGGCTCCAAGCACAGACACCCACCCCTGCCATCCATCTGTGCTGGCCCCTGTGGGCTCACAGGACATGGCCCTTGGCTGTGCCCCCAGCTCCTCACAGGTGCAGCTCCCCAGGTGCCCCCACAGCCCAAACCACTGAGCCTCAGCTGCATCCCAGAGCATCCCCTCACCCACAAAGGGCAGCCAAAACCCCCCAAAACACCAACCTGAGCACTCTCCAGGTGCCAAGGGGCTCTGGGCCCGAGGCACACATGGGTTGGCCACAGCCCAAAACACAAGGAGCTCGGGGGTGTCTGCAGGCACAGGGGCCATACGGGCAGTGCCTGCGCCTGGGCTGCACCGGGCAGAGGCTGATGACGGGACTGGGGGTGGGCAGGAGGTGCTCCCCACAGTCCCTGTACAACCTCTGCCTTCACCACGGCCACTGGCTCCCATCCAGGATCTCACTGGAGCTGGAGGACACGGCCAGGAGTGGGACAGCCCCGTGCCCTGCGCCCCCAGCCCCGCGGCGCCCGCCTCTCCCTCCCAACCCGACATACTTCTTCATATGCCCATATGCAGCCGGCCGGCCTTATGGAATGTTAAGAAGTATGTATTTTTGGGCTGGGACCCCCACGCCGGGAGCCAGCATCACCAGCACCGTCCAGACAGCGCCTTCTGAAGAGATTATGTGTCCCTGGGGCTGGTAAAAAGGAACCAGATCAACTTGCAACTGGATTTGGTCCCCTTCAACCAGCTGCAGAGGCGCATGAGCCACGGCACCCGCTGCCCCTCGTCGCTGCCGCAGCGCTGCCCTGAGTGGGCTTGATGTGAGGAGTGGCTGCAGGGAGCAGGAGAAAGGGCGGTGCAGAGTGGGGCTTTGGCTAGGTTTTGGGGCTGATGGACAGGAGGCAGGTGGAGCAGCTGCAGCTCTGCTCTCAGACTGCTGTGGTTGCTCATTTGAGCTGGGGAGTTTCAGTGGCGTCAAACCTGGTTGGGAAAAGCCCCGTGAAGGCCCAGGAGCCCTGGCACAGGCCTGAGGAGCCCCGGCCCTGCTCCTCTTTCCCCATCAGCTCCCACACCTCCCGTCCGGGGCAAAAGGGCTCCCTGGGGGACACCCCCAGAGTTCAAGGACAGGAAAACAGCAGTCATTTATTACTAGAGACAACACCGTCGAGAGGAAAAGTGAAATTAAAAATCAGTTCTAGAACTTCTCGAAAATCAGCTGATCTCCCGGACACACCCCAGCTGGATTTTAGCGGCAGCCCTCGGCTCTGCAGAGCACAGTAGAAACAGCCCAGGTTGGTGGCCTGGAGTGCCGCGGTCCCGAGGTGGGTGTTTGGGGACAGCACCTTTCCCTGAGAGGGGACAATAACGGGGGCTGATCACCTCGCTGCACCGGCAGAGCAGCCACCGAGCCCTGGGCTGGGCAGGAGTCTGGACTGGAACTGAGGGGTCTCTTGTGAGGGGAGGGGGAGTCCTGCTGGGTGGGAGAGGGGCGGCTGGGGGTGATCTTACAGGGCAGCAGAGCCTTTCGTGCCCCTCCTGCTGCCGACGACAAAAAACTATTTCTTCCTTTCCAAAGTACCAGGCTTAGAGCCGACTCATCACAGCTCTCGCTTCTGCCCAGCTGACCATGGGTAAGTTGGGGGACTCATGGGGTCAGGGGGGCGCGACCTGTTGTGGGACTGCGAGGAGGGCACAGAGACCGTGGGGTTTGTCCCTTCTCCCCTCTCCTCCCGGGTGTCTGAAGGAGGCTGGGGCTGGGTGAGCTGCTGCTGCCCCAAGGCCCCTGCCCTGCCCAGCACAGGGCACTGGGCTCCAGCTGGAAGGAGCTTTAGTGCCCACACTCCTGCCCACCTGTCATTTTCCTTCTTATTTGCAGTTTCCCAACTTGCAATCGGAGTTGCCATCCTAATTTTGCTCTATTATGGATATAAATATAGAGGTAAGAGTTTGGCATGGGAGGAGCAGCGTTTAAGTTCACTTGGGGAGCTGCTGAGAAGGAAGGGGCAGCACTGGCCCCTGCCTGGAATTCTGCCTGTCCCCACTGCTGCAGCCCTGCACACTGTTCCTCTCCTGCCGCCCATGGGGTGTCCCCGTCCCTGCACCCCCAGCCCTCCCTCCCTGCTCTGGTCCCTGGGGGCTTTTGGGGAGGCTGGTTCTGGTGTTGGGGGCAGGGGGAGATGTGGGTCTCATGCACATTTCCATGTTAATGAGTGGGGAGGGCAGGGAGCTGGGCTGTGCTGGGTGGGAACACGGGGCTGTACCCTGGACTTACTCTGCAGCCAAAGCAGCCTTTGAACACCTCACTGGTGTGAATGTGCCCAGACTGTGGGATTGGGATCAATCCCAATGTGGTGGGAAGGTCCAGGACCTGCTGGGGTCGAGGTCAGGGCTGAGGGCATCAGGGGCTGTGCAGGCAGGTGTCTGCTCTGTGGCAACAACTCCACTGGTCCAGTGGCAGCAGTGGCCAGAGGGAGAAAGGGAGAGCAGAAAGGGGTTGGATGTGCTCAGGGAGCAGAGCTCACTGCAGGCCAACTCTCTGGCACAGACTGAGGAGACCCTTGCTGGAGAGACATTGCTGGCTGTCCCTGCCTCGTGCTTGTCCATCAGCAGGCAGCCTCGATGCTTCTGGGACATGACACTCCTCTCTTTATAGGTGGGAAACCTGACTACCACTACCAGTGATCAGAAGCAGATTGGATTCCTTCCAAGCAGCCTGATTCATGTCTTCCCAATGCTGGAAATGGAAATGCCCTGTTGACCCCCAGCACCCCCTTTAACAGATTTGGATTGCCTTGAGCCATCAATGCTTTGAAAGCTTAATAAAAGTGCATTACTGGTGTGGATGTGTGTGGTGATGCTCGGTGTGTGTGTGTTTGGTCACTGGTGCCAAGCCAAGCTGGAGCTCCTGGGGTGCTGGAGGAACATTCTGGGGGCACCATGGCTGAGGTGGCAGCCACAGTAATCTCTTACAGCAATGACTGGCATCTTGAGGCTGACATTGAGCACTGACTCTGCTGCCTGTGTGTGCAGTGAGCAGGGCCAGTGATGTGGGGCTGTGCTTGGCACCCGGGGGTCCTGGCAGGGAGATGTGGGTCCTGTGCCAGGGCTCCCGGTGCTGTCACGGCAAAGGAGGTGGGCAGGGCCGTGGGGCTGTGGGAGGTGGGTGCCCCCCTGTGCTGGCCCAGCTGCACCAACCCTCAACCACTGCTCTGGCACAGGGACAGATGTGGGGATGTGGAGTTTGGGGGTCCTGGGGGTGAAGGGGTGCAGAGGAACGAGATGTGTGGGTGCAGGGGGCAGGAGAAAGGGCGGTGCAGGGTGGGGCTGTGGCTGGGTTTTGGGGCTGATGGACAGGAGGCAGGTGGAGCAGCTGCAGCTCTGCTCTCAGACTGCCCGGGGCACTCGCCAGAACCTCGGGGTTTCACTGGTCAGGAACAGCCCCGTGAAGGCCCAGGAGCCCTGGCACAGGCCTGAGGAGCCCCGGCCGGCGCCTCCTTCCCCATCAGCTCCCACACCTCCCGTCCGGGGCGAAAGGGCTCCCTGGGGGACACCCCCAGGCTCCGACCCCCGAGGACTGGAGATCTCTAGTCCTGCTCTAACAGAGGCAGCAACATCAAGAGTTAAGGAGAAAGTGAAACTGAGCGAGCAGTTTGAAATTCTCGGAAATCATCTGAGCCACCCAAGCCACCCCTTTGCTTACTGGTGGGACCTTTCTGGCAGCCCTTGGCCCCTCAGAGCACAACAGACACACAAGAGGTTGGTGGCCTGGGAGCTGCGGTCCCACGGTGGGTGTTTGGGGACAGCACCTTTCTCTGAGAGGGGACAATAACGGGGGCTGCTCACCTCACTGAACCAGCAGAGCTGCCACCGAGCCCTGGGCTGGGCAGGAGCCTGGGCTGGAAAAAGTGGAGTCTCTTTTGAGGGGACGGGGAGTCCTGCTGGGTGGGAGAGGGTGGCTGGGGGCGATGGTGCAGGGCAGCAGAGCCCCTCAGGCCCCTCTTGCTGCCCAAGATATAAATCGTGTTCTTGCTTCCCAAAGGACCAGGCTCAGAGCCGACTCCTCGCAGCTCTCACTGCCTCCCCAGGCCACCATGGGTAAGTTGGGGGCTCGTGGGTCAGGGTCGGGGGACCCAGAGTGGGACTGTGAGTAGCGGGGGGCACAGAGACCGTGGGGTTTGTCCCTTCTCCCCTCTCCTCCCCGGTGTCTGCAGGGCTGAAGGAGGGATGGGCTGGGAGAGCTGATGCTGCCACAGGGTCCTGCCCTGCCCGGCACAGGGCACTGGGCTCCAGCCAGGAGGAGCTTCAGTGCCCAAACTCCTGCCCTCCTGTCATTTTCCTCCTTAGCCATCCCTCCAGTTGTCATTGCATTCCTTCTGGGAGCCGGCTTAGGAGCTGTAATTGTAGGTGAGAGTTTGGCACGGGTTGAGCGCTGTTTGGGGTTCACTTGTCGTGCTGCTGAGAGGGAAGGGGCAGCCCTGGCCCCTGCCTGGAATTCTGCCTGTCCCCGCTGCTGCAGCCCTGCACACTGTTCCTCTCCTGCCGCCCATGGGGTGTCCCCGTCCCTGCACTCCCAGCCCTCCCTCCCTGCTCTGGTCCCTGGGGGCTTTTGGGGAGGCCGGTTCTGGTGCTGGTGTCAGGGGGAGATGTGGGTCACAGAGAGCACCCTAACACTGCTCTGTCCTCCCTGCAGAAATAGTGCGTCGCACCCGGAATGCTCAAGGTGGGTATTTCAGTATTGGTGAGTGGGCAGGGCAGGGAGCTGAGCTGTGCTGGGTGGGAACACGGGGCTGTACCCTGGACTTACTCTGAAGCCAAAGCAGCCCTTCAACTCCTCACTGCTCTGAATGTGCCCAGACTGTGGAATAGGGATCAATCCCAATGTGGTGGGAAGAGCCAGGACCTGCTGGGGTTGGGGTCAGGGCTGAGGGCATCAGGGGCTGTGCAGGCAGGTGTCTGTTCTGTGGCAACAACTCCACTGGTCCAGTGGCAGCAGTGGCCAGAGGCAGAAAGGAAGAGCAGAAAGGGGTTGGATGTGCTCAGGGAGCAGAGCTCACTGCAGGCCAACTCTCTGGCACAGACTGAGGAGACCCTTGCTGGAGAGACATTGCTGGCTGTCCCTGCCTTGTGCTTGTCCATCAGCAGGAGGCCTCGATGCTTCTGGGACATGACACTCCTTTCTTTATAGCGGAAAAAGAAACAGACCATGCTTCAAGCAGCAGCCAAATCCAAAACTGTGCTGTCCAGAGAAGAACTCCTCATTACCACTACCAGTGATCAGAAGCACATTTCCTTCTTTCCAAGCAGCCTGAGTTGTGTCTTTCCACTGCTGGAAATGGGAATGCCCCGCTGACCCCAAGCTTCCCCTTTAGCAGACTTGGATTGCCTTGAGCCATCAATGCTTTGGAAGCTTAATAAAAGTGCATTGCTGGTGTGGGGTGTGTGTGGTGATCCTTGGTGTGTGTCATGGCTCAGGTACCTGCCCCACACCTGGGCATTTGCTGCGCTCCAGCAAGGGCTTGCAGCAGGCAGCGTTTGCAGCCTTGCTCCCTGTCCCCCTGCACAGCCAGGGGCTGCTGAGCCCTGAGCCCTGAGAGCCCTGGCAGTCCCTGACACCCCGGCAGTGCTACAGCAAATCCTCAGGGCAGCAGGGCACTGCACTGCAGGGCCGGCAGAGCCCCAGGGCTGAAGTGGGTGCATCTGTGCAGCCTCGGGCTCAGGACACCCACTCACATTGACCTGGGCTGGGACAGGGCTGCTGCTGCTGCCAGACACGCTCTGCCCCACTGCTCCTGCAGGGCTGGGGACTTGTCTTGGGTCCTGGGAGCCGTGTCTGGGCTCCTCAGGGTGGGCTCACTGGGGATGAGCCATGCAGGAGCTCCTGGGGAGGAGCTGGAGGAACATCCTGCGGGGAGCATGGCTGTGCTGGCAGCCACACTGGTGGCTCACAGAGGTGGTTGGGGTCTCAGGGGGGGAGATTGAGTTGTGAGTCTGTTGCCTGTGGGTGCAGGGCCAGTGATGTGGGGCTGTGTTTGGCACCCGGGGGCTCCTGGCAGGGAGCTGTGGGTCCTGTGCCAGGGCTCCCGGTGCTGTCACGGCAAAGGAGGTGGGCAGGGCCGTGGGGCTGTGGGAGGTGGATGCCCCCCTGTGCTGGCCCAGCTGCACCAACCTTCAACCACTGCTCTGGCACAGGGACAGATGTGGGGAGGTGGAGTTTGTGGGTCCTGGGGGGTGAAGGGGGGCAGGGGAACGAGTTGTGTGGGTGCAGGGAGCAGGAGAAAGGGCAGTGCAGGGTGGGGCTGTGGCTGGTTTTGGGGCTGATGGACAGGAGGCAGGTGGAGCGGCTCCAGCTCTGCTCTCAGACTGCCCGGGGCCCTCACCAGATCCATGGGGTTTCACGGGTCGGGAAAAGCCCCGTGAAGGCCCAGGAGCCCTGGCACAGGCCTGAGGAGCCCCGGCCCTGCTCCTCCTTCCCCATCAGCTCCCACACCTCCCATCCGGGGCGAAAGGGCTCCCTGGGGGACAGCCCCAGGCTCCGACTCCGAGGACGGGAGAGCTCCAGCCCCGCTCTAACAGAGGCAGGAACATCAAGAGTTACGGAGAAAGTGAAACAGAGCGAGCGATTTCAAATTCTCGGTAATCACCTGAGGCACCTCTGTCCTCTCTTGCCAGACCTTTCCGGCAGACTTTGGCCCCTCAGAGATAACGGACAAAAAAGAGTTTGGTGGTGTGGGGTGCTGCACGCCCGCGGTGGGTGTTTGGGGACAGCACCTTTCTCTGAGGAGGGGACAGTACCAGGGGGGTCTCATCTCGCTGCACTGGCAGAGCAGCCTCCGAGCCCTGGGCTGGGCAGGAGCCTGGACTAGGATAAGAGGGTTCTCTTTAGAGGAGACCGGGAGTCCTGCTGGGTGGGAGAGGGTGGCTGGGGGCGATCGTGCAGGGCAGCAGAGCCCCTCAGGCCCCTCTTGCTGCCCAAGATATAAATTGTGTTCTTGCTTCCCAAAGGACCAGGCTTCGAGCCGACTCCTCGCAGCTCTCGCTGCCTCCCCAGGCCACCATGGGTAAGTTGGGAGCTCGTGGGTCAGGGTCGCGGGACCCATAGTGGGACTGCGAGTAGCGGGGGGCACAGAGACCGTGAGGTTTGTCCCTTCTCCCCTCTCCTCCCCGGTGTCTGCAGGGCTGAAGGTGGGATGGGCTGGGAGAGCTGATGCTGCCACAGGGTCCTGCCCTGCCCGGCACAGGGCACTGGGCTCCAGCCGGGAGGAGCTTCAGTGCCCAAACTCCTGCCCTCCTGTCATTTTCCTCCTTAGCCTTCCCTTCAGTTGTCATTGCATTCCTTCTGGGAGCCACCATAGGAGCTGCAATTGTAGGTGAGAGTTTGGCACGGGTTGAGTGCTGTTTGGGGTTCACTTGTGTTGCTGAGAGGAAAGGGGCAGCACTGGCCCCTGCCTGGAATTCTGCCTGTCCCCGCTGCTGCAGCCCTGCACACTGTTCCTCTCCTGCCGCCCATGGGGTGTCCCCATCCCTGCACCCCCAGCCCTCCCTCCCTGCTCTGGTCCCTGGGGGCTTTTGGGGAGGCTGGTTCTGGTGTCAGGGGGAGATGTGGGTCACAGAGAGCACCCTAACACTGCTCTGTCCTCCCTGCAGCAGCAGCAAAGGATCAGACGTTTGAACTGAATCTGGATGCCAATGGTTTACATTTCCATATTGGTGAGTGGGCAGGGCAGGGAGCTGGGCTGTGCTGGGTGGGAATACGGGGCTGTACCCTGGGCTTACTCTGAAGCCAAAAGCAGCCCTTCAACTCCTCACTGCTCTGATTGTGCCCAAACTGTGGGATAGGGATCAATCCCAATGTGGTGGGAAGAGCCAGGACCTGCTGGGGTCAGGGCTGAGGGCATCGGGGGCTGTGCTGGCAGGTGTCTGTGGCAACAACTCCACTGGTCCACTGGCAGCGGTGGCCAGAGGCAGAAAGGGAGGGCAGAAAGGGCCTGGGTGTGCTCCTGGAGCAGAGCTCACTGCAGGCCAACTCTCTGGCACAGACTGAGGAATCTCTTGCTGGAGAGTCATCGCTGGCTGTCCCTGCCTCGTGCTTGTCCATCAGCAGGCAGCCTCGATGCTTCTGGGACATGACACTCCTCTCTTTATAGGTGGGAAACCTGACTACCACTACCAGTGATCAGAAGCAGATTGGATTCCTTCCAAGCAGCCTGATTCATGTCTTCCCAATGCTGGAAATGGAAATGCCCTGCTGACCCCCAGATGCCTCTTTAACAGATTTGGATTGCCTTGAGCCATCAATGCTTTGAAAGCTTAATAAAAGTGCATTGCAGATGTGGATGTGTGTGGTGATGCTCGGTGTGTGTGTTTGGTCACTGGTGCCAAGCCAAGCAGGAGCTCCTGGGGTACGGGAGGAACATTCTGGGGGCACCATGGCTGAGGTGGCAGCCACAGTAATCTCTTACAGCAATGACTGGCATCTTGGGGCTGACATTGAGCACTGACTCTGCTGCCTGTGTGTGCAGTGAGCAGGGCCAGCGATGTGGGGCTGTGCTTGGCACCCGGGGGTCCTGGCAGGGAGATGTGGGTCCTGTGCCAGGGCTCCCGGTGCTGTCACGGCAAAGGAGGTGGGCAGGGCCGTGGGGCTGTGGGAGGTGGGTGCCCCCCTGTGCTGGCCCAGCTGCACCAACCTTCAACCACTGCTCTGGCACAGGGACAGATGTGGGGAGGTGGAGTTTGGGGGTCCTGGGGGCTGCAGGGGGGCAGGGGAATGAGTTGTGTGGGTGCAGGGAGCAGGAGAAAGGGCGGTGCAAGTTGGGGCTGTGGCTGGTTTTTGGGGCTGCCCGGTGGACAGGAGGCAGGTGGAGCGGCTCCAGCTCTGCTCTCAGACTGCCCGGGGCCCTCACCAGATCCACGGGGTTTCACTCTTCGAGAAAAGCCCCGTGAAGGCCCAGGAGCCCTGGCACAGGCCTGAGGAGCCCCGGCCCTGCTCCTCCTTCCCCATCAGCTCCCACACCTCCCGTCCGGGGCGAAAGGGCTCCCTGGGGGACACCAGAGGAAAAGAGAAACTAAAAATCAGTTCTAGAACTTCTCGAAAATCACCTGACCTCCCGGACACACCCCAGCTGGATTTTAGCGGCAGCCCTCGGCTCTGCAGAGCACAGTGGAAACAGCCGAGGTTGGTGGCCTGCAGTGCCGCGGTCCCGAGGTGGGTGTTTGATGACAGGACCTTTCTCTGAGATCGGGACAATAACGGGGGCTGCTCATCTCACTGCACCAGCAGAGCAGCCACCGAGCCCTGGGCTGGGCAGGAGCCGGGGCTGGAGCTGAGGGGTCTCTTGTGAGGGGAGGGGGCAGCCTGTGGGGTGGGAAAGGAGTCGCTGGGGGTGATCTTGCAGGGCAGCAGAGCCTTTCGTGCCCCTCCTGCTGCCCAAGATAAAAATCTGCTTCTTCCTTTCCAAAGTACCAGGCTTAGAGCAGTCTCATCGCAGCTCTCGCTTCTGCCCAGCCGACCATGAGTAAGTTTGGGGGGATCGCGGTGTCGGAGGTGCGGGACCAACAGAGGGACTGAGGGAGCGGGGCACGGGGACTCTGGGGTTTGTCCCTTCTCCCCTCTCCTCCCGGGTGTCTGCAGGGCTGATGAGGGGTGGCGCTGGGAGAGCTGCTGCTCCAGGGCCCCTGCCCTGCCCGGCACAGGGCACTGGGCTCCAGCCGGGAGGAGCTTCAGTGCCCAAATTCCTGTCCTTCTGCAATTTGCCTTCTCATCCTTATATACAGTTCCGGTCATAATCCTTTTGGGCGTTACCGTGGGAGCTGCAGCTTACGGTAAGAGTTTGGCAGGGGATGAGCAGCGTTTGGGTTCATTTGTGGAGCTGCTGAGAGGGAAGGGGCAGCACTGGCCCCTGCCTGGAATTCTGCCTGTCCCTGCTGCTGCAGCCCTGCACACTGTTCCTCTCCTGCCGCCCATGGGGTGTCCCCGTCCCTGCACCCCCAGCCCTCCCTCCCTGCTCTGGTCCCTGGGGGCTTTTGGGGAGGCTGGTTCTGGTGCTGGTGGCAGGGGAGATGTGGGTCACAGAGAGCACCCTAACACTGCTCTGTCCTTCCTGCAGCAGCAGCAATATATTTGATCAAGAATGGCAAAGGTGGGTATTTCAGTATTGGTGAGTGGGCAGGGCAGGGAGCTGGGCTGTGCTGGGTGGGAACACGGGGCTGTACCCTGGGCTTACTCTGCAGCCAAAGCAGCCCTTCAACTCCTCACTGGTCTGAATGTGCCCAGACTGTGGGATAGGGATCAATCCCAATGTGGTGGGAAGAGCCAGGACCTGCTGGGGTCGGGGTCAGGGCTGAGGGCATCAGGGGCTGTGCAGGCAGGTGTCTGCTCTGTGGCAACAACTCCACTGGTCCAGTGGCAGCAGTGGCCAGAGGTGGAAAAGAAGAGCAGAAAAGAGCCGGATGTGCTCAGGGAGCAGAGCTCACTGCAGGCCAACTCTCTGGCACAGACTGAGGAGACCCTTGCTGGAGAGACATTGCTGGCTGTCCCTGCCTCGTGCTTGTTCATCAGCAGGAGGCCTCGATGCTTCTGGGACTTGACACTCCTCTCTTTATAGGTGGGAACCAAAGCCATACTGGCCAGAGAAGAAATCCTGACTACCACTACCAGTGATCAGAAGCAGATTGGATTCCTTCCAAGCAGCCTGATTCATGTCTTCCCAATGCTGGAAATGGAAATGCCCTGTTGACCCCCAGCACCCCCTTTAACAGATTTGGATTGCCTTGAGCCATCAATGCTTTGAAAGCTTAATAAAAGTGCATTGCTGGTGTGGATGTGTGTGGTGATGCTCGGTGTGTGTGTGTTTGGTCACTGGTGCCAAGCCAAGCAGGAGCTCCTGGGGTGCTGGAGGAACATTCTGGGGGCACCATGGCTGAGGTGGCAGCCAGAGTAGTCTCTTACAGCAATGACTGGCATCTTGGGGCTGACATTGAGCACTGACTCTGCTGCCTGTGTGTGCAGTGAGCAGGGCCAGTGATGTGGGGCTGTGCTTGGCACCCGGGGGTCCTGGCAGGGAGCTGTGGGTCCTGTGCCAGGGCTCCCGGTGCTGTCACGGCAAAGGAGGTGGGCAGGGCCGTGGGGCTGTGGGAGGTGGGTGCCCTCCTGTGCTGGCCCAGCTGCACCAACCTTCAACCACTGCTCTGGCACAGGGACAGATGTGGGGATGTGGAGTTTGGGGGTCCTGGGGGCTGCAGGGGGGCAGGGGAATATGTTGTGTGGGTGCAGGGAGCAGGAGAAAGGGCGGTGCAAGTTGGGGCTGTGGCTGGTTTTGGGGCTGCCCGGTGGACAGGAGGCAGGTGGAGCGGCTCCAGTTCTGCTCTCAGACTGCCCGGGGCCCTCACCAGATCCACGGGGTTTCACTCTTCGAGAAAAGCCCCGTGAAGGCCCAGGAGCCCTGGCACAGGCCTGAGGAGCCCCGGCCCTGCTCCTCCTTCCCCATCAGCTCCCACACCTCCCGTCCGGGGCAAAAGGGCTCCCAGGGGGACACCCCCAGGGTCCAACTTCAAGGACAGGAAAGCAGCAGCCCTTTATTAGTAGAGACAACATCCTCCAGAGGAAAAGTGAAACTAAAAATCAGTTCTAGAACTTCTCGAAATCACCTGACCTCCCGGACACACCCCAGCTGGATTTTAGCGGCAGCCCTCGGCTCTGCAGAGCACAGTAGAAACAGCCGAGGTTGGTGGCCTGCAGTGCCGCGGTCCCGAGGTGGGTGTTTGGGGACAGCACCTTTCTCTGAGATCGGGACAATAACGGGGGCTGCTCATCTCACTGCACCGGCAGAGCAGCCACCGAGCCCTGGGCTGGGCAGGAGCCGGGGCTGGAGCTGAGGGGTCTCTTGTGAGGGGAGGGGGCAGCCTGTGGGGTGGGAAAGGAGTCGCTGGGGGTGATCTTGCAGGGCAGCAGAGCCTTTCGTGCCCCTCCTGCTGCCCAAGATAAAAATCTGCTTCTTCCTTTCCAAAGTACCAGGCTTAGAGCAGTCTCATCGCAGCTCTCGCTTCTGCCCAGCCGACCATGAGTAAGCTGGGGGGATCGCGGGGTCGGAGGTGTGGGACCAACAGAGGGACTGAGGGAGCGGGGCACGGGGACTCTGGGGTTTGTCCCTTCTCCCCTCTCCTCCCGGGTGTCTGCAGGGCTGATGAGGGGTGGACCTGGGGGAGCTGCTGCTCCAGGGCCCCTGCCCTGCCCGGCACAGGGCACTGGGCTCCAGCCGGGAGGAGCTTCAGTGCCCAAACTCCTGTCCTTCTGCCCTTTGCCTTCTCATCCTTATATACAGTTCCGGTCATAATCCTTTTGGGCGTCACCGTAGGAGCTGCAGCTTACGGTAAGAGTTTGGCACGGGATGAGCAGCGTTTGGGTTCATTTGTGGAGCTGCTGAGAGGGAAGGGGCAGCACTGGCCCCTGCCTGGAATTCTGCCTGTCCCCGCTGCTGCAGCCCTGCACACTGTTCCTCTCCTGCCGCCCATGGGGTGTCCCCGTCCCTGCACCCCCAGCCCTCCCTCCCTGCTCTGGTCCCTGGGGGCTTTTGGGGAGGCTGGTTCTGGTGCTGGTGGCAGGGGAGATGTGGGTCATGGAGAGCACCCTAACACTGCTCTGTCCTCCCTGCAGCAGAAATACTGCGTCGCACCTGGAATGCTCAAGGTGGGTATTTCCGTATTGGTGAGTGGGGAGGGCAGGGAGCTGGGCTGTGCTGGGTGGGAACACGGGGCTGTACCCTGGAGTTACTCTGAAGCCAAAGCAGCCCTTCAACTCCTCACTGGTCTGAATGTGCCCAGACTGTGGAATAGGGATCAATCCCAATGTGGTGGGAAGAGCCAGGACCTGCTGGGGTCGGGGTCAGGGCTGAGGGCATCAGGGGCTGTGCAGGCAGGTGTCTGCTCTGTGGCAACAACTCCACTGGTCCAGTGGCAGCAGTGGCCAGAGGGAGAAAGGGAGAGCAGAAAGGGGTTGGATGTGCTCAGGGAGCAGAGCTCACTGCAGGCCAACTCTCTGGCACAGACTGAGGAGACCCTTGCTGGAGAGACATTGCTGGCTGTCCCTGCCTCGTGCTTGTCCATCAGCAGGAGGCCTCGATGCTTCTGGGACATGACACTCCTCTCTTTATAGGGGAAAAAGAAACAGACCAACCTTCAAGCAGCAGCCAAAGCCAAAGCCGTGCTGTCCAGAGAAGAACTCCTGAATACCACTACCAGTGATCAGAAGCAGATTTGCTTCCTTCCAAGCAGCCTGACTTGTGTCTTCCCACTGCTGGAAATGGGAAGCCCCTGCTGTCCCCCAGCTTCCCCTTTAGCAGACTTGGATTGCCTTGAGCCATCAATGCTTTGAAAGCTTAATAAAAGTGCATTGCTGGTGTGGGTGTATGTTTGATGCTTGGTGTGTGTCATGGCTCAGGTACCTGCCCCACACCTGGGCATTTGCTGTGCTCCAGCAAGGGCTTGCAGCAGGCAGCGTTTGCAGCCTTGCTCCCTGTCCCCCTGCACAGCCAGGGGCTGCTGAGCCCTGAGCCCTGAGAGCCCTGGCAGTCCCTGACACCCCGGCAGTGCTACAGCAAATCCTCAGGGCAGCAGGGCACTGCACTGCAGGGCCGGCAGAGCCCCAGGGCTGAAGTGGGTGCATCTGTGCAGCCTCGGGCTCAGGACACCCACTCACATTGACCTGGGCTGGGACAGGGCTGCTGCTGCTGCCAGACACGCTCTGCCCCACTGCTCCTGCACGGCTGGGGACTTGTCTTGGGTCCTGGGAGCCGTGTCTGGGCTCCTCAGGGTGGGGTCACTGGGGATGAGCCATGCAGGAGCTCCTGGGGAGGAGCTGGAGGAACATCCTGGGGGGAGCATGGCTGTGTCAAGCTCTCGGGGCTTTAGGGAACTGCTTTTTAGTCGTAGGTGGTTTTTTTTGGTTGTTTGTTTGTTTGGGTTTTTTTGTTTGTTTGTTTTGGTTTTTCTCCTTGTTGTTGTTTATTTGTTTGTTTGTCGTTTTTTGTGTTTTTTTTTTTTAAATTTGTTTATTTTTTGACTGAGGGTCTTTTTTGTGCTGTTGCTTTTGGGCCTTGGTGACTCTCCTGCTTTTGGTGTCTGTGGTCCTGTGACTCTTGCATTTTTGCTTTTTCTTAGGCCCGCCGAGTTTCTGTCCTTTTTGCCCTGGCTCCAGCTTGTCTTTTGCCTCTTCTGCCCTCGTGGGCTCTTGCTCGCCCTCGCCTCTGTCCCACCCCACTCTGTCCGGACCACCGCCCTGCGGCTTCGTCCCTGTGCTCCTGCCTGAGCCGCCTGCGTCCAACCCTGCCCGCCTTCCATCCAGCCCACCCTGCTGCCCCATCCCCCCGTGAGCCTGTCCAGGCCCCCACCCCTCCTGCCCGAGCACCCACTCCCTCACCGCGTGTCCGGTGCCCGTCGCCGCGGGAGCCGTCCAGAGGCAGCCGCGAGCACATCCCGCATCGTGCGGGCATGGACGGCACCCCCTGGGCTGCTGCTGGTGGTAACTCCCGCTGTTTGCCTCTGGCTTCCCCTCTCTGGCTCTCTCACCATTCATTTTCCATTTTCCTTTCTAATTCTCTGTCTTTTCCAGCACCTTTTAGTAGAGTAAATTCTTTCTTTGTTTGTTTTTCATTATCAATAAATGGTTTTCAGATACGCTGTTGTCTCGGTTGCCTTAATTCCATTCCAGACCATCTACTTTTAAAAGAATTCCTCACAGTTCCCCACTGTGGAAAGCCACAAGCTTCCTGCAGGGAAAACCCCAGGGTCCAATGTCCTGGAGACTGGGGAGCCCCAGCCCCGCTCCAGCAGGCTCAGCAACATCAAGAGTTGGTGAGAATGAAAGTGAAACACAGCAATTAAGCAATTTCTCCTAAATTAACTGTTCCTACATTCCCTATTGGGATGTTTCCTGCAGCACTTTGACCCTCAGAGCACAGTACACCCAGGAGAGGGTGGTGGGGTGGGGTGCTGTGCTCCTGCAGTGGGTGTTTGGGGACAGCACCTTCCTCTGAGGGGGGACAACAATGGGGGCTGCTCACCTGGGTGCACTGGTGTAGAGAGAGAGATAAGATAAAATTGAGTTACTGGCTGTGTGATGCACCTACAGAATGCCATGGGAGCACAGAGCAGCTTATCTCTGCTGACGTTGGGAAGAAATGCCGTGTGGTGGATGCTCTAGGGAGAGGAACCTGCTGGAACCCTCCACATGCCCCAGCACATGAGCATATCTTAGAAGGACATTAAGAAAGTGTGTTCCTGATGTGGCAATCTCTGATAGGCCACTTAGTGATAAAAACCATACAAGGAAATACCGAGTCTTGGAGAAGGGTATAAAACAAGCTCCTTTCTCTCAATTGTCCCCCTGTGGGTCTGAGTCTGCACCACATTCGTTTGCACACCAGCAAAACTGCCAGGTAGCCCTGGGAAGGGGAAGAGCCTGGGATGAGGCTGAGGGGTCACTTCTTTATGGGGTGGCCAGGGTCTCCTGGATGGGAGAGGGATGGCTGGGTGTGATTGTGCAAGGTGGCAAAGCCCCACTGACCCCACCTGGTGCCTCGAGAAAAAATCTTGTTCTTTCTTCCCAAAGGACCTGGCTTTGAGCAGACTCATCAGAGCTCTCGCTCCCACCCAGCCGACCATGGGTAAGTTGGGGGGCTCATTGGGCCCAGGGGCATGGAGCCTGCAGTGGGACCGCGTGGATGAGGCACGGAGACCGTGGGGTTTGTCCCTTCTCCCCTCTCCTCCCGGCTGTCTGCAGGGCTGAAGGAGGGTGGGGCTGGGAGAGCTGCTGCTGCCACCGGGCCCCTGCCCTGCCCAGCACAGGGCACTGGGCTCCAGCTGGAAGGAGCTTTAGTGCCCACACTCCTGCCCACCTGTCATTTTCCTTCTTATTTGCAGTTCCCCAACTTGCAATCGGAGCTGCCATCCTAATTATACTCTATTATGGATATAAATATAGAGGTAAGAGTTTGGCATGGGAGGAGCAGCGTTTAAGTTCACTTGGGAAGCTGCTGAGAAGGAAGGGGCAGCACTGGCCCCTGCCTGGAATTCTGTGTCCCCACTGCTGCAGCCCTGCACACTGTTCCTCTCCTGCCGCCCATGGGGTGTCCCCGTCCCTGCACCCCCAGCCCTCCCTCCCTGCTCTGGTCCCTGGGGGCTTTTGGGGAGGCTGGTTCTGGTGTTGGGGGCAGGGGGAGATGTGGGTCTCATGCACATTTCCATGTTAATGAGTGGGGAGGGCAGGGAGCTGGGCTGTGCTGGGTGGGAACACGGGGCTGTACCCTGGACTTACTCTGCAGCCAAAGCAGCCTTTGAACACCTCACTGGTGTGAATGTGCCCAGACTGTGGGATTGGGATCAATCCCAATGTGGTGGGAAGGTCCAGGACCTGCTGGGGTCGAGGTCAGGGCTGAGGGCATCAGGGGCTGTGCAGGCAGGTGTCTGCTCTGTGGCAACAACTCCACTGGTCCAGTGGCAGCAGTGGCCAGAGGGAGAAAGGGAGAGCAGAAAGGGGTTGGATGTGCTCAGGGAGCAGAGCTCACTGCAGGCCAACTCTCTGGCACAGACTGAGGAGACCCTTGCTGGAGAGACATTGCTGGCTGTCCCTGCCTCGTGCTTGTCCATCAGCAGGCAGCCTCGATGCTTCTGGGACATGACACTCCTGTCTTTATAGGTGGGAATTCTGACTACCACTACCAGTGATCAGAAGCAGATTGGATTCCTTCCAAGCAGCCTGATTCATGTCTTCCCAATGCTGGAAATGGAAATGCCCTGCTGACCCCCAGATGCCTCTTTAACAGATTTGGATTGCCTTGAGCCATCAATGCTTTGAAAGCTTAATAAAAGTGCATTGCAGATGTGGATGTGTGTGGTGATGCTCGGTGTGTGTGTTTGGTCACTGGTGCCAAGCCAAGCAGGAGCTCCTGGGGTGCTGGAGGAACATTCTGGGGGCACCATGGCTGAAGTGGCAGCCACAGTAATCTCTTACAGCAATGGCTGGCATCTTGGGGCTGACATTGAGCACTGACTCTGCTGCCTGTGTGTGCAGTGAGCAGGGCCAGTGATGTGGGGCTGTGCTTGGCACCCGGGGGTCCTGGCAGGGAGCTGTGGGTCCTGTGCCAGGGCTCCCGGTGCTGTCACGGCAAAGGAGGGGGGCAGGGCCGTGGGGCTGTGGGAGGTGGGTGCCCCCCTGTGCTGGCCCAGCTGCACCAACCTTCAACCACTGCTCTGGCACAGGGACAGATGTGGGGATGTGGAGTTTGGGGGTCCTGGGGGCTGCAGGGGGGCAGGGGAATATGTTGTGTGGGTGCAGGGAGCAGGAGAAAGGGCGGTGCAAGTTGGGGCTGTGGCTGGTTTTTGGGGCTGCCCGGTGGACAGGAGGCAGGTGGAGCAGCTCCAGTTCTGCTCTCAGACTGCCCGGGGCCCTCACCAGATCCACGGGGTTTCACTCTTCGAGAAAAGCCCCGTGAAGGCCCAGGAGCCCTGGCACAGGCCTGAGGAGCCCCGGCCCTGCTCCTCCTTCCCCATCAGCTCCCACACCTCCCGTCCGGGGCGAAAGGGCTCCCTGGGGGACACCCCCAGGGTCCAACTTCAAGGACAGGAAAGCAGCAGCCCTTTATTAGTAGAGACAACATCCTCCAGAGGAAAAGATAAACTAAAAATCAGTTCTAGAACTTCTCGAAAATCACCTGACCTCCCGGACACACCCCAGCTGGATTTTAGCGGCAGCCCTCGGCTCTGCAGAGCACAGTAGAAACAGCCGAGGTTGGTGGCCTGCAGTGCCGCGGTCCCGAGGTGGGTGTTTGATGACAGGACCTTTCTCTGAGATCGGGACAATAACGGGGGCTGCTCATCTCACTGCACCGGCAGAGCAGCCACCGAGCCCTGGGCTGGGCAGGAGCCGGGGCTGGAGCTGAGGGGTCTCTTGTGAGGGGAGGGGGCAGCCTGTGGGGTGGGAAAGGAGTCGCTGGGGGTGATCTTGCAGGGCAGCAGAGCCTTTCGTGCCCCTCCTGCTGCCCAAGATAAAAATCTGCTTCTTCCTTTCCAAAGTACCAGGCTTAGAGCAGTCTCATCGCAGCTCTCG
This sequence comes from Zosterops lateralis, assembly GCF_965231275.1. NCBI lineage: Eukaryota > Metazoa > Chordata > Aves > Passeriformes > Zosteropidae > Zosterops > Zosterops lateralis. The sequence continues at coordinate 3,381,092 of NC_139788.1, forward strand.
CTTCTGCCCAGCCGACCATGAGTAAGCTGGGGGGATCGCGGTGTCGGAGGTGCGGGACCAACAGAGGGACTGAGGGAGCGGGGCACGGGGACTCTGGGGTTTGTCCCTTCTCCCCTCTCCTCCCGGGTGTCTGCAGGGCTGATGAGGGGTGGACCTGGGGGAGCTGCTGCTCCAGGGCCCCTGCCCTGCCCGGCACAGGGCACTGGGCTCCAGCCGGGAGGAGCTTCAGTGCCCAAACTCCTGTCCTTCTGCCCTTTGCCTTCTCATCCTTATATACAGTTCCGGTCATAATCCTTTTGGGCGTCACCGTAGGAGCTGCAGCTGTCGGTAAGAGTTTGGCACGGGATGAGCAGCGTTTGGGTTCATTTGTGGTGCTGCTGAGAGGGAAGGGGCAGCACTGGCCCCTGCCTGGAATTCTGCCTGTCCCCGCTGCTGCAGCCCTGCACACTGTTCCTCTCCTGCCGCCCATGGGGTGTCCCCGTCCCTGCACCCCCAGCCCTCCCTCCCTCCTCTGGTCCCTGGGGGCTTTTGGGGAGGCTGGTTCTGGTGCTGGTGTCAGGGGGAGATGTGGGTCACAGAGAGCACCCTAACACTGCTCTGTCCTCCCTGCAGCAACAGCAGCAGCAGCAGCAAAGATGCAAATGAGGGATGTTACTGTGATTCCCAAAGGTGTGTATTTCTGTATTGGTGAATTTGGTGAATAGGGAGGGCAGGGAGCTGGGCTGTGCTGGGTGGGAACACGGGGCTGTACCCTGGGCTTACTCTGCAGCCAAAGCAGCCCTTCAACTCCTCACTGCTCTGAGTGTGCCCAGACTGTGGAATAGGGATCAATCCCAATGTGGTGGGAAGAGCCAGGACCTGCTGGGGTCGGGGTCAGGGCTGAGGGCATCAGGGGCTGTGCAGGCAGGTGTCTGCTCTGTGGCAACAACTCCACTGGTCCAGTGGCAGCAGTGGCCAGAGGTGGAAAGGAAGAACAGAAAGGGGCTGGATGTGCTCAGGGAGCAGAGCTCACTGCAGGCCAACTCTCTGGCACAGACTGAGGAGACCCTTGCTGGAGAGACATTGCTGGCTGGCCCTGCCTCGTGCTTGTCCATCAGCAGGCAGCCTCGATGCTTCTGGGACATGACACTCCTCTCTTTATAGGGGAAAAAGAAACAGACCAACCTTCAATCAGCAGCCAAAGCCAAAGCCGTGCTGTCCAGAGAAGAACTCCTGAACACCACTACCAGTGATCAGAAGCAGATTTGCTTCCTTCCAAGCAGCCTGACTTGTGTCTTCCCACTGCTGGAAATGGGAAGCCCCTGCTGACCCCCAGCTTCCCCTTTAGCAGACTTGGATTGCCTTGAGCCATCAATGCTTTGAAAGCCTAATAAAAGTGCATTGCTGGTGTGGGGTGTGTTTGATGCTTGGTGTGTGTCATGGCTCAGGTACCTGCCCCACACCGGGGCATTTGCTGTGCTCCAGCAAGGGCTTGCAGCAGGCAGCGTTTGCAGCCTTGCTCCCTGTCCCCCTGCACAGCCAGGGGCTGCCTCCCCCTGAGCCCTGAGAGCCCTGGCAGTCCCTGACACCCCGGCAGTGCTACAGCAAATCCTCAGGGCAGCAGGGCACTGCACTGCAGGGCCGGCAGAGCCCCAGGGCTGAAGTGGGTGCATCTGTGCAGCCTCGGGCTCAGGACACCCACTCACATTGACCTGGGCTGGGACAGGGCTGCTGCTGCTGCCAGACATGCTCTGCCCCACTGCTCCTGCACGGCTGGGCACTTGTCTTGGGTCCTGGGAGCCGTGTCTGGGCTCCTCAGGGTGGGGTCACTGGGGATGAGCCATGCAGGAGCTCCTGGGGAGGAGCTGGAGGAACATCCTGGGGACAGCATGGCTGTGCTGGCAGACACAGTGGTGGCTCACAGAGGTGGTTGGGGTCTCAGAGGGGGAGATTGAGCTGTGAGTCTGTTGCCTGTGTGTGCAGGGCCAGTGATGTGGGGCTGTGCTTGGCACCCGGGGGTCCTGGCAGGGAGCTGTGGGTCCTGTGCCAGGGCTCCCGGTGCTGTCACGGCAAAGGAGGTGGGCAGGGCCGTGGGGCTGTGGGAGGTGGGTGCCCCCCTGTGCTGGCCCAGCTGCACCAACCTTCAACCACTGCTCTGGCACAGGGACAGATGTGGGGATGTGGAGTTTGGGGGTCCTGGGGGGTGAAGGGGGGCAGAGGAATGCGTTGTGTGGGTGCAGGGAGCAGGAGAAAGGGCGGTGCAGGGTGGGGCTGTGGCTGGGTTTTGGGGCTGCCCGGGGGACAGGAGGCAGGTGGAGCGGCTGCAGCTCTGCTCTCAGACTGCCCGGGGCCCTCACCAGATCCACGGGATTTCACTGTTTGAGAAAACCCCGTGAAGGCCCAGGAGCCCTGGCACAGGCCTGAGGAGCCCCTGGCCCTGCCCCTCCTTCCCCATCAGCTCCCACAGCTCCCGTCCGGGGCGAAAGGGCTCCCTGGGGGACAGCCCCAGTCTCCGACCCCTGAGGACTGGAGATCTCTAGTCCTGCTTTAGCAGAGGCATGGACGTCAAGAGTTAAGGACAAAGTGAAACAGAGCGAGAGGTTTGAAATTCTCGGAAATCATCTGAGCCACCCAAGCCACGCCTTTCCTTCCTGGCAAGACCTTTGCCAGCAGCCCTTGGCCCCTCAGAGCACAACAGACACACAAGAGGTTGGTGGCCTGGGTGCTGCGGTCCCACGGTGGGTGTTTGGGGACAGCACCTTTCTCTGAGAGGGACAATAACGGGGGCTGATCACCTCACTGAACCAGCAGAGCTGCCACCGAGCCCTGGGCTGGGCAGGAGCCTGGGCTGGAAAAAGTGGAGTCTCTTTTGAGGGGACGGGGAGTCCTGCTGGATGGGAGAGGGTGGCTGGGGGCGATCGTGCAGGGCAGCAGAGCCCCTCAGGCCCCTCTTGCTGCCCGAGATATAAATCGTGTTCTTGCTTCCCAAAGGACCAGGCTTAGAGCCGACTCCTCGCAGCTCTCACTGCCTCCCCAGGTGACCATGGGTAAGTTGGGAGCTCGTGGGTCAGGGTCGCGGGACCCATAGTGGGACTGCGAGTAGCGGGGGGCACAGAGACCGTGGGGTTTGTCCCTTCTCCCCTCTCCTCCCCGGTGTCTGCAGGGCTGAAGGAGGGATGGGCTGGGAGAGCTGATGCTGCCACAGGGTCCTGCCCTGCCCGGCACAGGGCACTGGGCTCCAGCCGGGAGGAGCTTCAGTGCCCACACTCCTGCCCTCCTGTCATTTTCCTCCTTAGCCTTCCCTCCAGTTGTCATTGCATTCCTTCTGGGAGCCACCATAGGAGCTGCAATTGTAGGTGAGAGTTTGGCACGGGTTGAGTGCTGTTTGGGGTTCACTTGTGTTGCTGAGAGGAAAGGGGCAGCCCTGGCCCCTGCCTGGAATTCTGCCTGTCCCCGCTGCTGCAGCCCTGCACACTGTTCCTCTCCTGCCGCCCATGGGGTGTCCCCGTCCCTGCACCCCCAGCCCTCCCTCCCTGCTCTGGTCCCTGGGGGCTTTTGGGGAGGCTGGTGCTGGTGTCAGGGGCAGGGGGAGATGTGGGTCACAGAGAGCACCCTAACACTGCTCTGTCCTCCCTGCAGCAGCAGCAAAGGATCAGACGATTGAACTGAATCTGGATGCCAATGGTTTACATTTCCATATTGGTGAGTGGGCAGGGCAGGGAGCTGGGCTGTGCTGGGTGGGAACACGGGGCTGTACCCTGGGCTTACTCTGAAGCCAAAGCAGCCCTTCAACTCCTCACTGCTCTGATTGTGCCCAAACTGTGGGATAGGGATCAATCCCAATGTGGTGGGAAGAGCCAGGACCTGCTGGGGTCAGGGCTGAGGGCATCGGGGGCTGTGCTGGCAGGTGTCTGTGGCAACAACTCCACTGGTCCACTGGCAGCGGTGGCCAGAGGCAGAAAGGGAGGGCAGAAAGGGCCTGGGTGTGCTCCTGGAGCAGAGCTCACTGCAGGCCAACTCTCTGGCACAGACTGAGGAATCCCTTGCTGGAGAGTCATCGCTGGCTGTCCCTGCCTCGTGCTTGTCCATCAGCAGGCAGCCTCGATGCTTCTGGGACATGACACTCCTCTCTTTATAGGGCAGAAAAAAGAAAAAAAGAAGGATGGCTCTGGAATCAGCAGCCAATGCTTTGATGTTGAGAAGACCTGTTGATTACTACTTACACGGAACAGAAACAGATTTGCTTCCTTCCTGGTTTGCGTCTATCAACTGCCGCACTGAAGACCTGCAGTTGTGCCTTTAACAGATTTGGATTGCCTTGAGCCATCAATGCTTTGAAAGCTCAATAAAAGTGCATTGCTGGTGTGGGTGTGTGTGGTGATGCTTGGTGTGTGTCATGGCTCAGGTACCTGCCCCACACCGGGGCATGTGCTGTGCTCCAGCAAGGGCTTGCAGCAGGCAGCGTTTGCAGCCTTGCTCCCTGTCCCCCTGCACAGCCAGGGGCTGCCTCCCCCTGAGCCCTGAGAGCCCTGGCAGTCCCTGACACCCCGGCAGTGCTACAGCAAATCCTCAGGGCAGCAGGGCACTGCACTGCAGGGCCGGCAGAGCCCCAGGGCTGAAGTGGGTGCATCTGTGCAGCCTCGGGCTCAGGACACCCACTCACACTGACCTGGGCTGGGACAGGGCTGCTGCTGCTGCCAGACATGCTCTGCCCCACTGCTCCTGCACGGCTGGGCACTTGTCTTGGGTCCTGGGAGCCGTGTCTGGGCTCCTCAGGGTGGGGTCACTGGGGATGAGCCATGCAGGAGCTCCTGGGGAGGAGCTGGAGGAACATCCTGGGGACAGCATGGCTGTGCTGGCAGCTCCAGTGGTGGCTCACAGAGGTGGTTGGGTTCTCAGGGGGGGAGATTGAGTTGTGAGTCTGTTGTGGTCTCAGGGGGGGAGATTGAGCTGTGAGTCTGTTGCCTGTGTGTGCAGGGCCAGTGATGTGGGGCTGTGTTTGGCACCCGGGGGTCCTGGCAGGGAGCTGTGGGTCCTGTGCCAGGGCTCCCGGTGCTGTCATGGCAAAGGAGGTGGGCAGGGCCGTGGGGCTGTGGGAGGTGGGTGCCCCCCTGTGCTGGCCCAGCTGCACCAACCTTCAACCACTGCTCTGGCACAGGGACAGATGTGGGGAGGTGGAGTTTGGGGGTCCTGGAGAGTGAAGGGGGGCAGAAGAAAGGGCGGTGCAAGTTGGGACTTTGACTGGTTTTTGGGGCTGCCCGGTGGACAGGAGGCAGGTGGAGCGGCTGCAGCTCTGCTCTCAGACTGCCTGGGGCCCTCACCAGATCCGCGGGGTTTCACTGGTCAGGAAAACCCCATGAAGGCCCAGGAGCCCTGGCACAGGCCTGAGGAGCCCCTGGCCCTGCCCCTCCTTCCCCATCAGCTCCCACAGCTCCCGTCCGGGGCGAAAGGGCTCCCTGGGGGACACCCACAGAGTTCAACTTCAAGGACAGGAAAACAGCAGTCATTTATTAGTAGAGACAACACCGTCAAGAGGAAAAGTGAAACTAAAAATCAGTTCTAGAACTTTTCGAAAATCAACTGATCTCCCGGACACACCCCAGCTGGATTTTAGCGGCAGCCCTTGGCTCTCCAGAGCACAGTAGAAAGATCCGACGTTGGTGGCCTGGAGTGCCGCGGTCCCACGGTGCGTGTTTGATGACAGGACCTTTCCCTGAGAGGGGACAATAATGGGGGCTGCTCATCTCACTGCACCAGCAGAGCAGCCACCGAGCCCTGGGCTGGGCAGGAGCCTGGACTGGAACTGAGGGGTCTCTTGTGAGGGGAGGGGGAGTCCTGCTGGGTGGGAGAGGGGTGGCTGGGGGTGATCTTACAGGGCAGCAGAGCCTTTTGTGCCCCTCCTGCTGCCGACGACAAAAAACTATTTCTTGCTTTCCAAAGTACCAGGCTTAGAGCCGACTTATCACAGCTCTCGCTTCTGCCCAGCCGACCATGGGTAAGTTGGGTGACTCGTGGGGTCAGGGGGGCGCGACCTGTTGTGGGACTGCGAGGAGGGCACAGAGACCGTGGGGTTTGTCCCTTCTCCCCTCTCCTCCCGGCTGTCTGAAGGAGGCTGGGGCTGGGTGAGCTGCTGCTGCCCCAAGGCCCCTGCCCTGTCTGGCACAGGACGCTGGGAGAAGCTGTAGTGCCCAAACTCCTCACACCTTCTACCATTTTCCTTCTTCGGTGCAGCTGTAATCACTGCAGCTGCAATCGTCACCGCTGTAAAAACTGCAGGAGCTGTAGCCGCCGTAGGAGCTGCAATTGTAGGTGAGAGTTTGGCACGGGATGAGCAGTGTTCGGCCTGACCCGGGAAGCTGCTGAGAGGGAAGGGGCAGCCCTGGTGCCTGTCTGAATTCTGCCTGCCCCCACTGCTGCAGCCCTGCACACTGTTCCTCTCCTGCCGCCCATGGGGTGTCCCCGTCCCTGCACTCCCAGCCCTCCCTCCCTGCTCTGCTCCCTGGGGGCTTTTGGGGAGGCTGTTTCTGGTGCTGGTGGCGGGGGAGATGTGGGTCACAGAGAGCACCCTAACACTGCTCTGTCCTCCCTGCAGCAGCAGCAATGTTTTGGATCAGGAATGGCAAAGGTGGGTATTTCTGTATTGGTGAGTGGGCAGGGCAGGGAGCTGGACTCTGATGGGTGGGAACATGGGGCTGTACCCCGGACTTACTCTGAACCCAAAGCAGCCCTTCAACTCCTCACTGGTCTGAATGTGCCCAGACTGTGGAATAGGGATCAATCCCAATGTGGAGGGAAGATCCAGGACCTGCTGGCGTCGGGGTCAGGGCTGAGGGCATCAGGGGCTGTGCAGGCAGGTGTCTGCTCTGTGGCAACAACTCCACTGGTCCAGTGGCAGCAGTGGCCAGAGGCAGAAAGGGAGAGCAGAAAGGGGTTGGATGTGCTCAGGGAGCAGAGCTCACTGCAGGCCAACTCTCTGGCACAGACTGAGGAGACCCTTGCTGGAGAGACATTGCTGGCTGTCCCTGCCTCGTGCTTGTCCATCAGCAGGCAGCCTCGATGCTTCTGGGACATGACACTCCTCTCTTTATAGAAGAAAAAGAAACAGACCAACCTTCAATCAGCAGCCAAAGCCAAAGCCGTGCTGTCCAGAGAACTCTTCATTACCACCGCCCGTGATCAGAAGCAGATTTGCTTCCTTCCAAGCAGCCTGACTTGTGTCTTCCCACTGCTGGAAATGGGAAGCCCCTGCTGACCCCCAGTTGCCCCTTTAGCAGACTTGGATTGCCTTGAGCCATCAATGCTTTGAAAGCCTAATAAAAGTGCATTGCTGGTGTGGGTGTGTGTGTTTGATGCTTGGTGTGTGTCATGGCTCAGGTACCTGCCTGTATGTTTATTACGACGCCGGGCAGCGTGCGGGATAGCTCCCAGAAACACACGCGCAATTTACAGATCATCACAGGGCCTTTTATCTACAGGAGTATTGAATACACAAACTACAAATGCATATTCATAGCTCTGATACCTCCCATTCCCCGCTTCGTATGGTAATTAGCCCAAAAAGCCACCAAGCATGCGTAGTTTGTTCTTTGAAATGGGTCGGTGGTCTTTTTAATGGGGTGGGGTCCCAAAATGATGACGTAAGATTGTCTTCCTCAGCTCTGACTTTTTAACCTTTAGGGTTCGTGACAGCTAAATCCTTATCAGTTCCTTCAGTCTGGCTTCTGTTAGCAAAAGGGAAGTCCTAGCTACATTATCTCAGCACTATCTATTTTGACTACAGTCTTCAATGCCTCACCCTATCTCGATCTTTCCGGCAGCCATTGACATCAGAGAACAACAGACACACAAAAGGTTGGTGGTGTGGGGCGCTGCGGTTCTGTGAGGGTGTTTGGGGACAGCAACCTTTCTCTGAGGGGGGACAATAACGGGGGACTGCTCACCTTGGTGCACTGGTTTAGAGAGGGAGGTAAGATAAAATTGAATTGCAGGCTGTGGGATGCCATGGTAGTCCAGAGAAGCTTATCTCCCCTGACCCTGGGAAGAAAAGCCACATGGCAGATGCCTTAGGAAGAGTAAACTGCTGGAAGCTTCCACACACCCCAACACATGATCACCCTTTAGAAGATCAAGAAAGTGTGTCACTGATGTGGCAATGTCTGATAGGTCATGTAATGAAAATAACCATATAAGGAAACCATACTGGGTCAGAAGAATGATTTAAAAACCAGCTCCTTCCTCTTGATACATGTTGCAATTTCCGTGTGGGTCTGAGTCTGCACCTCCTTTAGTTACACACCGACGGAGCAGCCAGGTAGCCCTGGGCAGAGCAGGAGCCTGGGGTGGGGCTGAGAGGTCTCTTCTTTCTGGGGTGGCTGGAGTCTCCTGGGTGGGAGAGGGGTGGCTCGGTGTGACCATGCAAGGTGGCAAAGCCCCGCTTATCCCACCCAGTGCCTCGGATAAAAATCTTGTTCTTGCTTCCCAAAGGACCAGGCTTAGAACAGACTCATCGCAGCTGTCACTGTCCCATCTCCCCAGCCGACAATGTGTAAGTTGGGGGGCTTATGGGGCCAGGGGCACAGGACCCACAGTGGGACTGTGTGGACAATGCACGGAGAACCTGGGGTTTGTCCCTTCTCCCCTTTCCTCCCGGGTGTCTGCAGGGCTGAAGGAGGGTGGACCTGGGGGAGCTGCTGCTGCCACCGGGCCCCTGCTCTGCCCGGCACAGGGTGCTGGGTTCGAGCTGGGAGGAGCTTTAGTGCCTCACTCCTGTCCCTCTGTCATTTTCCTCCTCATCCTTATATACAGTTCCGGTCATAATCCTTTTGGGAATCGCTGTAGGAGCTGCCGTCGGTAAGAGTTTGGCACGGGATGAGCAGTGTTTGGGTTCATTTGTGGTGCTGCTGAGAGGGAAGGGGCAGCACTGGCCCCTGCCTGGAATTCTGCCTGTCCCCGCTGCTGCAGCCCTGCACACTGTTCCTCTCCTGCCGCCCATGGGGTGTCCCCGTCCCTGCAGCCCCAGCCCTCCCTCCCTGCTCTGGTCCCTGGGGGCTTTTGGGGGGAGGCCGTTTCTGGTGTTAGGGGCAGGGGGAGGTGTGGGTCACAGAGAGCACCCTAACACTGCTCTGTCCTCCCTGCAGAAATAGTGCGTCGCACCCAGAATGCTCAAGGTGGGTATTTAAGTATTGGTGAGTGGGGAGGGCAGGGAGCTGGGCTGTGCTGGATGGGAACACGGGGCTGTACCCTGGGCTTACTCTGCAGCCAAAGCAGCCCTTCAACTCCTCACTGCTCTGAGTGTGCCCAGACTGTGGAATAGGGATCAATCCCAATGTGGTGGGAAGAGCCAGGACCTGCTGGGGTCGGGGTCGGGGTCAGGGCTGAGGGCATCAGGGGCTGTGCAGGCAGGTGTCTGTTCTGTGGCAACAACTCCACTGGTCCAGTGGCAGCAGTGGCCAGAGGCAGAAAGGGAGAGAAGAAAGGGGTTGGATGTGCTCCTGGAGCAGAGCTCACTGCAGGCCAACTCTCTGGCACAGACTGAGGAGACCCTTGCTGGAGAGACATTGCTGGCTGGCCCTGCCTCGTGCTTGTCCATCAGCAGGCAGCCTCGATGCTTCTGGGACATGACACTCCTGTCTTTATAGGGGAAAAAGAAACAGACCAACCTTCAAGCAGCAGCCAAAGCCAAAGCCGTGCTGTCCAGAGAAGAACTCCTGACTACCACTACCAGTGATCAGAAGCACATTTTCTTCCTTCCAAGCAGCCTGACTTGTGTCTTCCCACTGCTGGAAATGGGAAGCCCCCGCTGACCCCAAGCTTCCCCTTTAGCAGACTTGGATTGCCTTGAGCCATCAATGCTTTGAAAGCCTAATAAAAGTGCATTGCTGGTGTGGGGTGTGTTTGATGCTTGGTGTGTGTCATGGCTCAGGTACCTGCCCCACACCTGGGCATTTGCTGCGCTCCAGCAAGGGCTTGCAGCAGGCAGCGTTTGCAGCCTTGCTCCCTGTCCCCCTGCACAGCCAGGGGCTGCCTCCCCCTGAGCCCTGAGAGCCCTGGCAGTCCCGGACACCCCGGCAGTGCTACAGCAAATCCTCAGGGCAGCAGGGCACTGCACTGCAGGGCCGGCAGAGCCCCAGGGCTGAAGTGGGTGCATCTGTGCAGCCTCGGGCTCAGGACACCCACTCACATTGACCTGGGCTGGGACAGGGCTGCTGCTGCTGCCAGACACGCTCTGCCCCACTGCTCCTGCAGGGCTGGGCACTTGTCTTGGGTCCTGGGAGCCGTGTCTGGGCTCCTCAGGGTGGGGTCACTGGGGATGAGCCATGCAGGAGCTCCTGGGGAGGAGCTGGAGGAACATCCTGGGGACAGCATGGCTGTGCTGGCAGACACAGTGGTGGCTCACAGAGGTGGTTGGGGTCTCAGGGGGGGAGATTGAGCTGTGAGTCTGTTGCCTGTGTGTGCAGGGCCAGTGATGTGGGGCTGTGCTTGGCACCCGGGGGTCCTGGCAGGGAGCTGTGGGTCCTGTGCCAGGGCTCCCGGTGCTGTCACGGCAAAGGAGGTGGGCAGGGCCGTGGGGCTGTGGGAGGTGGGTGCCCCCTTGTGCTGGCCCAGCTGCACCAACCTTCAACCACTGCTCTGGCACAGGGACAGATGTGGGGATGTGGAGTTTGGGGGTCCTGGGGGGTGAAGGGGGGCAGAGGAATGTGTTGTGTGGGTGCAGGGAGCAGGAGAAAGGGCGGTGCAGGGTGGGGCTGTGGCTGGGTTTTGGGGCTGCCCGGGGGACAGGAGGCAGGTGGAGCGGCTGCAGCTCTGCTCTCAGACTGCCCGGGGCCCTCACCAGATCCACGGGATTTCACTGTTTGAGAAAACCCCGTGAAGGCCCAGGAGCCCTGGCACAGGCCTGAGGAGCCCCGGCCCTGCTCCTCCTTCCACATCAGCTCCCACACCTCCCGTCCGGGGCGAAAGGGCTCCCTGGGGGACAGCCCCAGTCTCCGACCCCTGAGGACTGGAGATCTCTAGTCCTGCTTTAGCAGAGGCATGGACGTCAAGAGTTAAGGACAAAGTGAAACAGAGCGAGAGGTTTGAAATTCTCGGAAATCATCTGAGCCACCCAAGCCACGCCTTTCCTTCCTGGCAAGACCTTTGCCAGCAGCCCTTGGCCCCTCAGAGCACAACAGACACACAAGAGGTTGGTGGCCTGGGTGCTGCGGTCCCACGGTGGGTGTTTGGGGACAGCACCTTTCTCTGAGAGGGGACAATAACGGGGGCTGCTCACCTCACTGAACCAGCAGAGCTGCCACCGAGCCCTGGGCTGGGCAGGAGCCTGGGCTGGAAAAAGTGGAGTCTCTTTTGAGGGGACGGGGAGTCCTGCTGGATGGGAGAGGGTGGCTGGGGGCGATCGTGCAGGGCAGCAGAGCCCCTCAGGCCCCTCTTGCTGCCCGAGATATAAATCGTGTTCTTGCTTCCCAAAGGACCAGGCTTAGAGCCGACTCCTCGCAGCTCTCGCTGCCTCCCCAGGTGACCATGGGTAAGTTGGGAGCTCGTGGGTCAGGGTCGCGGGACCCATAGTGGGACTGCGAGTAGCGGGGGGCACAGAGACCGTGGGGTTTGTCCCTTCTCCCCTCTCCTCCCCGGTGTCTGCAGGGCTGAAGGAGGGATGGGCTGGGAGAGCTGATGCTGCCACAGGGTCCTGCCCTGCCCGGCACAGGGCACTGGGCTCCAGCCGGGAGGAGCTTCAGTGCCCACACTCCTGCCCTCCTGTCATTTTCCTCCTTAGCCTTCCCTTCAGTTGTCATTGCATTCCTTCTGGGAGCCACCATAGGAGCTGCAATTGTAGGTGAGAGTTTGGCACGGGTTGAGCGCTGTTTGGGGTTCACTTGTGTTGCTGAGAGGAAAGGGGCAGCCCTGGCCCCTGCCTGGAATTCTGCCTGTCCCCGCTGCTGCAGCCCTGCACACTGTTCCTCTCCTGCCGCCCATGGGGTGTCCCCATCCCTGCACCCCCAGCCCTCCCTCCCTGCTCTGGTCCCTGGGGGCTTTTGGGGAGGCTGGTGCTGGTGTCAGGGGCAGGGGGAGATGTGGGTCACAGAGAGCACCCTAACACTGCTCTGTCCTCCCTGCAGCAGCAGCAAAGGATCAGACGATTGAACTGAATCTGGATGCCAATGGTTTACATTTCCATATTGGTGAGTGGGCAGGGCAGGGAGCTGGGCTGTGCTGGGTGGGAACACGGGGCTGTACCCTGGGCTTACTCTGAAGCCAAAGCAGCCCTTCAACTCCTCACTGCTCTGATTGTGCCCAAACTGTGGGATAGGGATCAATCCCAATGTGGTGGGAAGAGCCAGGACCTGCTGGGGTCAGGGCTGAGGGCATCGGGGGCTGTGCTGGCAGGTGTCTGTGGCAACAACTCCACTGGTCCACTGGCAGCGGTGGCCAGAGGCAGAAAGGGAGGGCAGAAAGGGCCTGGGTGTGCTCCTGGAGCAGAGCTCACTGCAGGCCAACTCTCTGGCACAGACTGAGGAATCCCTTGCTGGAGAGTCATCGCTGGCTGTCCCTGCCTCGTGCTTGTCCATCAGCAGGCAGCCTCGATGCTTCTGGGACATGACACTCCTCTCTTTATAGGGCAGAAAAAAGAAAAAAAGAAGGATGGCTCTGGAATCAGCAGCCAATGCTTTGATGTTGAGAAGACCTGTTGATTACTACTTACACGGAACAGAAACAGATTTGCTTCCTTCCTGGTTTGCGTCTATCAACTGCCGCACTGAAGACCTGCAGTTGTGCCTTTAACAGATTTGGATTGCCTTGAGCCATCAATGCTTTGAAAGCTCAATAAAAGTGCATTGCTGGTGTGGGTGTGTGTGGTGATGCTTGGTGTGTGTCATGGCTCAGGTACCTGCCCCACACCGGGGCATGTGCTGTGCTCCAGCAAGGGCTTGCAGCAGGCAGCGTTTGCAGCCTTGCTCCCTGTCCCCCTGCACAGCCAGGGGCTGCCTCCCCCTGAGCCCTGAGAGCCCTGGCAGTCCCTGACACCCCGGCAGTGCTACAGCAAATCCTCAGGGCAGCAGGGCACTGCACTGCAGGGCCGGCAGAGCCCCAGGGCTGAAGTGGGTGCATCTGTGCAGCCTCGGGCTCAGGACACCCACTCACACTGACCTGGGCTGGGACAGGGCTGCTGCTGCTGCCAGACATGCTCTGCCCCACTGCTCCTGCACGGCTGGGCACTTGTCTTGGGTCCTGGGAGCCGTGTCTGGGCTCCTCAGGGTGGGGTCACTGGGGATGAGCCATGCAGGAGCTCCTGGGGAGGAGCTGGAGGAACATCCTGGGGACAGCATGGCTGTGCTGGCAGCTCCAGTGGTGGCTCACAGAGGTGGTTGGGTTCTCAGGGGGGGAGATTGAGTTGTGAGTCTGTTGTGGTCTCAGGGGGGGAGATTGAGCTGTGAGTCTGTTGCCTGTGTGTGCAGGGCCAGTGATGTGGGGCTGTGTTTGGCACCCGGGGGTCCTGGCAGGGAGCTGTGGGTCCTGTGCCAGGGCTCCCGGTGCTGTCATGGCAAAGGAGGTGGGCAGGGCCGTGGGGCTGTGGGAGGTGGGTGCCCCCCTGTGCTGGCCCAGCTGCACCAACCTTCAACCACTGCTCTGGCACAGGGACAGATGTGGGGAGGTGGAGTTTGGGGGTCCTGGAGAGTGAAGGGGGGCAGAAGAAAGGGCAGTGCAAGTTGGGACTTTGACTGGTTTTTGGGGCTGCCCGGTGGACAGGAGGCAGGTGGAGCGGCTGCAGCTCTGCTCTCAGACTGCCTGGGGCCCTCACCAGATCCGCGGGGTTTCACTGGTCAGGAAAACCCCATGAAGGCCCAGGAGCCCTGGCACAGGCCTGAGGAGCCCCTGGCCCTGCCCCTCCTTCCCCATCAGCTCCCACAGCTCCCGTCCGGGGCGAAAGGGCTCCCTGGGGGACACCCACAGAGTTCAACTTCAAGGACAGGAAAACAGCAGTCATTTATTAGTAGAGACAACACCGTCAAGAGGAAAAGTGAAACTAAAAATCAGTTCTAGAACTTTTCGAAAATCAACTGATCTCCCGGACACACCCCAGCTGGATTTTAGCGGCAGCCCTTGGCTCTCCAGAGCACAGTAGAAAGATCCGACGTTGGTGGCCTGGAGTGCCGCGGTCCCACGGTGCGTGTTTGATGACAGGACCTTTCCCTGAGAGGGGACAATAATGGGGGCTGCTCATCTCACTGCACCAGCAGAGCAGCCACCGAGCCCTGGGCTGGGCAGGAGCCTGGACTGGAACTGAGGGGTCTCTTGTGAGGGGAGGGGGAGTCCTGCTGGGTGGGAGAGGGGTGGCTGGGGGTGATCTTACAGGGCAGCAGAGCCTTTTGTGCCCCTCCTGCTGCCGACGACAAAAAACTATTTCTTGCTTTCCAAAGTACCAGGCTTAGAGCCGACTTATCACAGCTCTCGCTTCTGCCCAGCCGACCATGGGTAAGTTGGGTGACTCGTGGGGTCAGGGGGGCGCGACCTGTTGTGGGACTGCGAGGAGGGCACAGAGACCGTGGGGTTTGTCCCTTCTCCCCTCTCCTCCCGGGTGTCTGAAGGAGGCTGGGGCTGGGTGAGCTGCTGCTGCCCCAAGGCCCCTGCCCTGTCTGGCACAGGACGCTGGGAGAAGCTGTAGTGCCCAAACTCCTCACACCTTCTACCAT